>NW_024501682.1:6811148-7349975 GCF_017590055.1 Onychostruthus taczanowskii | reverse complement strand
GTTGGGATGGCCCCACTCCCAGATGTGTTCCAGCACGCAAAGATCAGTCACCAGAACCCTGTCCTTCTGCTGTTCCTGTTGTCAGCCATCCATCCGAGTCACTCTTTGTCATGTGCAGGTACATTTTTCTTTAGACCACGTTGCTCAAGAACTCATTCAACTTGATCCTGAACTCTTCCTTTGATGTATGGATGACTTTTATTGCTATGACAGTAATTGTGATTCCTATATCTAGTAGTCCTCAAACCTGATACTGGAAAACCAACAAAGTCAGAGGCTGCATATTCAGTTTAGGATTGATAATCATTATGTATAAATTGTAATGCCTTCTGAATGGTGAGTTTTCCCCCTAGAAAAAATGCTTTTAAAGTTGTTACATTGGCTTTCTGTAAAATAATTATGAAGGTAAATTATACAAATGTAAAACTTACCTGGCCAGGAGAAAAGTGAAGTTGTGGGTAAGAGGAATATTTGAGCCCAGACTTGATGCCTTGGGTCTCTGTAAATTCTTCAAAGCATGCTCAAAATTTGCATTGGTGGTGAGGAGGAAAATAAAGTAAAAGGAATAACCTGTGGTTGTATTGTACAATTAGTATTCAGGAGATTTGGTTTCTTTTATATGCTAGTAAAAAATATGCAATTTAAGTATAAGCAAATAATTTCCCCTGGTACTAATGTCAGAATAAGACTTTACAGAGGTGCTGAGAGTCTTAGGAAATTGCTTTTTATAAAGAATATCAATGCCACAAATGGGAGTCTCACTTTATGATATAAAGACATGATAATTGGAATTAAAGCAGAGAGCTGGAACTGGAAATTTTTTCGCACTGATAATCAGATTTAGACAAGGAACAGATAGAAGGAATATTAAGCATTAAGAAAAAGTGCTGAGCATTAGTCACAGTAAATTCTTATGAATTCTCCCTAGATTCCACTATTGAGATTAACAATTGCTGAGAGGAAACTGAAAGCTTGTTTTAGATATAATTATTTACTGGTTTATTGGTGACAGGTCAACTAGGCCAAGATTTTCATGATCCCTCTTCCTTATAAAGTACCTGGGGGTTCCTGCTGACCCAAGAGATCTCTTAAATACCCATCAGTGCAGGGAGATTGTATCAATGAAGTAATGAGTAAGTCAGCAGTGCCCCTGTTTCTAATGCAGAAGACAAAACAATCATGCAGATTTCTTTGCAGATAGATTATCCAGTCTAACAAAACATTTCCTCTCTGGGCCTTTGCTCTTTCTGGTAATTGAGAAGGGCAATCAATCTTGTAGGTACTATTGCTGAAACCCAGGAATTGTATATTTCAAACATATTATAAAACTAAGGCTTGTCTGTCTAAAATCCCAAGTGTCTTAAAAGCTTAAACAGACAATGCATTCTCTGCTCTGCTTGTTGTGCCTTTCCTTGAATTGACAGCTGCTAGTTAAAATTATGTCTTTCATTCTGTGTTCTGCCCTTTGAATTTAGGCTTGTGGTTTAATCTAAATGTCTGGTGATAACTTAAGCAATTTTGTAAAATCTCTTGGCTTTAATTTCTTTGATGAGAGTGAAGCTGAGCAAACATTTTCATGTGTGCTTGCTTTTCCTCAGGGGAAAAAGCAATAAGAGTAAGAGGAAAAAATTTAATCAATTTTTTTCTGTTGAAAATGTTGACCCTTTGGTATACAGTCAGAAATATCAATTTCAGGGAAAAAACCCAATGGCATTTGACTAAACCCTCCAATTTTTAATTATGAACTTTGGGATTAAAATTGAAAGACTGTTTATATCCACAATATTTATCAAACACTGTACATTTTCCATTATTTTTGAAGTAATCTAGTGTTTGAAATGCAGATGTCATGGTTCTGCAATTTTCTGTCTTAATGAGATAGAGATCTTTGGATGTAGAACTCGCTGGATGTGTTTCACGGGTGGGGAGTCTGACATATAAAAGAGCATTGAGCCTGAAAAGAAAAAAAACATGACTTTTTTTCCATTTCAGCTCTAATTTTCCCATCCTTTGAAAATATTGCTTTCAACATTTATCATTACCCACCAATGACTGAAAATATTTGCTTTTTCCTACACTTTTTATGGCTTTTCTACTTAGACTTCAGAAGCTCTTGATCTCTGGCCTCTGTTTCTGGTGGCCAAGTAAAGAAAAACTATGAGACTTTGCAACTGGTTGCCAGAATGGAGCATCAGGAGTGATGTATTTTGTTGGGGTGCCCAGCCTGCACCAGAGAACAGATGCCATGCCTTGTGCATTTGGTTCATTTCCTGGTACATCCCATGATGGGGAGCAGGTATGCCCTGACAGCCCCCATGCATGCAGTGTGGATTTATGTAAATGAGGGAGAACTAGAAGATAAAAATCAGTCTCTAAGAAATCTCATTCTTTATTTCAGAACTGGCTTGGGAAATAGGCCTATTGATCTGGTCCTGTGCTTTTCTAAGCTTAGAAGTATCAAAATGATAGAGGACACTCCATTCTTTTCAGATTCTGTTGGTTTGCTGTCTATTATATCTTCTTTGCCATTAGTTTAACACAAATGGCTGGCACAGAAAATCTTCATGGGCCAATTTTACACATAAATTATTTTAAATGATGGAAATGGTTAATTTTTTCCCTATATGCCTATATAATGGACATGAATCATTTTTTGGGTATATGTATATGTGTACTTAAACTAAGAGTAGTAAAAAGGCAAAGCATTTTGTCAAATGATTTTTACATGTCATACTTTTTATTTCTAAGCCACCTGTGATCTTTTTTGCTTTTCCTTGAAATATTCCAATTTCTTTCCATGAACAAGAGCATGATAGCACTAAATTAACATCTTTTTAATTCCAGGTCTTCTCAGAGGGGACAGGGTAGGCCCAGGATAGCCTCTCTTGTGCTTGTTGTTTGTCTGCATGTTCATAACATATCTACTGTAAGCTTCTAAAGGAGTGAATGCATATTGCATCTCTGTGTCCCACTCACCATGTTACGTGTATGTTTATTTTCACCTCTGTCTTAAACTCATTTCTGTGCTAGCAAAATCCAGTTTTATGCTGAAATGAATTCTTGCACTGTTTTTTTCTCAGCAAATGGCCATTCTAGTAACCTCTAGTGGGTCTGAAAATTTTGAAACATACTGCTTTAAAAATTATGTTTCTGATACATTCTGACATTTTTATCACAAACTAGAGTCATTCAGAGTATCTGAGGATAGTAAACTAATTATCCCTTCCCTTTTCTTGCTAACATAAAAAGATTAAATTAATCACATTCAGTTACAGCTGGCATTAAGCTTCTCGACATGTTCTTTTTTAACGGGTGTGAGAGAGAGAGAGATGAGTGACTTTTATTAAATGTTTTTTTCTGCATGACAAAATGTTCTTTTGAAAATTAAAGGTGCTAAATTAGCAATTTTCCTGTTTTCTCTTTATTTTCTTGTTTCCATATTCTTCATTAGATAAATGAATTATCTTATAGTCTAGTTTTTATAACCTACTCTAAAATTAATAATTATGTGTCCTGTGAAAATACCTTTTTTTTTTTTTTTTTTTTTTTTGGTTTTTTTTTGGGTTTTTTTTGTATTATGACATTCTTTGAGTTGTGCAGTGAAAGGACTTTGACCTGACAGCAGATCGATCTTATAAAATAGAAGCAAATCAAAGATATATATGAAATTACTAGTGTCTGTGATCAGAAGATATACTCTCTGGAAACCTTTAGGCTAACTAACACTAACTCAGAGGAAGTTGTGTCAGACCATTAAGTGGCCACAGATGAGAGAGCTCAGACATAGGAGGGAATGCTACAACATTCTGTCAGAAAGATGAACAGTTTCCTGGAACTGTTTGGGAGTGAATTTTTTTTTGTTGTTGTTTGCTTCCTTGCACTGGTTTTAGACAGAATTACATTATATAGCTTTGTGGTTGCCAGTGAAGATATATTGCCTTGTCCAGGGAATTTGACTCTTAAGATCTGATATGCACTCATAGTAATTTTTTCTTCTGTTGAGAATCCTTGTCCTACTCCACTCTTCCATACACTGAGTTTTGATAGTGTTTAGTAAGCATCATCAGTGCTTGTTTGGGGTATGTGTAGCTTATTCACAGTGGGATGGTGCTGAACAGAATTTTTCAGAAGCAAATGGCATAGGAATTATCAAGGAATGACTCTTCCATCTGGATCCAAATGTTATTGTGTACAACAACTCATGGGGGTAAAGACCTTAAACTTCAGATTCCTGTAAAAATCAACTCAGAGTCCTTTTCTAACGAGAGACAAGACATGATTGAAATTCAACAACAGTACTCACTTTCTTGTAAATCTCACTCCAAAATGTCATGCAAACAGCTTTGTGTCCTCATGCTGCAGTTTTAATTTAGCATCAGTTCTCATGGCAAACTGTTAATTCAGACTACTCTTCCCCATTTCTTACAGCACCTTCCTGGTCTTCTAACCCTTCAAAATGAGATCTTTGCAAATTGGCAAATTCTTGATATCCATCCAGGAAATCATTCCCACAGCCAGTAAATATTTGTACCTGGAGAACATTTGGTGTTTCTCTGGCATTGATACGCTATGTGTACTTTGCAGCAAACAACATCTGATTTACAAAGAGCTTGAGTGGGGAGCGGGTGATGCACCCTCGGGGAGAACTTCTGTGGGATGGAGCCAGCGGGCAGTGGCAGGGCGGCAGAGCAACCTCTATTCTGGAGCCCCTGGTGCCAGCTGACAGTGTGAGTGATGCCTTCTCCAGCCATCCCCTATTACTCACTGAAAGAAATGCTGGCAGAGACACAGCTAAGCCATCCATCACAGCTCCAAAAACATGACCTTGGCTGCTGAGTAAAAGATGTGCTTAGATATAGGTTTGCAGCTGCTAATGCTCACTTGGAGACTGCTGATTATAGCTCTGCAACTAACTAATCTGCAGTATAATTGTTTATTATCTTTTCAACACCACAGTGCTGCCAGTTCCTGAAATTTTATGATGACTGTTCTAATATTTGGAGTATACCTTAAAATTACAGGCATAAAAAATTAGAGAAAAATACCTGTTAAAATGGAGATAAGAGGAGAACTCCTAGCCGTCATGGAAATTGACTATATCCCAGGAGTGTCAGGAAGGATTAGAACTCAAAAGCAAAAAGATCTTATTTATAAGTGATTATCACAACCATATTTTTGGTAGGTATTGCTAAATGTTGTACAGATTGATTCTGGTGGAGTGCTCCATACTGTGGAAAAAAGAGAAACTAGGAAAGTCCAATTGCAAAGATTTTACAATCTTCTAAATGCTCAAGGACAAATTAAAAATCTGGGAATTAAAAGTCTGTTGTCTATTGTGTTATGTGTCTTGTACTTATTAAATTTTATTCAATGGGTAGTAAAAAAACACGAGGCTTTTTGGGTGACAGTATGAGCACAGTGATTAACTTTGAAAGAATGTCTCAACTGACTCAAAATGGCAGCTCCCACCCAACTGTGGGAACTGCCATTTGTCTCCCTGTTTAAAGGCATTGCAAAAATAATAGAAACGTAATGTTTCCTTTTGGTCTCCTTTCCATTTCACAGTTATGGCTTGTAAAAGGTCCAGGATATGATGTGAATAAGCAACTAAAGTTCAGAAATTTCTCAAAGTCCTTTGATGTAGATATTCAGTTGCAGTTATCTCCTGAGATATCTTTTTTTTTTTTTTTTGGGTTTTTTTGGTTTTTTTTTAGGTGATAGCACAGCTGGAAGTATTTTAAGACCCTCTTTCTTTGTGGGAATTTTACAGCTAGAGCCACAGAATTTAGAAACAAAAGGAAAATTAAAGGGAAGAGCTCCGAGAACATTATCAAGGTTCACTCCATGGAGTTTCATAGGTAATGCTTACTTTGTTGATACTGCCTCAGATACCTGCACACTCCCTTTTAAATCCTACAAATATTATCTCAGTTACCCTGTGTTTCTTCTGGACAGCTTCGAAGGTATTCTTAATGGGTGCTACATTATATCAGTACCTTCCACTAATACAGTACAGTAGTCACTGTATAATCATTGCCTTTCTGCCCCTCAGGGCAGAACAGGGAGTCTGACCAAAATTTCCTAAGGTCAAAGGACCTCAAAAATATATCCTACCCCCACAGTGTGAGATACAGGCTTTTTTTTTTTTTTTTGAAACATCATGTTTTTGATACTCCACATTTCTCATGAAGATTCTCAGCTGCAGATGAAAGTGCTGTTAAAAACAATTTCAGGTAGTTCATCACTGCCTAGCCTAAGAAAGAGAGTTTGAGTCTAGGGCCTAGGGGATGGTTTAGGAAACATGATTAAAGGGGATGCACTCTTGCCAAGCAAAGGCAGACAGGCTTCCCAGGATGGGGAGTCAAAGGAAACACATATCTCTTTGCCTTCAGGTGTCTATACGGACCTTGACAAAGTAGGGGGCAGGGTCTTCATCCCTCCTTGGGAATAGCTGTAAGTCTCAGTCATGTTAGGAGCTGCAATAAATCTGCAAGATAAAAGATGCGAATAACAGAACTAGCATGGAAATGCCAGCAGCTCTTTAAGAGTCAATTTACACATTCCATGGGGAAAAAAAAAAAGGTATAAAGGCAGATTAAAAATGTCAAAATTAAGATAATTTTAAAGTAAAACCACAAATCCAAACACCACTACATGAGTATTCAAATTAAATATATTTACTATGCAAAATAAACTTAAATGCAACATGGTTAAAGGAGCATTCAGGCTTCATGACTTAGCAGGACTTATTACATTTATTTGGTTTCTATTTAGTAGTTACTAACACTAGATCTTTTGTTTTATCTTGGCAGAGACTTCCTTTATTCCCTCTGGCTTGATTTCAGGAAGGTTCTTCTGAAATCACTGTTTGATTGTTTGCCTCTCAAACGTGGTGGTCCTGCTTCCCATGAAAGAAATGTACGCTTTTTTAATGTGAGCCCGTCTGGTGTTTCTGCAGAGAAGAGGATGGTGGCATGTCATAGAGAAGACTTGTGGGCAGTATATCTGCATGTTTAAGCACCAGTTTTCCGCCTTTCCCTGTAACATCCAGATATTGATAGAATCATAGGACAGCCTGGGTAGGAAGGGCCCTTAAAGATCATCCATTTCCAGCCCCCCTGCCATAGGTAGGGACCTTCCACTAGACCAGGTTGCTGAGAGCCCTATCCAACCTCCCCTTGAACACTGACGGGACATCCACAACTTGTCTGGGCAACCTGTCCCAGGGTTTCACCACTGTCACAGGAAAGAATTTCTCCCTAATACCTAATGTAACCTACCCTCTTTCAGTTTGGACATGTCTTATTGTCATTTTCTGAGGACTTGTGAGTCACTCTTTCATACATCACTGTGAAGTGCTGAATAATCCCAGAACCAGCAGTACTGGCTGTGCTTCTGATTATAACACATCCGTATAAGCAAAGTTTAGGAATCCAGTCGGTAATAATTTTTAAATATCTTGGCCAATTTAACCATAGGCTTTACCATTAAAAAGTGGATTTAAAATCCTTCAACAATATAGTTACCCAATGTAATTTTTAAACATTATTTTGTCTGCACAATGAACAAGTGTGTTGGATTCATACTGGAATGATGTCAGAAAGCCTGATTATTATATTTATTTATTTTTTTTTTCATTGTATTTAGTACAAAGAATAAAAGATTGCTTTCAGTTTTGTTTATAGTAAATTTTCTTTTGTGGTTGTTATAAATTCTCCAAATTCAGCAATGTTATTTTCTGGAGAAGAAGAATGTCAGTCTTTAAAAATTAAATCACTTCCACAGAAATTTTGCAACACATTTCCTGGTAGCTTTTCCATTGATGTTAGGTGTTGTAATTGCCCTTTCAGCTTTTAGGCACTTGGCACCATTGCATTAAAGTTATTTGACTACACTGCCAAGTCAGAAAGAGAGCACAGAATTATATGTTCATGAACTTGTGATTTTTTTTTTTACTGCAGCCCTTTTGTGGTATGGAGCCTCCTAGGGACTCCGTTCTCATTTTTTAACCTATACTTTAAATACTTTTATTTCCTTAGACTGAAATTATCTTAAAATTCTGTGTGTTCTATATATGCACCTGTACTTACATATCTGCCTTACTTAAATTTATTTAAATTACTTCATGGGCTTTACGATATTTGACAATACTTATGAGTTGTGAAAGTTGGGTGTGATTAACTCTTCTGTCTGGAGTTGAATGCATCACAAATAGTTTTTATCAGTCTAGACAGAGAAAAAAAAAAACCTGCATTGTTTTAGGGTTCCGTTTTCCCTTGACTAACATCGGCTTCTGCTGCCTTTTGGGGACCTTTCCCTCTTTTTTGTGGCATTTTGTGATAGTGTCTGATGAAGACTGACACAATTTCTGGCTCAGTGAGAGTCAACTAATGCCACAGATCATATGAATTTGTGTCATATCAGTTTCCAGGCAAGTGGCATAGACCACCCCTCCCTCTGCTGTGTTTTTATTAGGACAGCTATCCAATAGGAGTTCCACCAGGAGCATAGAAGGTCAACAAGGCAGCTCATGTGTTATTTCATATACATCCTGCTTCCAGTCTGTTTTTTTACTGGAGAGCTTGACATTTATTTCAATAGCACTAAAGTTTTCTTAAGTGCAACTGCAGTTTGTTGAAGGAACTAAACCTTTTTAGCAAGGAAAATGATATTCTGAAAACAATTTTCATCCACCCAAATGCTTTTCTTCTCTGTTTACAACACACTTATCAGCACAGGGCTGTTCAACAGGGTTAGCTCTAAAGATCCTTTAGAAATCCCATATTACCAGCTCCTTTTTGTCATCTAACAGCAGCTTTCTGAAATGCAACATCATAACCCCTAAGGACTAGAATTTGCTACCAGCAAAAAATAACATCTCGCCATTTCAATTTTCAATAGAGCATTAGACTGCAAATTTGGTAAAGTAAATAACACCCTTCAGGCATTTAATGGACTAAATGTTCACATTTTTTTCAACAGAATGGTGTTTTCCTGGTTTTATGATTTTCTTCTGGTCTATTCCACAATGAAAAAAATACTTTAAGTGATCGTCTTTATGGTAAAACCTCATTCCCTTCTGATTTTTCTATTGGAAGAGGTTCTAAGGTTGGTATTAACATCTGTAACAAGTCTAAAAGCGTGATGGGAAATAAAGAAATTAAGCACTAGAAAGGAGACAACCTTACTTGAAAGAGAAAAATCTCTGATTGTGCAGTACAAGAAGGACCTATCAGCCACCACTTCTACTGCAAGACTCTCAACATCTGCTGTATGTATTTTTAATATTTATTTATTTATTCTGATTTGGCCTTGTTAGTTTTCCACTGACTAGATATATGAACCTTGCCTTTTCTGTCAAATTAGGATACAGATATATATTTAACACAGACACTTGTAAGGAGTCAAGCATGGAGGAGATTAGGGATTTTCTTGGATTTCTCTTTAAACAGGAAGTATTTGGAGATGAATATATCTTTGCTATAGATGATGATCAAAAGACAGTAATATCAAATTCACTCTGATGAAAGCCTGATATTTCAGTAGTCAATTTGTTCAAAATTAAACAGGTATAAAAATAGAATATTCATTATATCACATCACAGTAATTCTACTTAGGTGTTTAGTTTAGCACTAACTTGCCTACAATGGGGGATACAGTCTTGATTTGGCTGCTTCTGTAATCAGTGTAAAGAATCCTATTGGTTTCATCAGTGGGAGACAACCAGAGTTATCACCTCTAGCTGGAAGTTAATGAGATAAAACTGCCAAGGCCTCGGAGTGCCGTCACAGGAGTGCCCAGTCCCTGGTCCTGGGGCTGCCCCATGGCTGCCCCCAAGCTGCTCTGCTCCCTCCTTGTCATCCTGGGAATCCCCCCACAACTCCCCCAGCTCCAGAATGCCACTGGCCCACACAGTGCTCTTACCCATCTAAAGAAAAGAAGTTATGCCCTGTGGTGACCAAAAAAAAAAAAAAAAAAAAAAAAAAAAAAAAAAAAAAAAAACCAAAAAAACCCCCAAAAACCAATGAAAGAAAGGTAAGATAACTCCATAGAAATGTACTGCTCTATGAAGAGTGTTTCCAAAGGAAAATGTTTTTGAAAGGTTTTTTTACACCTGACCTTTTCAAAAAATTCACCAAATAATGCCTTTGTTTTGCTGTAATTTTGGAATGGTTTGTTCCCTGTATAGCATTACTTTTCTTACAAAATGTCTGTTCTTTTAACAAGTGATATAACTGCAAGTAGTCAATTAGAACAAGAGCTCATTCACTGACATTTCACTAGCTTACCACTTGGACTGTGTATTAATTTTTTAGAAAAATGGAGGGGAATCATCTGCAAATATTTGTATGCAACACATGAATATTAGTGAAAGATGCATTTAGTTCTTTGTCAAGCCACTGTAATCATGCTGATAAAATGTGATTTTTTTACCCAGCAGTTTTGAAAAAGTGTCTCTTCATTTACAAAAGGTTATAAAAACCTCACAAAGTGATCATGAATTACTTTATAGTGAGTACATAAGGAGATATTCACAAAACCTGTATTCAACCTATGTTGCACAATTTAATTTTGTTAGATGCTTCTTCTGGTGAGGTGGTAGGAAGTGCCAAAAGGTAACCCAGGACTGTAGGATGGATCTGTCTGCTGTGTGCTCTGACTGCAGTGTCCCAAATCCATCTCCATGTTATATGGCTCTGCTCAGACTGTCTGTTCAGAGATAAGAAATAGTTCCTTGGCCAGCTGCAAGGCCTATCAGCTAATATCTCACACACCACTGAGTGTTTTTGGTGGGTGAAATTCCTCCCTGTGTAATGAGTCAGGGTGAAGTCTGAGTGCAGGTCAAGATCTACCGGCATAAGATAATTGCAGTTTATATAAGTACTGGCTAGGCTAGTTGGCATGACAGTAAACTTCAATACCTATATTATATCCTATAACTGCAATAAACACCTCCATAAAATTGTTTGTCCAATGCCTTCAGACTGCCAAATCAATAAGGCAGCAGGAAAATGCTGAGTTAATTAACCTGATAAATAGCTTGGCAACCTCTATTTCTAATGACCACTCCTAATTTAATAAACTGTAATCACTGAGAGACAGTGTGATAAAGCATGAAAGGAGAACATTGTAGATCCACTTATCTGGTAATTTTAGCCAATATGAAAATGTGCAAGTAATCAAGCTACAGTGTTTCAATCTAGATGGCTTTTCTGGGGTTTGTTATTAAGAAGCATAACTACAGGCACTGCTTCTGTTCCTTGGGAGATGAAACAAAAATCCCTGAATACTTCCTACTCTGAAGTATTTGTGTATAGTATATGAAACACCTGTAAGATTAGACAGTTTCTGCTTGCTTGCATCTATAAAACAAAGCTGGACACCCATAACCAGATTTTAGAAAATACCAAAAGAAAAACGAATTTGAGTTTTCTTCTTTAAATGTTCTGGAGTTAGGAGCTTGACAACTTGAGCAATTTTCTGTTCAAATGGTGAAAGAAGAGTTCATGTTTCACAATGGTTAATATGAAGTTGTATGCTCCCTTAAACATGACATGTTTAAGTTAAGGGGTACAGAATTGCTTTTCCATTCTAAGCTGCTGGTCCTTGAAACACCTGGCTCCATGCTTGAGATCAAGTTCTCATAATTTACTTTTCATGTGCTCTCTTCCACAAAAAGAAAATTGTTAATGTGTTTTAAGGGCAGTGTTGTGCTCAAGTAGACCACTGGCTGATGTTCAAGTGTCCTGATAGGGTGCACACCAGCTGCTGAATTTAAATGTAGCCACAGGTTACGTCATAAATGTCTATTTCCAATTCACCTGTCCTATCTGGACCCTAGTTACATCATTCTGAGCATGAAAGTATCACACAAGTGGCAAGGTGTTTTCTTTTTCCCTGTATCCTCCTTAATAGAATCATTTACAGTAAAAAAGTAGCAATATTGGTGCCAGAATAAGATATTTTGAACATGACTGATGTTATAAACAGAGTAGTGGTGAAAGTACATGCTATCAATGAACCAAAATTGGTAGTACCTTCATGCCAGGTAGTAAAGAAGGGGAATTCATGAGAGTATGAATAGGTCATGGTAAATTTAAGGAACAAAGTTTAAAAAAAGTGCAACTGTCCATAAAACTTCAGGATAAGTAGCTGTCAGTCTCTTTAGGAGAGTTTGTCCAAACAAATTGGCAAAGATTTGCCTTTAAAATCAACTTAATTAATGTACAACAATTTTAGGAAACTTTTCCCTGTTGAAAGAGCCTTTTTATTGTCCCTGTGTGACTGAAAAGGTCTAGGAGTAGCACTGAGACTGTGAAATCTCTGGTGCAAATGAAGTGGCACACTGTTAAACATGACTATTAAATTATTTTCTTGGGAGTTGTTTTAGATTCATGTGGAATAGATTAAAAGTCTGTTTCAAATCCCACAAGATTTCCCATGGAGTATAATTATACATGAAACAGAATAAGAAATGCAGTCCAACAATTACTTTAATTAGATGGTAGTTACTGAAGCTGTCAGTGTGCCTAGTCCTACAAAGAACTTAGAAGGAAAAGTTAGGTAGTGGAATTGTTGATAAATGTTTGCACTTCAGAGGAATTAATTATCTGTGTAAATAAATAATGGGCTAGAAAACTGCAATCAGCTGACGGGATCCTACCCTTCATCATCACGATGGAATTATACCAATCTCCAAGACCAATTTGCTGTCTTAATAAAGCAGACCTCAAGGGCCTGCACTGCTGCCTTTGAGCAACAGCTTTCTGCAGTTTTATGGGGTCTGTAACTTTTAATAAGTCTGAGTTCTAATAACATTATGAGCTTGGTGACACTTGAGATCTCTTTTTCTTTTGTCTGCTGGCTATTTTGTCAACAAAATGAGTTTGACTACTTCTGAATGCAATAGAAGAGGTAAAGATATTAATTTTATTTGACCAGTCAACATTAGTTCTACTATAGACACACTGCAGAGCCTCTGCTATTTCTGTGAAGCACCTGCTGGAAGAGGAGGTCAGGTGAAAGGGGCCAATTTAGTTCTGGACTGGAAGTTTTTATGTTCCTACATAAACCTACATGTATTGTTAAGTGGTACACAAAGAAGCTCAGAAAACAAGAGGTCAGATCTGTGTAGCTGGGGGCTTTCGGAAACACTGTAGCTCTTCAGAACTGAATGTGTGTGGATTTTGCCTCCAGGTCAAGTTTTAAACCCATTTGAGGTCAAAAAAGTATTGAAATTATCTCAGTTTGATCTGTTGTGTGTGTGTGTTTCTGTTGGTGCCTTTGGTGCCTTTGTGGCACTTTAATGGACAGTCCTGGCTGAGATAAATGGCCAAAAGCTTGCTGAACCTTTTTTCCCCCCTCATTATTCCCACTGAGGGCAATCAAAAGATTGTTCTTTCATCACCAGAAATGAAGCATACTGAAGGTAGAGGATGGGAGCAGTACTAGTGTCCCTGCTCCTGTAGACCTGCACATAGCCTGTATTGTGGCATTCTTTCTCCTTTGTGCTAGGTGAGGTGTGCCAATGGAGACAGGAATGGAAAGGAACTGTGCTTTTGATAGGGAGAAAGTATTGGTTTCTGGCTCTAGCAAGGACAGATAAAGATATGTGAGTGTGCTCACTTCACTTCCAGGCTGCTATACATTATCATTTTGCACATTCCTAAAAACACCCCAATGCCATACTTCAGATCTATCTATCTTGACATAGATACAGATAATACAAGCTTTAGGTTTGCATGCTCTGATTACAGCTGTTTTGACTACATTGTTCAGTTGAAGCCCAACAAATAATGAACTCCCTTCAGGAGGGAATTGTCAGGAGGTGATACTTAGGCATGACAACATTTCAGAGGATTTTAGCTATGAAATCCAAGTTTTTAGTGTTGAGTTTGTACAAAAATAGAGGAGGGAAGAGTACCATAAGAGCAAATGCTCTTTGGAGAATATATTTGATTCTCAGTTGTATGCCTTTTGGAGAGATACGTAGTTGAGGAATTGTTTTTGACAGCGACAATAAAGCAATTCCCAGTCCTCTGGACAAATACCTGAGATTCAATTCCACAGATTGCATCTTGCTATTTGCCTCTCAACTTAACTGATTTAATTATTGTTCACAGTTTTAATGATAAAGAAATACCAGAATAAAACTAAAACTCTCACTGCTTGCTTAATTGCACATTACGTCTTCATAGACAAGAAAATCTGAATCTCTTCAGGGAGGTTTTAAGGCATGCAGAAGTGTACAGTTAAAGAGAAGGAAATGTACTGCCCCCCTGAGCAAATGATGAACAAGTGAGTATTGCTCACAGATTTCTTTTCCACCTATCTCTTTCTTCCTCCCACCCCATCCTGATCAGGGACTTGATTTAGGCAATAAATATATACATAAAATTTGCATTTTTTCCTCAAGAGTTTTAGTTTGCGACATCAACAGTGTTCTCCTCCGTGACAACATAGTAGGAATTTCAGAAGTGGGATTTAAAAATGATAGTTAGGCCCCTGCTAGAAATCAGAGAATTTTAAGGATACGTTGACGCCTAAGTGAACTCAAACATGATATTAAAGTTTTACAGATAGTTCTTTGCATCTGTGGGGCAAAAGGTGCACACTGCACTGAGGTGCTATCCTTGAAGTCTATTATCTTAGAGAGGACATGACTGGAAGAGCTCCAGGGCTCCAGCTCACTGCTGGGTTCTGAACTCCTGCTCTGAGTACTTAGCCAGCATGCCATCAATGCTTATTCTTGCCTTAAATCCCACATGCACTTCTACACAGTCATTTCTCAACATTTTTTTCTCTGTTTCTACAAACTTGCAAAAGATTCGCCAGGAGATTTGATCTGATTGTCTTCATACTCCATGCATTGTCACAGCTGGTCATTTGAGATCTAGGCATGAACTACAGTATCCATTCCCCAAACGCCAGTGCAGCCATTTGAACACTTCTAACTTCATTGTGTCACCAGGGGTCAATCACCTGAGAACATGGGACAGCAGAGCTCACTGCGAAGGCTCCCCACTTCTATATACTGACTGCCCACATATAATATATGGAAGTCAGAATGAAGAACAGAAGGAGAAGAGACAAGGAAGGATGGGCTCAGAACAACCTTCTGTTGTGACAGTGATGCCAGCATCTCCCACAATGGGGAATTGGGGACAGCAATTGCTTGTATCTGATCCCCAGGCTTCTGCCTCTCAACCACCCCATAAAGGAGTGGCAGGGACTCTCATATCAAGAGGTTGTTTCTGATATCTTGGCACTTTGCCATGCAGCCTTGGTAGAAGAAACCCTTGTACCAAGCCCTGGATGTACTAATGACCTGAAATGCCACGGGCATGGCTTTACAACAGTTAGGAGAGCCATGGGTGTTAGGCAACTTGAAAATAAACATTCATAAATATTAGAGAAAACTAAAAAGAAATAATATCTCTATTTATGGAAAAATCTTTTGTCTTGTGTTGCTGAAAAATGTGTGTTGAGATAAGCAGGAATTGGTGAATGGATAGGATGAATTGTCCAAATTGATGAATGGATAGGACAGAACAGGCTTCACTTCCAGCCAGATATCCCAGTAAGTTCTTTATCTCTGTTCACTCTGTTGCTCCAAGGCCATTTAACTCACTCACCTGGAGACAAATTCTTGCTGTGGGAAGCAGTTCCAGTGAACTGCAATGGCCCTGGATAGTTAATACCCTTGTTTTTAGGAAAAAAGGTGGGATTTTTCTCACCGTTGGATGGAGTCTGAGGGAGGGCAAAGGTTACTCCAATTACTCGGAAGCCATGCATTTCCTGCAGATACTTTATTTCTTCTGGAGATCTTTACATTTTTAAGTTTGGATGGATTGTTTTTACTTGTGTTCCAATGAGTAATAACTAAATAATCCTTGGTGATTAGTAGAGATGTTCAAACAGACCCAACTCTGGCATTCATGAATTATTCAGCAGGCAAGTTCAGGAAGAGTTCTAAATCTTGCTTTTTCATTTGTAGTTAGTGTCTTTTTACAGGTTGGAAGGTGAAGAATGCTTCCTTTGCATTCCCCAGCCTTTTAAGAAACTGTTTTCTTCTTTACTATGCAATCTCTGCTTTTTATTTCTACCTCTTATCTGTCACTTCAGAGCCATTCAATAGGTGCAATATGCCTACCCCTGCTTCTAAAACACAGTCAGCTTCAAAGGCAGGACAACAGGTTGAATTAAAAAACAAAAGTTTTCTATATGGAGTAGACTGGCAAGCGAGAAGTTGTTTCACTTAGCACAGCCAGGAGTCAGCAAATTCTGAAAACAAGATGAAATTCCACCATTAACAAGTTGTGAAATGTGCAGGCACAGCCAGGCACAGAACGTTCTCTGCCCTACCAGTGCTGAAAACTCAGGACAAGTGTAAAGGATAGGCAGACTTGGTATCAAAGGAGTCAGGAGCACAGGCACTGAAAACCCCATCTCTATGTGAACTTTCTCAGCTGCTGAAGACCTAGTGCAGGACTGTCTGAGTCCATATGTTGTGAATTATACATTTGGATGGTTTAGGAATGGTATTCCCCAATTTAGTAGGCCCATTAAAAGGCCACTGATGCAAGGCACAAAAGACAGAGATTATAGGTTGAGATAAGAACAATTTACTGGAGACAGCAATGAGATAACAAAACCAGCAGTAGCAGCAACAATATTAATGGCAAAAGTACACAAAAGAGGAGATGACTCACATCTAAAAATACTCACCACAGACCCTGGATGGCAATGAAGAAACCAGGTGGTTTTCCTCCTCTAACAATGCTTTTTTGGACTGTAAGCTGCACCCTTTTTATTGGAAGCCAGAGAGTCCCTTACCCAGTCCTGCCAATGATGTCCATGGGCTAGAATAACTTCCTAGGCATGCTCACACAACTGCAGGCTCTGCCTTGGCATGGTTCACTGAAAAAAATTGCCACTGTCCTGGGTGGAATGAGGACACACATCGTAAGAGCTGCGTGACTCATGGGCTGTCAGAGAGAAGCAGAGTTTCATGTGCAGTGTCCAGCGTGGAAGGGAAATGCCATTATCTCTTTCTCCTCATCTGAGAGAAATATCTAGAGTTATGTTCAGTCACAGTATCATAACCAGAGCTATGCACTAGTTTTGAGCATACAAGTGGAGATGTTGAAGAAGGACATGTCTATCGGTTAGCTGAACTGGAAAATTTTTCTCAATTTTTTCCTATGTTTGGGAGGGTGGATCTAAATATGAGTATAAGCCTTGTTAAGGGAACAGCTTTCTCAAGAAAACTCTTGAATTCTTAGTTTCTAGGCGTTCATCCCTTCTTTAAGTAAAATGGGATTTTTATTTTTTTTTTGCCTAAGAAGTACACAGCATTATGAGTACCCTTGAAACCCTCTAATCAATATGTTCTCTGGCAGTAGAAATCTTTTCAATAGTTCTTCCTACAATAAAGTGGCCTTTCTCTCTCTTTCCCTGTTTTATTTTTTTTAACATTACTTAATAGTAGTAGGTATGAATCAAAATTTTTCAAAGCGGTGCTTTAATTTAGGCTAAAGTTGTTCCCTCAACCAGATGTACCATTATTTGAAAACCAATTTTATATACTAGTGTAGGTTCCCATGTCAACATCTTAAATGAGCTGTTCCTATCCCTTTCTTCCCAAGGATAGCCAAATATCCGTGAGGTCAAGTGGGTTTTCTGCTGTGCCACAACCTTTGATGCTGGGCATTGGAGAAAAATCTTCTACCTTGCTGGGTGCTTTCGGAAAGTGAGACCTGGAATAATGTGTAAACCAGCTAATTATCAAGGTGCTGTGGATTGCATGATCTTCAAAATATGTAGATATAGGGTTGTAAGTTTTCCTACTCTCTCCCTCAGTAGTCAATCAATTCCAGCTTGAATTTCAGGCAGTTTCTGCTTTGTAGAAAATAAGATGGAAAAGGGAAGTTAATTGATCCTTCCTCTGAGTCCAGTGCTGGACCAGCTAAACTGCTGGAAGCTCTGTATTTGCCAAGGTCATCTGTATCAGTAACTTGGCTAGCCTGGGCTTCAAAGATTAGTTAGGAAATGCTGTTACCCCACCTCCTCCTCTGGATACCCTTAGATGTGTGTCATCCCTCCTCTTTCTCACCTATTTGGAAACTACTGTCTAGAAGGAAATAGGGTGCCTGTGACAACAGAGGTGGAGAAGTGCAGAAAACAGCCAATATTGGAAGGTGGCATTGGTTGTCTTCCTGGAGATATAGCTGATAGTGTAAGAGAATAGAGATTATATTAATGGAATTCTCTGCTTTCCTGGAGTTTTTTTTTTTTTTTTTTTTTTTGTTTTGTTTTGTTTTGTTTTGTTTTGTTTTGTTTTGTTTTGTTTTGTTTTGTTTTGTTTGTTTTGTGTTTTTGCTTCTTTTCATCTTTCCTGGCTTGCCCATTCTGCAGAGCCCACTCTGCATGTGTTTCTGAGTAGAAATGAAAGTGAATGAAAGGAAGTCATGACATTATGTATTTACAACATCACTGTTAAATGCCAGGCAAGCACACAACAGAGCGAGTGCTTGTAGCAGATGCATTCACTTGAACTGCATCTTCCTGTCACCACAGCTATCAGAGCTTTGTGATATGGAAATGTGAGGAAAACAGCCAAAAAAAGAGGGTCTTTGGGACTCACTAGAGTGATTTAAATGTTGATAGAGACAGAACTGGTTTTGTGTTTATATGTAGTCCCCAGAGTAAATAGAGATGTTACTCAATTCTACCATATTCCTTGCATGAACAACATTTGTCTCTTTGTTAATAAGTCTGACATTAAATTGTGTTCTCTTTCTTTCTTTCTTTCTCTCTTTATTCTTTGGAACTAATAATACAGCCCCTAGAAGTTCATTAATGCTGGCATGTCTCTTTGCTTCACTTTTGTAATGCATGAGAACACAAGCTTTAAATAAAATCTTTGTGAAGCACTAGCACTTGTCTGAAGATAAAAAGCATGTTCCTACATTTGCATTACAAAGAAGCCCATATAAGCATCTTCTTTTCCTGGCACACTCCTTCCTCTGGGCTTGTATCTGATGGAAAAGGCCATTTCCAGCTAATCATTCTGAAAGCCTGTCATTTGTGTCTCAAATGAGGGGAAAGAGTTTTTAGTGTTGATTTTCACTGGGCATTAGGCAGTGGTATTTGTTGCAAATCTATGAGATAGTGCAATACACAGAAACACTAGGAGGACCTCTAAGTTCTCTGTGTTCTGTGCACAGAGAATTTCTATTCCAGTGGGTGACAATGAACAGCTCAGGATTCCCATGAGGGGGAAAACATGTCTCAGAAAGCTGGGATGATGGGGGGGGGGGGGGGGGGGGGTGTGATTTTGCACAACCTGCTTCTAATGCCAAATTTTGTTTCCAATCGTGTTAGTAGAAAATTGGGATTGTCTCCTTATGACAGGGGAGTGACTTCGGGTCACCCAGGGGTAACTGGTCACCTGGGTGTGATGCTGGGTAGCCTAAGGTAGGTGATCCTGCTTGAGCAGGGGGACCAGACAAGATAAACTCCAGAAATCCCTTCCAACCTTAGGTGTTTTGTGAAACATATCAGAGTCGTCTGGAACAATTCATGTTCCTGACAGCAAGCATTTAGTGACATTTCAAACTCTATGTGTTAACAAGTCTGGGATCCAGCTGTTCATTTCTTAAAAGCAGAAGCTTTTCCTTTGATCCTGGGTCAAATCTTTCTGTTGTGCCAACAAATGTGCTAACTTTATAGTCTAAAATGGGACTGTAATCCCTCATAAATATCAGGAAATCAGACAGCAGTCTTGTGCTAGTACACACTACATTTTGGTATTACACCAAACCTCTGAGAACAACTTCTGTTATAAGATGGTGTTTATAGCCTTGGGAATAGTTAAAACTTGCAAGGTGACTTTAGTCCTTCAGAAAAGAGCTATTATGATGAAAAGGATCTTGACTTGCAGCCTTTGGATAGGGACAGATGAGAAGACTGTAAATTTGGGTGGGAGAGGTGCGAAAATCATCCTAGAACTTACCTGTCCAGTACAGCATAATATACACTCTGGTGTACATGAAGAGCATCCACCTGCGTATCTTAAATTGGAGATAGCCCTTGGAACACTGAAGCTGCCCTCATCTGCTTGTACTTTTAAAGGGACTGCCAAGAGGATCAGCTGTTCTTTGAGATATGTGATTTTCAGGATTAAGAGAGATTTTGATCTCCACACAACAGAGGAACACAGCTTAGCTGACAGAAGGGCTGTCAAGGTCATAGCATTTCCCAAGACTGCAGCAAAATCCAGCTGTGTTTGTTTTAGATCATTCAATTTACCAAAACAGCAGTCACTTAATTTAGTCCTCCTGGCTGCAGAAAACCCTGCAGTGCCCAGAGGCTGCAACCAGCAGTAGTAAAAAAGCTCCCTGAATGCATCATTCAAGGTGCGCAGCCAGCTAGTCCTTCAAAGGTGCCCATGCGTAGTATCATGGCATAGTTCATGCTTTTCATATTTAATCATTTCATTACTAATTAAAATGGTCATTACTACAGTGTGAAGGGAAAAGATGATTATTAAAGGTTAATGTCATTGCTGCTTATACCGTGCCTTGAATAGTTACAGTTTTTTCCTAGGTATTTAATTATACTGATAAGTAAAAATACAATTACATTTAATAACGTATGTGCAACTGTGCTTATTTGTCCCTCTGTGAGACCAGCGACTGTCTGCAGCAATGAGAGAGAGAGAGATAAATTAAATCTACAGTGGTTTTTCTGTTTTGCGTGCTCATCTGCTTTCTGCTTCTGTCATGCTGGGTCAGCCTACAGGTGAAGCTCCAAGGACTCACTGACATGATGAAAAGCCCGTGATATATTTGTGGGTCAAAAATATCATTTAGGTGTCATGACAGCCTTTCTTAGGGATTGGGAAATTTTCTTTCATGTGTTTTCTCCAACTATATCAACTACAGAGTGAATTTCAGTCAGGGTTTCAAAACATTTGAATCTTATGAAAACTTAGGGAATCAATGATAAACCAAGTGGCTGTTGTACTTTTTCTTCCTTGACAAGATTAACTGTTACTGAACTGACACAAAGTAAAATGTCACCAGTAAACACACTTTTTGTTCTCTGCTCTCTCTGGCTGTGGACTGCACTCTGTGTTTGGTGAGGCCTGAACCAAAAACCCTAGTTGATTGGCAGCTGGTCACTCTTAGGCATAGCTAAGGTCTACCTTAAAGATGGAATTTGTGTTTGTCATTACCCCAGATTCAAGTATTCCTACTTGTAATGCAGCCAAGTCACAGATGGCAGACATAAAAAACTGTTTTCAGCACCCCCTTGCTCCTAAGGCCTAAAGCAACGTCATGGGATCTGTGCTGTAAAAAAAAAGCCAGATTCAGTCTGCTGACAAGAGAGAAGATATGCTATATGTAACTCTGATACCTCACTTGGTGGTATTTTGAGAATTTTGCAGAACATAGTGAAACACAGACCTCATAATATCAACTAAATATATGTGGAAAGAATGGCAGGCTCTAACCTACACAACCCAAAAATTCACATCTAGACCTAGGTACTCTACAGTGCAGACACTAAAAGCATACTAAAATTTGAGCTGGGCAACTTACAAGAAGCCATTCTGGTGTGTGTGTGCATGCTCAAGATGTATTTTTTTGAGTGTGGAGTCAGAACTACACAGGAGGGTCCCAGAGATCTCATATCACTACAACTGTGAGCGGAGTTGGGGGTTAAATGACTAGAAAATGGTTTTGGACACATAATAGCAAACATTACACCACAGCTGGCCAAAGAACAGTTAATAAGAATTTGATTGAATATTTATGCTAATAATTTGTACCTAGAAGAGTGAATGCATATGAGTAGAGATCATAGGCTGTGATTTTCTCTGGTTTTGTGTGTTAAAACATAAGTATTCTGTATAGTATGTGGAGTAAAGAATTGAGACATGTATAAGACCTGAGCAGAAGTCATAGAAGATGATAGAAATACTTTAATGATTTACACAGAACTGTGAATCAATTGTATTGCATGAAGCCACTTTCCATGTAAGAAGCTCCTCTTAAGACAAAAACCTGAAAATTTTGGAGAGTAAGAGCTGTTTACATACAGTGGAATTGTACATATAGCAGTCTCCAAGCAAGCCCTCGGGAAAGTTTGTGGAGAGTGACTGAAGTTCCAGAAGGCTGGAAATGGGCAAAGATAGATCCTTCTTTAAAAAAGTTGGGAAAGAGTGACTGGGATGTTTAAGTTTTAATGCCTGGAGAAATACTGGAACATCAATTTATTGCAAAACTTTGAGGGTTGAGGGATATCCAGCAAGTCTTTGTCATGAGGAAGTCATATAAAACTACCTTGTGTGACAGATAACAGGACTTTTGCAGAAAAGTAGATACTGTATATCTGCAGGTTATTGACACTGCCTTTAGCAATGGTCACATAAACAAGGTTAGGCAAACAGCTGCACAAGTGGGAGTAATAATTAACGGGTCACAAGTAAAATTAAAAGATGCTATCAAGTGGTATCTCCTGTGTTTTTAATGTAGGGTACCATCAAGTGTTTTCATCAACTGATAGGACAATGAAAGACAACCATGTTACATCATTTGTATTTAACTTCTGTCTAGACAAGAGACATGGTGGAAGCACACTGAAAGATGGATTTAAAACTAAGAAAAAATTGTGGTAATTTGCATTAATGAGTCAAAATAAATAGGGTACTCCTTGATAAGGACAAGAAAGAGGTATTATTCTTCAATAAGAAATCCCAGCTACAAAGAAGTGGACTGAGGAATAACTGGTGTTGAGGAAAGGGGAAAGGCAAACTGAAAGTAATCTGGCATAGTTTGCTGAGGTGAAAGTAGCATAGTCAATAAAAGGATGTATAATCATAAATGCCATGCACAAAGTGTTCAAAGTAATTCTCCCAATGTCCTCAATTCTAGTCTGGACTACACTGTGATCACTTTTGTCCATAATGTTTTAGGGGAGATGTGGACTGTCTGAAGAAGATCTAGAAGGCAATAAGAGTCAACTGAGAGTCAGGATTTGGAGGAGACGTTGTAAACATTGAATAAGGAACAGAATAGGTCAGTCTCTGTCTGGGTTTGTATATGTATTTTAATCCTAATTTGGGGAAGTAGAAGACTTCTTGACTGGCTTCTGTATTTTGTATGATCTTAAATGTGTGACAGATTGGTTTTATGTAGGATTCACAGAGTTGGATATGACCATATATGAGTGTCTGTGTGTCTTTTGTGACATGGGAGAATCTTCATACTACTACAAAAAATTTGTTAGTGACGCTTCCATCCATTTTACTATCTCATTTCTTTAACATTTCTTACAGCAACACAAACACCTATAGAAACAAATAATAAACAAAAAGAAGATAAGAGAAGGAAGATAAGAAATCTCTTCCTTTTCTTCCGAGAAAGCTTAAGTTCATGCAACAAAAATCAGGAAAGTTTCATTTTGACTGAAGTATTATGATGAAAAATAACTTTTCATCAAAAATGACCAATCGTCTTTTGTATTGGCAGGTAGAAGATGGAATGAACCTTAACAATAAATATGTTCCATGACTGTAGACCATAATTAAAAAGAAAATTAACAAAAACCCTTCAAGCCAAATTACAAGAGACAGATTGTTTGCCGTTTCCTTTCCAGGGGATTTTAATTTTTTGATTCCTGCTGAGAGAGTTGAGGAATCATGAAGGGCTAGCTGTGTTGAATTCTTCTTTTAGCTGACTGAGTTGCAAAAAGGTTAAGAATACATGTGACAATTTTGAAATAATTTCTTTATGAAGTTGGCCTTCCTGGAGTTATTCCAGGGAGCCCTGTGGCTTTTCATGATCAGCAGGGAGAGGGAGAAGGGAGGAAGAACTCCAGGCTGAACTAGACTGAGCAGATGCCCTCCCTCTGGTGTTTAATTTAATTAATTGATGTTTGTTGAAACAAAGCCAATTAACCTGGCTTATCTCTTTATCAATCATGCTTCTGCTTCCATTATTCAGTTGGAGAAATGGCATGATGTATTTTATGGCAGACAGCAGGAGCAATTAAACCCATCCTGTGCTGCTTTGCCTGCAGCAGGCATTTCAAGGGAAGAGAAAATGCAGATGTTGTTGTGTAGGATAAAGCCATCAGGCTTTTTACTTTAACTATTTTCTGCATCTGAATCCCTGTAATTCTTTTTCATTTAAGAATGAGGAGTAGTGAGGGCATCATACAGTTAACAGTTCTTGCTCACGGACGCAGTGAGCTAACCCTGATTTGTGGACTCCTTGGTCTCAGACACCAGGATAGAAGAAAGCAGAACACAATCCAGTGACAGGGGCTGTCAAAGATGATGTACTCTGAAATCAGCTGCACTGCCCATCTGCAACCATCAAAGAAGTGATTGGTCTTGTGTAGTAATTACATATCCTCTGAACCGAGAGAGACATGGTTCTCCCAGGAAAATCCTGGGAAGCTGTGGGAAACTTAGAAGAAAGAATTCAAACAATTATTATCTCTCTTTCTGTAACCATTGTTTATAGATATGGTTCTCCAGAGTGTGCTATTCATAGTTCACCAATAGTGTGAGAGAAAATTCCTAAAGGCCAATCAGGTCTTAGGTCCACCATTGTTTCTATAAGAAATATAGATTTCTAATAATAAAATGCCTTTTCATGCCTTCTGATGATGGAGTCTATATAACCTTTGGCTGTCCCTGATACCTTTTCTGTGATAGTCATGCATATCACAAACAATTGCAAAAGAAGTCCACACTGCTGATCATGAAACCTTGTATAAGATACTCGACTTTTATTTTCCATTACTAATATCCTACAGGGCTTTTTTCTTTCCTGTGCCTCATTTAGACACTGATGAATGTATATACAGTGAAAATAATTCCGTTATGTAGAAGGACAATCTGGAATATTTAAATCTAATTTCACTTCAAGTTAACATTATTGTGGCTACTTAGGTGTCTTATGCTCCTCTTCATGTGTATGGGGACTGAAAACCTTTAGGCTTAGTTTGTGCCTGGGGCTTTTACTGTTTGCCACGGTTGAACCCCAGCTATCAACTGAGTGCCAGGCAATCACTCACTCTCTCCCCTTACCCCCATACTGGGAAAGAGAATCAGAAAGAAAAAGTAGACCTCATGGGCTGAGATGAGAATGAGTTAATAACTGAACCTAATAATAATAATAGTGTTAATAACAATAATAAAACAATAAAAATAATGAGAGAGAGAATAACAAAACCCAAGAGAACCAAGTGATGGGCAGATGGACAGCAATTGCTCACCACACAGTGACCAACACCCAGCCCATAGCCAAACCACCACCAGCTCCCTTCTTAGTAATTGCCCCAGTTACTGGGCACAGCATTCTATGGTATGGAATATCCCTTGGCTATTGTATGATTCTGTGATAGATCTGAAGGAGAGGTGGGAAGAGGGACACACCACTTTCTTTCCTGTATTTAAAGCAATTGTAACTCTCCTGATGAAACTTTCTATATTTGTGGATTTAGGATGCATTTCGGTGACTTTGTACTTACTGGTCCTGGTAGCAGCTACTTGCTCTGGGAACTTCAGTGCATGATTGTTATTGTTGATTCATGATAATCCCAAAATGCACTGAAAAATTGCACAAAAATATTTTTGCCTGTAGAATAACCATTAACAAAACATTGAAACAACCACTAAAACCTGCTGAAAAATATTGCTTTCTGGTCACAAATCTTGTGATTTGTGTCAGGGATATCTGTGCCTCTCCAGAATATTCCTTTAGCAAAACTTGAGCTTATTCACAATAGGAAACACTTTTTTTTTTTTCTACTTATAGGTAATACAATCCTTTCATTTTGATTCATTAAGGTATTTCTGGATTAGTCAACTGTTTTGCACTTGTCACACTGACAGGACACCTTGAACTTTCTGGAAAAGAATACTAAGAATAATAGGAAAGCAAGAAAAAACAACAAAAAACAAATAGCTTCTGCCTGTTAATGCAACTTTAGATGATTTAAGATTGCTTTTCATCATACCACCAACATTCAATATTTTTGTTTTCATTCTCATGCTAATTTTCATTCAAAAAGATGAAACAGAGTAGGGTTTTATGTGTTTGATTTTTCTTTTTTTAATTTATCATTGTTAGAGATGCATTAAGGAGTAGCCCACAATTTGTACAATTTCCATAAAGCACTCACTGTACACAGATTCAAACCATAAATCAGTTAGTACCTTTGCAAAAATTCATTGCTAGCATATCAAATATGTCAGCTAAATTAAAGCTGATCTTCTGGGTTTCCTGTGAAAAATTGTTGAGGTATTTAAAATATGGCTATAATTTTCTGCAATTTCTTGTACTAGTTATAGAAGCTTTGTTTGAAATTACTATTTTGAAACTTTCCTATGTTGCTTTGTTTAAAGTTTTTAAATAAAAATTTGTAAGGGCAAAATTATATGTCTGAATAGCACAAGTGCCATTAAAGGCTCAGAATTTCCTTCGTAGTGACTGGGATAAGTAAGTGCATTTTCCACTTGGAGCAAATACTCAGGACTGGTTAAATTTGAAAGTAGAACACTGCAGACAATTCAATATACCAGGTGATTTGTAAGATTTTGCACCTTATACACATCTAGTAGGTGTCCACTATGTAGACATAGTACATTAGGCTTTTTATTCAGTTGAGATCCAGAAACAGAAAAAACAAAAGAGTGATGGCTCTTGTTGTACTGGTAGTTTATTCTTTGTATGCTGTAACCTAAGCATCTGAGACAAACATTAAGTAATTGTTTATACTGCTAGGGTCTGGATCCCCCAAAAGGGGGAAGATCATCATACAGAAATCATCAAGGAAATAACAACATAGAATGAGACATTTAGAAACTGATGTAATAGAAACCCCCTAAAATACCACATCATGTAATGCATGATAAGCATACTGTTGGAAAGATAAAACTCTTCAAGTTCCACATTGGCCTCATCCTCATCATCCATTCCTTTAAGTCTACAGAAATCACAAGTGTGCAAGTCCAAACCTTCAAAACTCAATTGCTTTTCGGGAGAATCAGTGAGAACACAATGCAAAAGGGTCTTAGCCTCTCTCAGTAGGACTGGCTTTTCTTCAAGGCATTTTGGGGAAGACTCTAAAGTATTTGAGAAATGTGCACACAAAAATTCAAAGCTGATGCCGTCACTCATAGGCATCTTCACAAAAGTTAACAATTCACAACCAAAAGGTGTTTTGTCTGTTTTGCTCTGAGTGTGTGTCTAACAGGAAGTGAAAATAGTGTAGTAGTGCTGGGGTTTTTTTTGTTTGTTTGGAGAAGGGCTTTTGTGTAAAATCAACAAGATTCAGAAGTAATAGGCTTATGTAAAATCCTCCCTTTTTTAGGCTGCAACTTGGAGTATGGATACGAGAATGGGACAAGATGCTGCATGACACCTGTTGTGCAAGCTGTTGAGATCGTTTATTCATGCTTACTAATACATCTTGCTAAGCATGAGGAACATTGTATTTCATCTATTTTATAAGGCAGAGCTGTGCTTCAGTCATAGGAATGTTATCATAACTTTCATAAAAATGCAAAGAAAGTATTTCAAGTTTTTCACTACAAGTTCCTGGAGAATGACACGTTTTGTCTTCAGAAAGATAAAAATCAAATGAGCATGTACAGTCATCCAGTCAAGGGAACACTTTGTGACTGCATCTTGTTTTTTGATACATTTCATACAAGGCAAAAAGACTTATACAGAGCCACAAATATACCTTGAAGAGATTTGAAATATAAACTGCATTAAAAAAACTGCATAAAAAGTGATTTCACAGATTTCAGAAATTGCAGCAAGAGATTAGCAGTGCGCAGTACAATGGAATGATTATATGTCTCACAAAAGAGGGAAGTGAACGCATCTGATAGACAGAATGGCAGAATGTGGAGCTGAAGTATTGAATAGAGAATCTATACCATCCCCCAGTCTGACACAACTGTGAGATTATCCTCTTTGTGGAGGTGTTTTATCTCAAATCTACTTGGTGATGATGGGGTTTCAACATCCACCATTACAAAATCACTGTATTTTTCCACTGGCAAAATATGAAGATTCTCTTTGCATTTCTCTCATTAATATCCCCTTCAGAATCCTACAGCTTTTTCCTATCAGTAATTATATCTCTGTCTCTTTTACACTTTTGCACACATCTTGCTCTCGCTTCTTTTACATCCTGTTTTCCCTTCTTTAAATCAGGTATTACATGTAAAAAACAGTGTTTGGGTTACTTGCATTTTAATGTTGATTTACTGATAGATTGTAGTCTCGCTGCAGTCAGTGCTAAGGTTTCAGCTGACTCTGAAAGTGGAACTGAGCCTTGTAAATGACTTATAATCAGATTGATTTAAAGACCAATTTTCAGCAGTCTAAGGTCCCTAGCTGAACCATATTTTCTTGAAGTGAAAGCACAGTACAGCACAGTGCTGTACTTTTCTGAGATTTTAATATTGGGTGTTGCGTTACAAATTACTGGACCTTGTGCATTTTGTAGGATATGACCATTCCTGAACCACATTAATAGTGTCTGACTTATTTCAATAAAATATCTGAAAAGTCTGGCTGCTGACCACATAGATATGTAAACTTGCCTTTTGTTCTTGGTGAAATGAAAATGTGGCTGAGAGAAAATTTTTAGGAAACTATTGAAATATTAACATGTCAGCATGAGGATATTGTCAGTGTGAAAAGACCCATGTATTTACACTACTGATAGCATATAACAAATTATGTAGATTACCAGAACTTTATTCTTTGATATCTTAGTTAAGATCAAGTTTGATAATTTAATCTCTGAGTGTCTTCCTAACTTGATTTTTCTTGCTCTGTCACATCTCCATGTTTTCAAGTCTGAAGTAAATAAAAAGAAAATGGCCAAAGAAGTATCTGGGTTTTTTTATGTTCAGTTTTTTCTTTAGTTACCACTGAAATAAGAGGTCTTATAAAATGAGTAGCTTTTAAAGTCCTTGCAGTTCCTGAAGGAAAAGGTTTCTACTAGCCTCTTGAGTATTTCTCAAAGAGGTTTGTACAGAAGCAGGCACCTGTCACAATAGTTTTAGAATGAATGTCCACAGGTATCAGATTTAGCACTGAAGCAGTCAAAGCAGAGTGCAACAGGGCAATGAACCCAGAGGGACAATGGGGTGAGATTATCGCTGCTCTTGCCTCCACATTTGTGTCTCAATCAGCATTGCACAGAAGGCTCATGCTGTCTTACTAAGCAGTATTGGTTTTCATTCCAGGTGTGAGTAACCTTGGATGTTATCCCTTGACGATAAGCATCTGATGATCAACAGTCAGAAAGTCCTCAGAAGAGAAAAATTCCCAGATCACCAAATCTGGGCTTCAATGGTTATTGGTAACTTCATTATCTACCCTTTCAATAACATGATTTAACTGCTTCTTAAAATTACTCATTTTGTCCCTATTCTTGCTATGGAAAGACTGTTTCAGAATTTTGCTGGAAACCTAATTTTTGGCTTAGCCAATTTACATCATTTTTTTGTGCTTTAACTTAAAAAAGTTAACTTGTTGCTTTAACAGAAATAGCTTTTCTAATTCATGAATATTTACTTTGTGTATTTTCAGCATTTCTCAGACTCTCAAACAGAGGAAACCGAGGATGGAAGATGCTATGGCAGGTCATTCGATTCACCCTCATGTTTAGTGAAGCTAAAGGAGCTAAGCTCATCTTGTCAGTCTCAATTTGTCCTAGTAGGTCTTTTCAGAATGGCCTTTAATTTCAGCTTTCTTGGCTATACTCCAAAGACTGTGTCTGTGTCTCCCATGTCCACACTGGGATGACGTCTTGCAGTCTCATTATAACTACCACATCCACTTCTCAGTCTTTTCCTTTATGCTCACTGACACCTTGTCTCCAGCAGAAGCTCTGTTACTCTGAGGACATGGCATGCCAGGAGGGCTGTTTCGTCTTCAACCTGAAACCACCAGCTTACGCAACTCCTCCTATTTCCCACCTCCTCTGTGATTGTAGTGCCTTTCAGATACAGCCCAGTAAGAGTGGCTCAACACAGTGGCTAGGGACAAAGACTTCCAAGACCTGGGTTCAGCTTTGCTATTATTTCAATGAATGTTTGCAGGCAAAAGGGGGCTGGCCTACTGTAAGTCACATTCATCGGCTACTCTTTCTTAAAGTGCTTCTAACAACTGACATGAACTTCTTAAATATGAAGTGTTGATGAAGAAACATCAACTGGATCATGGTGGTGTTATTTTCTTCTACTAGATGTAATGATAACTGAAATTACTGCAACAGTTTTGGCGAATATGAAGTGTTGATGAAGAAACATCAACTGGATCATGGTGGTGTTATTTTCTTCTACTAGATGTAACAGTTTTGGCACAGGAAGCTCAGGAGGCAGATAGCATCAAAATGCTGAATAAGAAACTAGACAGATTCATGGACCCCATATTCATAAACAAGATACTAGAGAGGATTAACAGGGCTGTGATTTCTATTATTCTTCGTAAAACAAGTGTGGATACTGGGAAATACATAGAGAATTGATTAAATGAAAAGCTCAGGGTCCCTTGCTCTCTTAGAGAGTATTTAGCTAGATGCACTGGTGGTCTGATCCAGAAGAGTTGTTCTTATACTCTCAGAATGACTTGCAAAACTACACATTAATAAGACCTGTGAATACAGTTATTAGATAATTTTTAACAGTTGTCTGCCATCTAAGAGTTTAAGTAAAGTTCCAAGATTACGAGATTAAAAATTTTCCATACTAAACCAATGAAAAATAGAAATGGAGATATGACATGTTGAATGTAGGGACATGGATATGTATGGCTAACATACGGAAAGTTGAATGTGGAAAGAGAAATGTGTGAAATCTCATGTTGAGTACACTGACCTACGAGGTTTTTTTGGCTTTTGGTTTGGTTTGTTGTTTGGGCTTTTTTTTTTTTTTTTTTTTTTTTTTAATTACTTTTCCTTCTACAGATTTTTCAGTGGCAATTTATTACTATCTCTGTGACCAAGACATTGGTATCCTGAATTGCAACTTTAGTTACAGATGGAAATCTGGTTTTTAGGAGCTACCAAAAACTTTAAATTTCTGAAGATAGTGAGTCAGTCATCCTCCTTGGAAGCAATATGCTTATGCAAAACTCTATTAGTGTTTTTATTATCCATAAAATTGCCTGTTTCTGCATGATTCAGCAATGCTTGACCAGATGACCTCCAACAGCCAAGGTAGCTCTGATGCAGCTGTTATAACTGTGCTCCATCATACAGAACAAAAGATGCTGTGGCTTAATTCACATCTTCCTGTTCTATTATTTAATACTGTATTGCCTTTCCCCTGATGCAATTAACCTTTCATCTCCAAAAGTTAGAGAAGACTGCTGCTTCCAGTTAAGTCCACAAGTCTACTTCACCCATGTATTTTTTAATATAGCTATATAAAAATAGTCTAAATACTAAGGCAAAAATTACTAAAATTAACTTCACTTATTATGAGGAATCAGTTGAGATGTTATGACTGGGAAATTGTAGTGGGCACCTGCAGACATTTAATAACATCAAAAACATCAGTTCTAGTACCAAGAGAAAAAGTTATGGGCAAGGGATTTAAGCAAAGGGTTTACAAAGAAGTACTTAATTTAAAATAAAGCAAAACAATTGTGAGTTAAACAATGATCATGAAAAGACACTAATTAAGATGTACTAATAATATGAAACTTAATTCTCATGGAATTTATGCACAATTACTCCTGAACAAATATTTAATTACATTTCTTTTAATATCCTAAAACAATTTTCCCTCCTCTCACACTGTCTCTCTATTTCTAGTTGTTAGGCAGGAATATGTCAGCTCTTAATTGGCACAGAATAAGAATGACAGGTATTAAGGGAATTGAATGCAGTTATATTTTTAGTTCTTAAAAGTTAGAAGGGAAATGCTTTACGAGTGGATGACTTGAGGAGCGTGTAGTGTTTTTACAGACTAATTGTATTAATTAATTGAATTAATTAGCAGATGTTTTCAAAGAGCTTTTCAGACAAAGATTGCAATGTAAGCACCATGTTGATATTATTATTACTGAGTGTGGCAGACTTTTCACTCCAGAAGCTGGGCTGGCAAAACGTTCAGCAGGAGTGGTAATGATTCAAGAGAAACTCAGAGAGAAATGTAAGTTTCTTACTACAAGTCCCATTTCTAAAGTAAAACAAATGTAAATTATTATCTCTGTGTTTTCACATGTGAAATCCAGTGACCTGATAAAGGTGAGGCTGTCACATCCACACTCCCCAGCTCTGTCTGGATTCCCAGCAGACACCCACAGAAACGCACATATAGAATGCACGTATAGACAACTGGACACACAGATCAGCACAGACAGGCTAATCAGCACTGGCACAAGCATGAACAGCCCCAGCAGCCTCATCTTTTCTCCTGCCTGGCTGATCAGGAGGAAGGTCCATGAGCAGGAGATATATGTGTGTATACATGTGAATATTTGTACCGTGTGTGCCTGTCCAGCAGCTGGCCTTATGCAGTACCTGCCCCCTGGGTGCCAGCACCTGGAGATAGGAACCCCAGAGCTCCAGAGCCCCTCTGCAGCCGTTGGCAAAGCCCCATTGCTCACAGAAACACACATACACAAATCCATGGCTACATACAGAGAGGTCACCAATGGATGACTGGGACTCCCCTGGCCCGGCTGGTACACAGCTCCTTGCATGGTTTCCCCCTCAGAGCACAAGCATTTCACCAGCCATTTCACCAGCAAGCCTGGATCAATATTTACTAAAGCTCACATACTCACTCATGCATTTGTACTTTCTTACACGTTTGTACTTCCACCAGTTGCTTGCACCACCGACATGTGGGCCTCTGAGCATGGATCCCACTCCAGCTGTTGGCACTTAGACCCTCACATATACACATATAATAGAAAAATCCTTAGAAAGGGAATTCAGTAACATAAAGCAGACTCTGCTGAGCACCATGAAGTGCACTGAACAGCAATCTGTATATTAGCAATCAGTGCCTTTTATTCAGGTTTTCTTCTGTTTTCCCATGTGTGTTCCCAAGTCACCGAGATCCATCCCTTTCCTCACCTTTGGTTCTTCACCTAAGCATGCCATAATGCGTCTTGTGGAGTCCTGAAACACTTTTTGCCTGCATCCCATAATGTGTCCCATACTTCTGAGCAGCGATCCCTTCAATCTGAAGGATGATCCAGAGAGATGGGAGGGCACCCATTGACTCATCCAGATGGGTGTCACAGAGCGGAGCAGCATCTGAGGCCATCCTGACAAGTGCCTTTCCCTCTGAATGTTTAATCTGGGCACCCTAGACAAGCCTGCAAAGTAACACAATTCTTGTGGTTTATAAAAAAGTGTTTTTTATTATGAGTGGAGAATGTCTTTAACTCAGGGGTTTGTGAAGTCTTCAGATGAACTTTCTGAAGGACATCCAAATTATTAATCTATATGCAATGTGCCTGAACTCAGCTGGGCATTCTACATCCAAGAGATTTTTCTTTCATGTTTTTTTATGTATCAGTGTTAATGCATAAAGAATTCAAACTAGGCACTTGGATTACAAAACTTTTTCAATTCCAAGGTCAGCAGATTGTTTGGATTTCTCAGACATATCTACCACATCATTACGCTTCAGCTCAGTTGTTGAAGTCTCAGTTCATTTACTGCCCAAACCTGATGTAAAATTTGTAACCTGAGAGATAAGATTGAGAAGTGGAAGCAGTCCTTACTTGAACACATCCACCTCTTGGTCACTCAGTTGTCATACGTAATAAAAAACTCAGTTACAGAAATGTCCTTCAGGAGAAGACCAAAAATTGAGCTTCATTCAGGTTGGCCTTTAGGAATGAGGCACTCACAATGTGTAGTGGGACCCACTGCACAAACATGAATAGCAGTCTTGGATAATAGTAGTATGTAACAATTTTATACAGTGAAAACAAAATTTTTATATTTTTCTCCTTATAGATTTTTTCCTCTTTCAGTACTACTGTAAAAGTAATTCTCAGAAAAATTGAATAACACTTTTCTTCATATATTTATATATATGCTTACATATATATCCATATATGGATAAACAAAGAGGAATGAATGTTTTTTATTTTTTCCAAAAGCAAGAGCATATCTTTGATCTGTAACTATGACTTTGGCAAAAAAAAAAAAAAAAAAGGAATAAATTAAAGCGAAATGAGGAAAAAAAAATCTTCTTTTCATGTGGGAGGAAGTGTTTGCATATGGCAAAGCAAATCAGGAAGGGAGAAAGGGCAGTAGAAGCATCAGACTTTGGGATTATGCTCATCCCAGCAGGGGAATTTAAACAGGTGGTGTATGATCTTGGAAACTAAAATAATTCTTTTCCTCTGAGACAGTGTTTCTCATTGTTAATAAATTTATTCCTAAGCAGACCTAAGTTTTACCCATTTATCCTTGGAGCAATAACTATATAGGTTGGCCCTGTAATTTTCATATTCCACCCATCCTGAAGAAGCTCAGTGTAGGCCTTGGAGGGGACTTAATATTATACAAAAGAATTAATCCTGCCATGAAAAAAATGCCCTATGGAAATAATTTAAATGGAGTTTTTGAAGGTCTAAGTGCCACCTAGCTTTGAAAATCTCCATCCCATTGTCTCTAGTGTTGGACAGACAACAGTCCTTGTACCACACATGTTTTTCTGGGACAATAGGAGACTTGTATCTGGTAAAAAGTAAATAGTGGGATTTTTCCTATCATATTAGCTATTTTGCAAAACAATTACATTTGAGAAAGTAAAGCATTAAATCAAATTTCAATGAAATATTTCAACTGGACTTTTGCAACTCAGCTTCTGAATATGATGCATTCAACGAAGGAAAAGTTGTTTGGTTTTAACTTCAGCTCAGGACAGAGCTCACATATGGAGTAAGTGGCAAAACCTTCAGTGGCTTTGTATTTTAGTGTCCTGCCAGGAAGATGTGAGGTCCTTTTGTCTGTAAAAAGGCTGCTCATGAAAATGTGTCATTGACCTCTGTTCCAGGACGTGCCCAGGTCCCACAGAATATGATGGCTATGTGTGTCCACAAAAGGTGGGAGTAGGGAAAAGAGAGTGGGAGAAGAAAGTTTCTTCCATTGACAGCAAGGGGGAAAGAAACAGACATGGAAATTATGTTTAACAAGAACAGAATCAAAGACAGATTTTTCAGTCAGACACTGGGGATAGGATTAATCTGGACTAATGCTAACATTTGCAACATACACATCTATAGCTGAGCTGGATGTTGTAATTAATCTTCACTGTCACTTGTGTCCAGTGACTGAGACTGGAGGGAAACTGTCTTTAGTGCAGCCATCTGTATTGCAGATTTTGAACACTGCATGAGTTGAATACCTCTGTAATTTAATTCTCTTTTCACAAAACTCTCGTGCTGGTGTCAGAGCAGAGATATGGCACACAGAATCTCAAAATAACAAAGCACAAAATAAAGTGCACAGAAGTAAGTGGAGCCATCTAGAGAGGTGTAAGAGGGCGGTAGACTGAGGTTGATTAAAGATAAGTTGTTTTAATGAACAGAAAGGAGACCTGCTTGTGTTCTTTGTTTAGCTTGAGGACTTTGCTGAATTGTGTTCACTTTTGCTTCTCTTGCTCTTCAGTTGCAGAGCTTTATTGAGCTTCCTGACAGCCAGGCATGCAAACTGACTAAATAGAGCCCAGAAGTAATTTCAATCTAGATTCAGCTAATTTGGAAAAAAAATTTTACGCTCCTGTACTCTGCTGACAGTAAAGTTCTTCTCAGTCTGGAAGGTGACAGAGAGCCAGAACTAAAAATCAAAAGCCATAAAAACCTGAAAATATTACGGACTTTCTATCAGTTCTAAGATACAATCAGTATAATCAACAAACTAGCTTTCTGAGTTGTTTTGTTCTGTGTCTATTTTGGAAGGAGAAGAAGAAGATGAAGTGTCTGCACTAAAAAGGATTCTAAATAAAACAATTTCAGCTGCTTGAATTAATGATGCATTTTGAAAATAAAATGTGGCAAATGAAACCTCATAATCTTAAAAAAATAATTGTAAAGCAGTGTTCTGGGCTTTGGCACAATTATTTTATCTTTTCCCATCTCAAAAATTCACAAGATAGTTTCTTCTTTCTACACATAGCTCTTTTAAAATCTTTACCTCAAGTCCTTTGAAGTGCACTCCAAATATTTTACCACTTACTTTGAGAAGGAAATGTTTTCTTGATATCAAGACATCTGCTTTCCATCATATTGCAAGCAGCTGAAGCTAAAACATGAGGGAGAACATTTCTGCAGTCGAACTTCCTTATTCTTATGAAATACACCCTTTTGGTAAATGCAATGGCCTCTTGGGTTATGCAGTTTTTGTAGCTATGTGGACTTGAAATTGTTTGGAGTTCAATTCAGTGCTGTACCATTCTGTGTACAAACTGCAAACATGTAGGACTGAAAATTATAGTTAAGTAGAAGGGCAACATGAGTAACACAAAAGGAAAAGAGACTTTGAAAGGATGTTTTTCATAAATTGAAGAGAATCACTGACTATTCTTGATTTTCTTTATAGACTTCTCCACATCAACATGACAAATCCCAATTATCTCTTGCTTTCTGAACAAAAGCTTGTAACTATGTGGACTTTTTTAATACAAGCTTTAGAGAATGTGCAAACCTGTACAGTGCTAGAAATCCACATATTCAGATATGTGGTGTAGCTAAAACTTAACTCATCTGGTTATAGAGATTGATGGGATCAGCAAAGTCTCTGATTAAGAAAAATAAAAAAGAGTGAAGAAATTCTTCAGAGGTAGGGATAGGACTGGCATAGCAACCATGAATAAATTTAGCTGTAGAAGGGTAAGTCTGATCAATTGTCAAACGAAAAGATTCTACTGATATTAGAAATGTATATGGCTAGCTAATGTTGTATTTATATGAGATAACTTTCACTATGAAATCGCTTCAGAGGAAATTTGCATTACATGGCATTAAAACAAAGCCCAGTCTGTGTGGAATACTGCATCGGTACAGTATAAACAGTGAGAGACACTGGTTTAGTGATGAAACTGAATGAATAAAAGCAAATGACAAGTCTTTAAACCTTTAAAAACCTTGGTGATAATATTTTCACTTTTCAAAAAAACCACTTCATAAGAAGGAGATCTCAGAAGAAACCTACAAAAATTCATTTTTTAATTTTCAAAATAAAGGAAGGAAGTTCCCCAATAACAGTGATAATAATGTCACATGTTTTTTAAAAAGCAGTGTGTTTGTTGCATTTTAAATATTGATGAGCTTTGCAGGAGGAGCATGGCTCTTTATTGATTGTGTCCATACAACTGAGGCAATTGTATTTAATTATGAGAAATCACTGGCCCTTTTCCAGTAAAACCCTAAAGGGAGATGGAGTTGTTCTGTTTTATGCATGCAAGAAATAGCTTTTCAGACAGAAACTCGTGCTGTGTTTCTTAATAGATTTTTACTTGCTCAAAAAAGGAGAGATTAAATATGTTCATTGCCTACTCTGCATGTGAGGTGTCCACCTGTCTCTGATCACGTAGAAAGTTTTCTGGCTGGATTTAAAATTTGTGTGAGGTTCTCCTCATGGGAAGTGTGTTTGCTATGCCAGGAAAGAAAGATTTGGTGTTCTAATAGTATAGCTTTTCTTGGGCTTGTTGTATGAGAAAAAACTGTACAGGCTTTTTTCTTCTGCCTTCTGGCAAAGTGCTTGGCATGGGCCTAGGCACACTGTGAATTGGCAGATTCACTCCTTGGTGTCCAGAATTCTTTGGGACCTATCACAGAAAGTAGGGAAGGAAAATTCTGACTAGAACAAGAAAGGGAGGGAAAGGATGGCAGGTGCAAAAGCCAGAATTAGAAAACCAGTCTTCTCTGCTTAACTCTTCCATTACTTCCATACATAAATAAGCATGAACGAATTTTTCAGTTTCCAGTGTAAAGACAAGATGAATAATATTCTGTCACAGGGAAAGTACGTTGTGATGCTCTATCCATTTTTTTCTAAAGGTTAGTATTTTGCTACTAAGAAGTCAGCCTGAATTCTTTGTTGCTGCTATGCAGTCACCAGGCATCTATGCAGGCATCTCTGAGCCCAGAATTTCAGGAATTTCAGAGAGAAAAGTACAGCGTGTGCAGACATTGGGCAGACGTGCTGATGTTTTTGAGTGAGACCAGTGTGGGAGACTACTCTTTTTCCTGATATAGACAATGCAGACAGTGTGGAAATGGTCTACAAAATTAAAGGTTCCCTAGTCTTACAGGATCCCAGTGTATGTGCCCTGATGCACCAGCTTCACAAGAAAGGGAAAAGTAAAATCTGGACAATATCAAATCAGCAGTAGAAGCTGTATCAATGACCTGACCAATGAAATGTGGGAGTTACTGCTCTGGTGCATAATTCCTCAGTGGAAGGGGATGATCAGGGAAGCTGTCAAAAAACATTTTCTGTGTAGTCGATTTCCTGGAGGCCAAGCAATTTGAGTCAACACAGCTGCAGTGAGCTTATTATCTGTCTCTCTTTCCACTTCATATGGATCCAGATGGAAGTGGGCTACAACTGGTCCGTTTAAAAAGTATTGTTGCTTTGGAAGGTCGAGCTCACAGCATTTTCACAGAGAAACTACAAAAAGCCAGGGATGGTCATTACGGGCTCCTGACCTAATTTCTTTACTTTTAAATAGAAACGCTGGGTAAGACAAACGGAACACAAATTGGGAGTGTTGGAATCATGCCTAACAGCCTGAGTCACGTAAAAGATTCCCAGCACACCAAAGCTGGCCTCTCAGTTATAAGCGAGGATGGGTTTATTGTCTGAAACAAAGAGTGCTCAACCTCTTTGACAAAGAAATAGGGTGAAAAGTGTTATAGAAACTGCCCAAATCATGATTGTGTACTGCACTCTCCTCTGCCCCAAATGGTCCAGATCATATTCCTTTTCAAAATCAGATGTGCAGCACTGCTGAGATCTTTCCTGCTACACACATCTGAGGATGGTTTGATCTATACCGCATCTACATTTCATTGTTGTTACAGTCAGTGGTAGAATACACTCATCTCCAGGTAAGGGTTTTGAAGTTGGAGCTGGAATAAGATCTTACTGTGACCACAGTCGGATCATGCAGTCTGAGTTGTTTAGTGGGAGAAGCTGGTGGTCCTGTAGGTGCAATGGCACTGACAGAGTAGGACAATATGAGGTATTCTGAAATGTCTTCTTAACTGTGAATATACTTTTTTTTCACATGGTCCCATCTTCCCCTTTGTTTGAAAATCAGAAGTTAATTTCACACTTTAATGCTCATTTAGTTCTGAGCTACAGCGTGTCTCTGTGCAAGAAAGAAGTAATCAAATAAGAAAAAGGCACTTTTTAACTTTCCCTGAGATGGGACTATTTGTCACCTCTATGCACTGTGATCTTCCAAGTGTGTGGAGGTGACAGTCCAGAGATCAACAGTGTGTTGATATGAGCTGAAAGTAGTGCAAACGTGCGGTGCCCACAAAGTAGATCTGTAACCTAGAAATCAGTATTATCTAAATAATAAGAAAGAATTAATTTACTCTTGTCTACCGCAGCACTCCATTCATCTCAGTATAAATGATGGCTTTCCCCTTGCTCTTTAGTGGAATGGAAAGGCCATCCTCTACTGAAGATTATAGGCCCACATGTTTAATTGTTTGGTTTTTTTCCTTGAGGACATGGATTCTTTTCAGTGATTTGTATTTGAAATGCCAGCAGTCAAAAGATATCTTTTCCTAATAGACTGGAGGATAAACAACACAACGCAGCTTGCAAATGCTTTGGAGCAAACAGTGAATAATTCCTGTTTCTCTTAGGACCAGAAGTCCTTACACCAGCTCAAAATATGGCCAAACCACACTAAAACTCTTTATGGAGAAAGAAAGCAGCAGCTCTCTAGCAGTAGAAAGAGGAAACTGGAATATTATATTTGGCATTTTCAGAGCTAGTGAGGGTAATTATATTTAGTACTGAATCTAAGAACTACTGCGTGCAGGCACAACCGTGCTGGGTCAGATCGTCACCTTTTTTAACTCCCTATCCCATCTCTAGCAGCTGATGCAGATCAGAATAATGTTGGTATGGTATCCCAGAAAACACCCACCTGGGTGCCAATAAACTTTAAGACTTGCTGAGTTGGAAGCTGTATCTAGACCATGAGGGTTAATAGACCCTGAATGATCTAGACAAATGATCTAGTGTTTCACTGCTTTTGAATGAACCTTTCTTTGATCCCTACAACATCTTACAACAAAATGTTCTGCAAATTTATTTTGAGATATGTGGTCAGTTCATTCTTTTGTTTGTAGTAAAACTTATGTTTGGGTATTTTATTGGGCAAACCTACTTATTTTGCTACAAAAAATATTGATTTATTCCTTAATTCATCACTTTATAATTAATCACTTTATTGTTATGGACTTACTCGTGAAGATATTTGCAGATATCTGCACTTGACAAGGTTAAATTATGCCCGAGATGGCTTCTGTGCATCAACTCGACAACAGTGAATGTTGCACAAGCACAGAGTGTGGACTAAGGCTTGGAAGCACCTTACATAAGGCGTTCAGATATTAGCATGACTCACATCCTCAGGAGCAAACAGCATAGCCTTACTTTCAAATGCCAAATCTTTCTGCTTCCCTAAAGTTGTTCTGAGCTGGAGGGAGCAGTTGCTGAGGCAGTCATTGAAAATCACCTTACAGAAGGGTCGACATGCTGGCGATGTCCCATTGTCCCAAGGACAGAATTAGAACTAGGACACAGATGTGAACTGACATGCATGGAAATGGAAATCAAATACAAACAATGCTTTAACACTCAAAAGTTGTACAGGCAGTTATGTCTATATTCCTTTCCTGCCACCTTCCCTTCTTTTCTTACCATTATAGCCTCAGACCAGATTTGCTCCCATTTTCTTCAACTCCTGGTTTAAAGCCACAAGAACTCCTTGAAATCTTTTCAAACCTGGAAATATACAGGCTAAAAAAGGAACCTGGAGTTCTCCATTTTGCTTTACAAAAATTAACAGGAAAAATGTTACTTCCATACCTCCAAAGGAGGATCTCACTCCTTTGATCCAGGAAAAATCAGTGACTGGGAGGCATTTGCAATAAAAATGGACATTTTCCCCCTCCCTTACTAGGCAGAAAAGATATCCACAACAAGTCTGGCAGGATAGGCATTCAGAAAAGCACTGTCTCTGTATCCTGCCAGTGCTCCTATTTCTAGGTACGGTGTGTGTTACCTGCTAGTTTCCATGGAAGACAAAACCCTCATCCTGCTGACTTCAAAATTGCTCCTTCCCCTCGTGAGCAATGAGAACTGCTCTCAAGCCCACGATTTTGCTGACAGTCCATTGTGCACTTGGTGGCCTTTTGATCTGCTCTACGGGTCATATGGAGCCATGAAGCTATACGGAAGTGTAAGAATAAGCAGGATAAATTCAGCATCATTTTTTATGCTTGCAGCGAACACCATTGTTCTTAAGAACAATAATTTCCTCCGCAGCAGCAGCATACTTCCCAGGGGAAACCTGCAAAGTGTGAAAGACTTCCCACTCATCCTGTTATCCATGCCCTTGTATTGATTCCTTCATCAGTACTGCAGCTCTGAGCTACTTCACATGCAGCACAAAGTTGAATCATCTCTTTGGCTATATTTCTCTGACAAAGGAACCTGTTCCAGACTGGCAGATTTAGACACTAATGAAAACTGAAAGAAAGGGTAAAGAAGGAGCTCTGCTCTTTGTTAAGGCTGGTGTTTATCTCTGTAAAGTAAAACCATCATCCAAACCCTCCCTGTATACAGATTTAGGTCTTTGTTTTCTAATGGCATTATTTTGGTCTCAGAGCATCCTAGAAAGACAACAAACCTCTTCCACAAAAGGCATGTGATTCTCTTCAGGAACCATAATGGATGGTAAATTTGTAACCACTAGCCTGTAAACTGTGAAAGCATCTCATCTCTCTAACTCAGGGAACGTAAATCAGGTGTTATGGTCTTTTAAATTACAGCCAATTCTTTGGGCATATATAATAACAAGAATGGAGGAGAGCTAACTGTTTCAATGCTGCTGCAGTGGTTCCCTTATGCTTTAAAACATCAGACTGAATTCTATATATATCCCTTGCTACTTGTGCTACTTATTTATAGTATTTTAAGCACTTTAAGACTCACTATTTATGCATCATAGAGGATTAATTATTGATTAATTTGTTTAACTGTAAATACACATACCCATTTCTTCCAGTTCAAAAACATCAAACTGCCCATTTTTCAAGCCCCATTTTGTTAAGAGAGGACAACACAAAAAATGAGCTTGGGTTAGTTTTCAGTAGATCACGTTCCTTCTTAGTATGACTGCTCCCTAGCAAATGCTAGTTTTCCTTTTTTGGATGTATCACTTGTCCCACTCATAGTTTTGAGTCCTGTTCTCAGCTTATGTCTCTCTATACAGCCTCTTTGGCTTAAATCTATCAATAAAGAAGATCCCTGCTTAGGCTGCAGAAACCTCCTGTGGTCTTCAGCCCTGAGCGACAATTCCTGTGCCAGGTGAAAGCAGGGCCAGGCAAACTTTCATTGGTTGTAATAACAAACTGTGTGAGAAAGTCCTGCTGAGGAGCCAGCACCCCAAATGATACATGGAGCCAGCACTAATTGTACTGGCTACTCACTGATAAATTGCACCTTTGGTGAGAGATTAGCCCATAAATCACTCTGGGGAGGTAATTTGTTTGATGTAATCGGTTAGGCCTGCACATTTTGGCAGCCTACCACTTCTGGGGATTTTTCTGTCCCCTTTTTAGATGCACATCACCAGAGGGAATAAGCACAGCTGTAGGTCTTCTCTCATTCCTTGCTCCTTCTTGTCACTTGCCCAGGTTTCAGAACTTTCTACTTCACATCTTCTCAAGTGCTAGCTTCCAGTGGGTGCTCCTTTCAGTTTGTCTTTCACCATGGTTTCAAAGCCATTTACAAATACACAGGAGTTCAGATTCTAAGCCCTTCTGCCTGCCTCATTTTGAAGGTGGTGAAGGTATGATATATGTGACTAACTAAACACTTTGCCCAAGCTCAGACACTGCAGTATTTATATAGTATAAATATATATATATATATATTTATATCTATATAGTAACAATGTGGTAGTAATTTGTACAGACTGGACTACACTCTACAGATGGTTGGGATGTTGATTACGTCTGTAAGAGAGTAAATCTTGAGGTTCTTAATAGGCCAACCTGTAGTTATTTGCCTGCTCCTTCTATTTGTTTATGTAGTGCCTGGAGGCTGGAGAGGACAGTAGCACATAAAGGCAAATACAATTCATTTTATATGGTTTGAGAGCCTCCTCTGAGCTGGCAGTGCTCTTCCTGGGCTCTTTATACAGGATGGAAGCAGAGCCTGAGTGTACCCACAGGCATCACAACAACTTCTCTGACTGCCCTAAGGGCCTGGTTGCCTGTGTGAGGCCACCATGACCAGATAGATCTGCTCTGTTCTTCTTCAGATACTATGGGGCCATGTCCTTGCCAGTGAAGGTACCGCCTTGCTAGCTCTGCTGTCACCCTCAAAAGAAACCTGCTCTTGCTGCTCCTTGGGACATCAGGTTATCAGTCAGTTTCAACCTGTCATAGAACGGACACAACAGGAACAACCTTCTTTAGAGCAACAAAGACAAAAGAATAGAGAATTTCTAACAAGTAAAGAGCCTGTGGAGTCAAGACAAGTTGTGGGTTATATGTCTTCTGACAAGCTATTTCCAGATGGCTTTATATCTTTCCAGTCTTCACTTGCAAACTTTACAGAACATCTCTTAAACCTGGCAATATCCTGAGCAAAGGCTCATCATTATCACAAGAGCTCAGCGGAGATTCTAAGCAGCTGTGACCCCTAGAGCTGTGGGTACAGGAATTCACTGAGCCATTGATAAACGATTTCTTCTGTGTCAAGACAAGTCTGTCTACCTGAGGACACCTGATTTTCTGTGGTGTTTTTTTTTGGATGGTTCATAGTGTAACCACAATGGCCTGATTGAAAACTGGCAAAACTCAGGTAATCATTCAGATGCAGCTTCCATTTTCCTATTTGTGACTGTTTCAGATGCGAAAATGAGCAAAATCTCAGTGAGAGTCCCACACAAATATTTCTAAAATTACAAGGGCTGATGAAAATTTTGTTTTGTTTTCTAGCTGTTTTAAAATTAAGGCCTAAATTCTGTGAATAATACAGGATCGCCAAAGTCAACAGCTGTGTGGTCTACTACCAAGTCCCTGCTCAGTCAAATTCATGTCTGCCAAGCAACTCAACTTTTCCAAGGGAAAAATACTAGCATTGCCTCACAACAGAAATTACATGATGTAAAATCTTGTCTGTGAAAAAAGGGTACTTGTGGATGTAATAATACTTTTGCACATAAAAAGAAATATGTAGCTAAATATGCACAAAAGTTTCATTTAATTAGCTATTTACTTTGGGTAGTTCAGCGTTAGTTTATTACTGGTAACCATTTATGTTATTCTGATATTGCACATGAGAACAGAACAACTATTAGTCTATCTATGTTTCTACATAAACTTATAAATAACAAATAGAATTTCAATCCTGCTATTAAAAAACACCAAGGAAAATAAGCTAGTAATTATATTAATTAAAGCTAATAATTCACTTCATTAGCATGGCAAAGAGACTTAGTAAGAGATAAAAATCACTCATACAAATAGAAGATGTATACTTATAGAGAACCATTAACACTTCATAACAAAATGAACAGCAAGGGACCATAGTGAAGTTTTAAATATAAATTGAAAGATAGCTAGAAGGAATATGAATTAAAAATGTTCTGAATAACCTCAGAAATGTATCCTCATTCCTGAAGCACTTTCATGCCACCTTCCTTGCAATATTGTGGGGTTAGAAACAGCTCCAGTGAGAAAGAACTGTCTTCTGTTGATTGGCTCCCATGAAAGGGCTTCTGAAATTTGTCATGAAACATAGTTTAAAAAATCAGCTTAAAAAAAACCACCAAAAAACCAAGGAAAAAAGCCATCTACTGGGCAGCCTAATAAAGGACAAAGTGAAAAGACACTGTATAATAAGACTGTCTGGATCGCAAAAGATCTCAGTCAAATTGGATGTTGACTGCTCTGGGATCCAGAGCCTAAATACCAGGGTATCATTGCTTCCCCTTGTACTTTTCCCCATCAATCTTGAGTTGAAAATTCCCCAATTTGCATTTGGAGTCCTGGAGGTATCTTGAACTTATGGTCTTTGAAACTTACTCCACTACACTCGCAAAGGGCACTAGGAGGCTTCTGTGTGTTGAAAACCTTGGGAGCTCGTCACTAACTTGTTTCTAGGAGACCTTTTAGCTTGGATTATCAATGGTCAACTGCTTCATATATACCATAGTAATTAAAAGCTACTGCTGCTGACAGTTTTGGATACCGAGAGCAAGCTGCATAGATGTGCTTTTCTGTTATCTGGTCTGCAATAAAAGCTGCAGAGAGGTCAACAATATCACATTGACTCTCTTCGACCTCATAGAAATACAGTTCATGGCACTGGTATCACCCCCAACAAATATTCTCATTGCACAGACAAAAGTTAGTCCCCCCATGAAGTCAAGGTGTGGAAAGCTCTGCAGGCTATGATCTCCTCATGATTAATGCATCTGTCAAAGTCATCCACACCCACAAGCAGATCCTAATAGAACCTCATTTAATCCACTGCTTGTTCATCAGCAAACAGTCAATAAGCTTAAATTCCACTCAATGTTTCTAAGGTACACTCGGGAGAATTTGACCCTAAAAATCACAACTAAGCTTTCAAAGAATCAAGTAGTTCAAAAATCAAGGACAATTGCCTGGTGCTGTAGGAACATGGTTCATCTTGTAATACATTCTTGTAACATATGTCCACTTCACTTTTTAGCACAGAAAAAATATAATATGCTGATTAGGCAGATATGCTACAAACAGAAGATCCTGTCCATGATAGTTTTTTCACTCTTAGAAATGCACAAATACATCATTTTCTATGCAGATCTGCACTGGGGATTCTGTTCACTATTGACATGCGTTTAATAGCTGGCAATGAGCAAAATTACCTTGTAAATTGCTTCCCAATCTTATTAAAATAGCCTGATACAAACTGCACCCTAATTGCCAAATTAAGACTATGTACTTTGCTGAGATAATTTTCTTGCTAAATGGGCACGTGGTGTGGCAGTTAGGGGCTTTTTATCAGGTTATTACAATGAGGGATTATATAGTTTCAATGTAATTGAATTTTAACGAGGACTACTCTTAAGCAAATACACCTCCATAAATGATGCAGCACTGATGTTATGCTGAGAAATTGAAGATGACAATTCAGTGGATCCAGCTGGACCCAGAGGCCTCTTTAATGCTTTAATAAAAATAAATGAGGAATCCTCTTGGTTTTTTCCATATTTTTTAAAACTTATTTTTCTTAGCCCTGTCTCTGTTCCTGGCCCAGCCAGAGAGTCCAATGGACCTGAAGAAGGTTCTTGCTTTCACTTCCAGTTATCTCAGGACTGCTGAATGAGACTCTGTTCTAAAGTCTGACTTGATTGTCATGACAAACACAGCAATTAAGCAATTCTCATTCAGCTCTCTTATTGGCTGAAACAGATAAAGAAAAACAAAATGCATTGCATAAGTCTGGTCCTTGTGCCATGAGACTTGGCTGAATTCAAGGCAGTCTGAATTCTAGTGGTGAGTTTCAGGTGCTACAGCTTTCCTGGAGGAGCACTAAGTGCGTTGTCTGTACCTAGCAGCACAAAATTTCTGATTTCTACCAAAGACAAGATTTGTTACTGAGGACTAAGACAGTGGGAAATTACTTAAGACTATGGAAAACAAAAATATCAGCCTCAAATTATGTTCTGATTAAGAATAATAATAATAAAAAACAACCCTCTCTCAGCTCTGGTGATTGTTCAGTGGGGGGGTAAGATACAAGTGATATTACACAACATCTGTGATGGGATGTCAAAAAGACAAGCCAACCCAGACATATACACTTCATGGCCAGAAAAAGAAACCCTAGAAGGCTGGATTTACAACAGCATTACTTAGCTACTCTGTACTTGTACTATTTAGGATCAGTGTGGGGTAGATTAAGTGGCAAATGACTCATTTTTGACAAGAAAAAAACTTTCCAAAATACTGTGAAACATATTGTAAATGGACAGAGATTGGGAAGTTCAAAAACCCTCAAGATGTAAAGAAACTGGTGAGTCAGGTGAGGTGTCATTGTTTGTCACCAGGAATTGCAGCTATTTTCACTTATAATATGGAAGCAAACCAAGCCATCCCACAAAGAGAAAATGTCTTGACAAGCTCTGTAGTTATTGTGTTTTAATTGCTGGTAAATACCAGCTCAAATAATGGCATCTGCTGTGTACCTCTGCAATCACAGTGCGCTGGAATGAGCTAATGAGTGCAGAGCAGAAGGCTGGCCTGAAGCCATTGCACGTGTACACCTTAATGAAGGTCTTGTGGGGAGAGGAAGGCATTGAGCAACAGACTTCTGAGACTGTAGAAGTTGTTGGAGTGGAGAAGGGATCAGTGTGTGTCCATTTTACTCACTGGAAAGATGCATACACATTAAGGATGTTTGCTTGACAGCTGTCTGCCTCGTGCACACAGACGTAAAACCGGCTGCAGTGTCATGATATGCTCAAATGCAGAAATATGTCTGATAACAGTTAGCATAATGAGCACATTAGACACTGCTCATTACATCCTTGAAAAGCAACCAGGCCCAGCTCTCTCTGAACCACAATGAATTCAACATCAAAGTGCTGATTTGGAAGAAAATGTGCTGATGGCAGCTGCTTTTATCTTTACATATTCCATTACTAAACTACATGCTTGCTGAGAATAAAGGATTAACCCTGTCATGGCCCATGCCTAACCACATGGCTCTGGAGACTCCTCAAAGGGTGGCTTTGGAGCACAATGATAAGAGAGCTCCTGGGGAGGAAGTAAGAATATACTGAGAATTGATAAAGTGATCTGACTACCTCAGGATTACTTCAAACATTAGGACACTTGAGGCATTTCAAACACCTAAACATTAAACTAAAGGTGATCCCAAATCACAAAGCAGCACCACCACTTAGTGAAGAGGACACCAGGGAGCCTGAATACTTTCTGTGCTACTGATGGATCGTGCACCCTGAAAAAAGGCCTTTCACCACTCACTGTCCCTCTTTTCTTCCTGCTTTACTGTTCTGGCACATGCTGAGGTTCAAGCTATCTGCCTCTGTGACCAAGGTGCAAATATCACTCTGTTTAGTTTTAGAGAGAATGAGGGCCTTCTCTTCTCCCAGTGTGCTATTTAAATGCCACTATAAAGGGAAAGTTTTTCTAAATCTGCCAAGGCAATCTGCCATTTTATATTCAGGTAGTAAAACCTCCCTAGGTCCTTACCAGCTTTCTTAGGCTCCATTCTCACTTCTCTCTTTACTTCTTACAGCTGTTCACAGTCCATCACTCATCAGGTCCTTTTCCCAGCTGTGTTAAACCTTATTTCCTCCTAATATTTTATATAGTGAGTACTGTGTGTATTAGCAAAATACTTTCTATCTTTCTGGATCTATAAACTTTCATTCTTAAACTTCCCAAGAGAATAGGATGTGTGGGTAAAATGTGGTATGTGTGATCTGCCTTGAACCTGTTTCTGTTTAGGTTCCCAGTGCTTGATATCTGCTGGCTCCTAAAAATGAACATTGAGCGCATGCATAAGCAAGAGGAAAAACCCAACTCAGCATATGGTGCTGAGTGTTTCTTGGGAGCAGAATTTCCGATCTAGACAATGTTTGCAGGAAGCATCATCATCGCCATCTGAGGGTTTTTTGGTGGAGTGAATTGAAGCTACAGTGTCTAGAAGGTGTAATCTGTAACAAACTTACCATATGTCAGGATTTGAGCCCTAGACATGCACTGTAAGTCGCTGCTGCCAAACATTGTGTTAGCACAATTTCCTTTCTTTTTGTCAGCTGTAGAGTACGAAGTTTCTAGCGGCACAGTGACTAAAAGAGAACACCATGTTGACATTTACTCCGATTTGCTACAGACAATTTAATTAGAGAAACAAATGAATATATAAGGAGAGACTAAAGTAACCTCTTAACCCTGAGAGCGCTCTTTCCAAGAGGAAGAATTAGACACGTTGATTGAAGGTTGTGTGCTAAGTTTGTACTTCACTTTGTTGGTATTTCACAGTGACACTCCAAAACCTGAGATGAAACAAACAGTTAACAATACCAACGCAGCAAAGGCCTGCAGAGCCATTCAGCCTATAAACTCATTCCCCAGAGCAGCCATACTTCTTGCCTCCTTTCCTGTCCTGTGCAAGTGCTATTGCATCAAGCATGTTGTCTCTATTATGTTGCTGTAGAAATGAACTGTTTTCTGTTTTGGAAGTTTGGTTACACACACACATTTACCCTGTGTGTAATTCTGGATTCTCTCTCCAGATTGGCTAGAGTTGGAGTTGATCAGTCAGACTGCTGTGCTGCAGAGAGGGATCAGGGTGGGGAGCAGCTGAACATCACAGCTCCTCACAAGCTGGTTCTTCTCACTGAGTTCAGTCTCTGGGGCTCTGTTTCACTCTCATTTGAGAGTTAATCAGTAACATCTTTGCTGCACATAACAGCGTATGCTGTTCTTTGACCTGGCTTTGCCTAGCTGTATAAGAATTGACATGTCTACCAATTTATTTAGTGTTGGTTTTTAATCTGTTCTATGCATCTGAGGACAGATGCTTATTACTGAAGAATTAAAAATGGTGAAAACTTTTACTGGCTGTGTCACCTTTTTGGTAGGTCTGACCCTACAGATATTTGACAATTAGCATCTTGCTGCTGTCTGAGTATAGGATCAATATCACCTACCATTATTTCCCATCTCTGTGGGCTAGATTCAGTTGACAGTTTTGGGGTTTTTTGTGGGTTTTGTTTTGTGTGGGTTTTTAAAAAATTGTACTTATTAGAAGATGAACCTAAACCTTCAGAGCTGTCTCCAGTGTCTTAAAGTTGTTGGTCGAAGTATATGCCACAAGATTTTTGTAAGTCCCCTTAGCACAGGTTTATACAATTCCTTCTATGAAAGGCACCAATACTATGTGAAAGACTTCAAATTTAGTCTAATTGAAAGAAAAAGAAACATGAAAGGCTGAAGTTTTACCTGAAATTATGTTTATCCCAAGTATTTCTAAAAGGCTTGGGTTCAGGCTGATATGAAGGCTCAGCTTAAGGTCAGATTTGAAAACCTTTGGTCAGTTCCGAATATTTCATTAAGATAACTTCAAGATGTCTCTGGTATGTTTAATACAAATTAGTCTTCATTTTAGCAAGCTAGATGTCTAGGTATTTGAATGGGGCTAATATTTGTGACAACCACCAGAGAGGGTGCATTTAACATAAATACATCTGTTTTGATACACTGAAGCTCCTTGTCTCAGTGAAGAAAAAAAATTGGCCCTCTACTAGAGGGCCAATGTCTTCAGGCAGCTGCTATACAGCCTGAAGTTAAGTCCCTCTGCAAGGTGGCTGCAAACTTCTTCATTTTGGAACAAAAAGTGAGCCTCAAATGTATTCAAAGTTTAATTTTGTGTTGTGAAGAAAATTCAGACAGCCTGTTAAACTTTTTTGTTCATTAATGCATTTGGAGGTGTTACTTTTCTGGACAGACTGCTTTATATATTATAAATCCTGCTTTATCCAATATCATTTATGTGGGAACTGAAAGCAAATATGGTCAGTATGGTCAGTAGAGCTGAAGTTGCCCAGGGTTTGTTTCAGTGTAATGATGGATGTGCACAGAACTTGGATGTAAAGTTGCTTTTTTTACTTTCAGAGACAGGTCTTTCTCCTCATCATGAAAGATGCTCCAAACTGCTAATGTGTTTTGTTTAGTTTGGTTTTAAAGTTGGATAGAGTAAAGATTGTTTCTGGTGCTTGAATACCTTGAAAAATAGGTGCCGTATAAATGGTTAGGCCAGGTTCTCACATTGAAAACCTTAATAATTTGAGAGGAAAAGCAGTGATCATGTCTTTCTTGAGGACTTTACCTTCATATAAGGAAAAACTTGATAATTTGGACCAGTCTGATTTATTAAAAAGCATTAGCAAAGCCTTATGTATTATTGAGGACAGGGAGAAAGAAAAGCTACTTCAAACAAGATTCTGAATGACCTCTCATAAAAGAAAATTCCAACTCCTTTCTTATTTCTTTTCTCACTTTGTTTTAACATTTTTCACCTGCATATCCTAAATACATTCTGCCAAGGTAGGAAAAAAGTCTTCCCAGTAAAAGGAAGAAATAGCATGCTGTCGTTCTCTTTCTAATTTTTGGTTCAAGCATCCCAGATGAGCAGCATTAGTCACAACCCATTAGAATGGATGGCCTGAGCTGCTCTCTGGCTGCAAGTGAGCAGGTGCTGAACACTTGAGGCAGAATCATGCTGTGCAAAGTACAGCAATCCTGGCAAAAGCAAAATAAATCCCCAAGCCCCCAATAAATATTGTTTGCATATATAGCTCACCATGGCTAACTACCAGAAGGAATAAAACATGTGGAAGACAGTACTCTTAACTGAAGATACACAGCTTGACTTAGATAATAAAGGATGATGGTACATGATCTGGAGGAATAAACACCATATTTTAATGAATAATTTTTTGAAATTACAGAACAGAAAGTCATTATAAGGGTTATCTGCTTCCATCAGCAATCTGTTGTGCTTGTGACAGTAACCTTGGCCTGTATGTGTTCATATTATCTTTATGCCAAGAGCTTTTAGAGAGGTTGCTATGGCACATGATTGCAATACTCTTGGAAAGTGGATGACTGCTATCACCTTTGCATCTGAAAGGTGTAAATGAGTAATTAGGAAAGTAATATAGGAAGCAGGCAGTCAGAATTCATTTCTTTTAGTCCTCCATGGGTGATTGATGTGAGGGGGGTTTTCAGGGGCTGCAGTAATCTGTCCATAGTCTGAAGCTCCTTATGAGTTTAAGAATTTTAAAAAATTCAGTGGAAGTTCATTGTAATATGGTGAGTAGTTCTCACTTTTTCTTTGACCTAGAGATTTCCAGATTTTTACATTTGATGTTGTCTTGGTGGGATTTAATTTGTGATCTTTGTTTGTTACTGAAAGATTAGCTGTTTTGTCCAGTTGGATTAGAAAACCTGATTGCCTTCCTGACAGGGTTTCCCAGTTCTTTGTCACTACTAAGTTTCACACATGTTGTCCAGCATGCATATGCTGCCTTTACAAAACTTTGGCCAGAAATTTTTACTGTTGGCTCAGGAAGATGAAAGTTTTCACCTTCCTGAATTCAGGAATTCCCAGTTTGGGGAGGGGCAAGTGAAGAGATAAGGGTGCAATTTGTTGTCCAGGCTCTTGGAACAGGCCTTGATAGCTTTCATGGAGAGAAGATGAGGTATATGCTCAATAAGGGCCTCATTTTTCCTACTGTCTTTGTGTCTGACATAGAGCTGAGCTGTCCTGTGGAGTGGGAAGAAAGGGGCAGGTTTCTTTTCTTTTTTTTTTTTTTTTTTTTTTTTTTTTTTTAGGGTTTTTTTGAAGGGGGGGAAAAAAGAAAAAAAGGTTTTTTTTTTTTTTTTTTTTTTTTTTTTTTTTTGGGGGGGGGGTTTGGTTTTAAAAGGGGCGGTTTTTTTTTTTTTTTTTTTTTTTTTTTTTTTTTTATTTTAAAGATGTATATGAACGAGAGGAAAGAGGACAAGAAGGTTTTTCTTTTTTTTTTTTTTTTTTTTTGGGGGGGGGGTTGGGTTTTGGTTTTTTTTTTTTTTTTTTTTTCCTATGTTGAAGGCCAATCTATTCTTCTTTTCCTTCCAGCTCTGCTAGTTCTCAATCCAACCTGAGCTCACAGATGATAATAGAGAGCTTTCACATGCAAATATGTCAATTTATTTCCACAATAGCAAACCACTGAGGGCTGAAAAGGAAGCCACTGCAAGGCTGACAGTTACATTGTTCCAAAACCACTCAGCTTCTCAAATTCAGGGAAGGAAGTCTAATCAAAGACCATTCAAGTCTCAACCACAGGACTTGCCTTCCTCCTCTTCTTGATGCCTCCTCTCATATTTCTTAAACCTTTCTTCATAGCAAAATCACTGACATGCTCACCTGGACAGTTCTATCGGACCATATTACATCAGCCTGGCAGAGCTGAGGATGTTTTTCCCATGGCCTAAGAAAATACTTTAACCTTCTCACTCAGTGGTGTCACTGGAGCAAAGAGAGATGGAGGGCAGGGACATGCATTTATCTCCATGGCTTCCTTGTGTCCCTAAGCCATAGGGAGATACATTTCAAGAAGACAGGCAAGCTCCAGAACTGAATGCCTTACTTTTAGAGGTTTTTTACAAACTAAATGCAATCCTTTCTCCACACGCACATATATAGAAATGGAGACAATGCTTTTCACAGACTATGACAATAAACTCTTTGAATCCTTTCCAGAAAAATATTTTGCTCTTTAATGCGCTTGCAAATATAAAGTAGGAAACAAAAGTTCCTGTTTTAGACCATTCCGTTTGACTCCCTGAGGCAAGTGGAGATGAAATGACAATTTTCTGTAATGCAGTGAGAACTCATCACAGCACAAAGTCTTTCTCAACTCTGTAAGCAGACTGGCAGTATTAATGTGGCAACCAAGCTAGACACTCACGACTAGTAGCATGGAAATATTTCTAGGTCTAGCATCTCTTGGGCCAAGGGAGCAGGAAGGGGCAGTGCTCAGCATGTCTGTGTTAGTGATTAGCAGGGCTGTGCCCATCCAATCCTCTGCAATGAGCTGCTCAGGAAAGAGCTGGAATAGAGGACAGAGAAAAAAGAACTTCTGGGAACTACAAAGTCCAGTGTTGCCATGCAAGTCATGAGGCAGACAGTCCTTAATGCTCTTGGAGGGATTTTATTGTGTCTTTCAAAGATCTTTGCTTATTTGGGGTAACCTCTTGCCCATAGTAAACCTTAGAGTTAAGGAAGACACAGAGAAGAAGGCTGCCTTTACTGTTACTCTGAAGCCAGCGCTCAAAATAGCCTACACAGTAATAAGCAAAATCAACGTCCACCGTAGTTCCCCACAGTGTAAGGGAACCCTGGTGATGGAGGATTTTACAGCCATGCCTCTGGGTATCCACTCTTCCTGAGCATTGAACATGTCTTTGTGGATGCACCTTGAAGCCAAGGTCAGCAGCCAGCCTTCTTCTGGGAAGTTTGGTTAATATGCCACAATAAACACACAAGAGAACCCATTTAAAATTCAGCTGTGGTCTTTTGTTACTGTATCTTGAAAACAAATCTAAAGCTTTCAAAGTCCTGAGTTAAACCCTCTGGGAACTTTTTCACAACAGATGCAGTAGAAGAGCATGCAAATCTCTCAGATCAGAGAGTCCCCCTGATATCTGTGTTCTGGACAATTGTAGAAGGGGGAAAAATAACTTCTAGATACCTTTCTAGTGTCCGAGTACCCACAGAAACCAGGAAGCTGTTTTGTTATGTCAGATGTTGGCAAGAAGGAGTACGATTTGTAATTTTTAAAACGGCAGCAAGTGAACAGGGGTGGATTTCAACAGTGTGAAAAAATCTCACCATTATTCACACAGGAGCTTATTGTCATGCACTTATTTCCTCCTACCTGAAGAGTGTTTTGTTGTGTGAGAGAGAAAACATTTGAGAGGCAAAATGGTTTGGAAGGTGATTTCCTGGTGGCCAGCTCTAACAGTTTCCAATCATCCATCATATGATTGTTTCCTTTATCGCAATATATTTATTTGCAAGTTTCTTTGTGCTGAATTTCTGAGTTGAGTGGCCTTTTAAAATGTAGATCACAGTGTATCTACATTGCAATCAATGCATGGGAAATGTTCAGTATGGTAAATATCAGTCATCAGTATGATGACTGTTCCCTCTCTAAGGAAATTTTAACAATTTAAAATACCTTAAGTCACAATTTTTTTCAAATTCAAACTTTTTGCCATTTTCCTCTGTCCTGAGATCCACAAAATAGCTGTAAATTCTTTGTTATATCTACAAGGGAACTAGCAGCAGTTTGCATGGGTCTGAATGTTACACAAGCAAACTTACCAGAATACGTGAAAGCATCCTCTACTTCTGCAGGATTTCTTCTGTGTTAGTTGCTATGGATTGTGGAATTTCTACAAACTCATTTTTTTTTAATTAAAAAGTGAGTTGTCAAAAAAAAAAAAAAAAAAAAAAGATTCCCTGCCAGGTAATTACCAGAAAATGGAGAAGCATGTGCTAACTGCCACAATTAATTAGTTTACTGGTGGTTTTCTAGCTCACATTAGCCTGTATTCTAATTAAGTTGAGGCAGTGTCTGCCATGAAGCATTAGTATCCAACCACTGAGGTGTATATGCAATGCCGCGGATTTCATCTGCTGGGTCAGCTGTCAGGAACACAGATGGTGAACACCCATGAAATGGTCTTTTCCCATCCTCCTGGTTAGCCCTGATTTTCTCACCTTTAAGGACTCTGTCCAGCCAGCACTTAACTGATGAAGGAAGGGAAAAAGAACATTTCACTGTCTCAGAGGGAAGAAGTGCATCTTAATTTGTGGGCCATGACCTTGCAGCTATGCAGTTCATGGGCAGTTTATCAGTGCTCAAAACAATGTAATAATCTTACAGCAAAGAAAATAGAGTATTCCACATAGAATCTGGGAGAGGGAAAGCTGTCCAAATATGAGATGAAATGTGGTGGTGTTTATTTTAGCCAGACATATTGCTGTCATATTAAATATTTTGTTACTCTTTTTAAGCTAAATGAAAGAGGTCAGGAAATAAATCGTTATTTTTCGTTTATACTCAACAAAGGTAATGAATGTGATGGGAAGTACTCTAGAAACTCTGCTACTGCCTTTTCTCTTGTCAACTTTTCACCTGCACAGCTTGTTCCCAGCAACAGCCAAGACTGGGCATCAAAAGGACACCATGCTGCCACATGTCCTCTGTTTTCCTAAAGATCTGACATCTGGAGGCATGTGATAAAATGTGATTTCCCACCTAACAGAAACAAATAAATAAATGAAATGTAGTTGCTGTACAAGCTATAGGAGAAAAAAATTTGAAGTCAGGACTTGTGTGTTGGCTCAGGGAGCAGAAACCAGAAGTCAGAAGTAAATACATTTTGATTTATTTTTAACATATCACATTGTGATTTCAAAACAGGTAAGGAACAGATATAAGTCTTGTGTCTAGGAGACTGATTATAATAAAAACAAAATGAAATCAAGTTTAAGACTCACAAAGTTAAATACGCAAATTGAAAGTTTAAAAATGTTAAAGTTTTGGTTTTTTGATAGAAGCTGGATTATGCTGGTTTTTTCCCCTCTCATTAAACTTTTCAGATAGTGCTGACAGCAGGGCTCAGTATCCACAGTCTAAGCTGACACCATTATGTCAATCAGATAGACAAGACAGGTCATCATAGTAGTTCTTCGGGAGGCAGAGGTGAAGTATCCTTGTAAATGCAAGACCCAATGGCTAAACTATTTTTCCAAAGCAAGTACATTTTGTCCCACCTGGTAAACAAGGAAAAACAAACCACCCAAAATAAATAAAAAAGCTCATCTTACCTCAAATGCCACTAGCCTGTGGAGCTACTGGCTGTCATGGTAATCGCTACTTCCTGGTAACTTATAGTGTTTAAGGACAGGAGCTGAATAAAACTGAAATTCATTTTTCATTGCCTTTCAGCTAGGAGGAGTCTCTGTGTATTTTTTGGATTCTGGATACTCTTACTCTGGCCATTTCAGTTCCAAAGAAAAATGGAAGCTGGTGCACTAAACCACCATCCTTAATCTATTATACTTTTTACGGTATTGGGCTCTAGTCTTATTCCTCATTGTCTTATTTTTAACTCTTGACTTGTGGCTTGTGCTCTGATTCTTATAGAATTTCTTGGTTGCCTTTGGTCTTTATATCTTTCCATTCTTCACATTTTTCTAAATTTGGAAGGAAATATAGAAGTATTCAGTTCTAAAGCCTCAGTTGCATTACGGCTGAATAGATTGGCATTTTTACCTCCCTCCTTTGCTGGGTGGGTTTTTTTTGTGCATTTGAGAATAATCCAGAAGTATACAGCTGATAGCCCAAATCTGCTGTCAGCTGTGTCAGGAAAACAAAGATGAGGAGTGAAGGAAAAATAAAACCCTTGAAGCCTCTGGGGTAGCCTTTACTTTTATTCTGAAGATTTTAAGAAATAAAGCAGAGATTTCAAGGTGAGATCAGAAAGGCAGTTTTAAATAAAAGAAGAAAATACAGGCTTAGTGATGTGGTGTTCTGCTCAAGGTCTTAGCAGTGGCTGGTGTTTTTCTTGGAGAAACTCAGCTGGATGATAGTCAGATTTGACTAAAGCATGAATAGATTGATCTGTTTCATTCATAATATTTCTGAAATACTTAAGGAAATTGTATCTAACATATTTAGTCCTTCAGAGGAAGTTAAAGTAGCCCAAAATTAGTAAAATCTACTTCTACTTCTGTGAGCAATAAAACCACTGAAGATAGAATGCAATTCCTGTGTAATGTGTCTGTTTAAATAATTTGATTGCAGTTTAATTTTTGACAGTGGGTCTGGGTCTGAATGGTCAAAAATATCCTCTTACTAAGGAGGGCAGAATTGGAAGTGGCTATAACTTTTTAGGTCAGTAGATGTGAGCCCATTTTCATTCCTGAAAACTGTCCAGTCAGAAGTGAAATTAAAGGTAGTTTTCATGGATTTAATTGGACAAGAGCAGGACAAGAAGTCATTTCTTTGGGGACCACACACCAGTGAGAGGGAAACATAGGTTCTTTGACATCAAAGCTCTGTATTTTTGTTAGCGTTTAATTCTGTTTCATAGCAAAAAACTGATATGCAAGTAGCCTGTAGGATCTTAAGCAGAGTACTGGGTTGGGATGATAATGGTTTGCTGGCATTAGTTGGAATTTTCATATTGGAGGAGCAGAGTTCTTGCGCACAGTCAGCTTCAGTATGCTGACCAATCTGCTTTTAAGCAGGCAGGTAATTTCAACAGATACATCAGTTTAGAAGACCATTCTTTCCCGAATCTCCCAGGCTTTCTGTTACTGCTTCCCTGGTTCAGTTAATGGGAGCTCTCCCCAACTTCTCCCAGGCAAGGTCAGGCAGGTTAGGTTACTCCTCATTTGCTCCTCAGGAGCAAACCCTGTCTAGCTGTGTGCACAGTAATAAATTCAATGTGCTTGGGCAGGTTTGTAGGCAAGGAATTCCTCTGTCAGGGGGTGACTTTTAGCCGCACTTTTGTGATCTCTTGCAGCCTCTGCTCAACGCCTGTGCAGGAGTGTATGTGGGGAGTGATCCCTCAGGTGCTGAAGGGGCTGATCAAAACTTTGGCCCTGTATCTGAAAGAGTTAATTAGCATGGGGCAGCAGTGTGGAAGGGACTGTTCCCCCTATGAATAATGAATTGTATAGCTGTATTTGACTTGGAAAGGTCAGCTGGATTGTAGAGAGTTTTTTGCTATAGATATATCACTTACATACTGTAAAACTGAGGCTATCATTAATGGAAAAAAATTTATTTATTATGGCTTTTATACAAATGTTTACCCATGTTCACATGATAAAATCCCACTAAATTAATGAACTTTGGATGGGATTTAGTTGCTTAAAATTCCATGACTGTAACACAAAGCTGAGTTTGTAAATATTCTCTCTACAGCATATGCACATCATAGTGGAAATGATTGAAGCAGGACCTCTTGGAACATTTGTTCTCAGGCTTTTGGCCAATTTGAATTGCTTTTAAAACAGGTTATTTATCATTAGCATCCTCTTTTCTTACCCTTCCTCACCCATCTTTACTTTTCCTTTTTTTTTTTTTTTTTTTTTTCGTTTAGTGTTTAAGCATTGGAACAGGCTGCCAGGGCTAATTAGAAACATTCAGGCAAGTAATTTACCTGCCATTCAGAGCTCTTTCATGCCCACTTGGAACAGGCTCACTAGCCAGAAATAGCTGCTGCCGTTGCAAGGATGCAACATTACTCAGGTGTTGCTACATGAAGGGGAAAACAGTACCTGTTGTAAATAAAACAGCATGAAAGATGAATATTGTTAGGTCAGCTGTTCTGACCCCCAGGCAGTTTTTGCACATTTTTCTGCTGAGCTCTACGTTTTTGACCTCTACCAGATTTTAGAGATTGAATTTACTTTAAGTTACTGAGGTTATCCCTAGGGGGGAGTTTAAGGTTATTCCTGTAATATTCTTAAATTCCACCCATTATTTTTGGAGAGATCCAGGCTCCCAAAAGGAACTGAAGCATAACCAAATACTTCAATAATAATTTTAGGAATTGATATGCACAGTTTCACTCACAAGTTTATCTGCTTACATTGCTGGTGCCTTTGGACAGAGAGCTTGCCACGTTTTAAAATAAATAAAGCTGTCCTGTTTGTGATATGAGCTTCCCTGCTGAGCAGGAATGCATGAGTCAGCTGACGACCAATTCAACACTTTTCTGAGAAAGGTTGTCTGCTGCCTGAAACTGTCCTGATATTAATGGATTCATTTCAGCAAAGTTTCCTGAACAAATGAATGCTTTACTGGAACTGTCACTAGGGAGACATGAAAGATGAAAAAATCAAAGGGAACTGGGTATGTTGAAGCAGTGGAAAGAAAAGAAGAACTTCTTTCAAATTCTGTACTTTCTCAAAGATTAGACCTATTTGTGCCTGTCAGTTGGATTTAGTCCCATATATAAATTTATTTTTGAAGCTGTTTTCAAAGAAATCTGAAGATTCTAGTTAGCTGAAGTGACTTCAAATATTGACACAACACTTCTAATTTTACCTCCTAGGGTTTGTTGAGGAGGTATTTGTAGACACAGGCAAATACATATGGACCAAGGATCTAGACTTCCTCACTTGACCTAGCCAGCAGACAGTAGTTTTCAAAATGCTAATAGTGCCTTGTATTGTACTGTTAGAATATATTCTATTCTAACAGATCAAACAGTATTTGACCGGTAACTTTCATTATCTCATTAATATGCACTCGAACTTAGATTTAGTACAGTTTAAGTACAGTCAATAGCACATACTCTTGCTCCAATGGGATAAAATTATTTCTTTGGAATGAAAGATGAAATGGGCAACATAACATAAAACTATTAGTTTATATGCATAACTATTAGTGAAAGAAAATAGTCTATTGCTTCAAAGTTTCATACTCTGTCACCTCAGTGTACAAGGGCTTGTGTTTATAAACTCTTTCAGCTGCATTTTGCATCCCTTCATCCAGGTCAAACTAGAAGTGCAACTGTCTTGTCACCAGTTGGTGTCACCACCACAGTTCTGTAAGGAGGGCATCCATCATGCTACTGCTAAATGTGTATCTATTGTGTGTGTTATAACGCTGAAACACAGGCTGATATTTGAACTACTGATGTTCATGTGCTGTTAAAACTATGTAACATGCCTCGTTGTTCAGATTTGCTCCTGGTGGTTTAATGGTACCATGGTAGTTATCTTCAAGGAAAAAACAAGCAAAGACCTTGGATGTGTGGTTTCTCTCTACAAGTGTTATGATTGTTATATTTTTTTCCCCCTTAAAGAACTGCTTTAAGTCAAATTTTAAAAATTAGTCTTCTGAGGCAGTAGGGCTCAAGAGGATGGTAATACCACATGCTGATTTATTGCACAGGGTCAGCAGTTCAAGTTCACCACAGCTCATTGTCTAAACACATTAAAGAAAAAGGAGGGTCTCTGCTCTGCCAGCTAACTCATAAAATATGCATTCACCTCACCATAGCTGCTAATTGTCTCCCTGCTGGTTGTCAAACTGAGTCGAGAGGCTGAGAGGTGAGGGAGACTGTGAAAAATGAATTACACTCCCCTGCTTGTAACAATCTCATAAAGCATGTTAGCCAGGAGTTAGGTGTATATAGGGAAGTGAAATCCTTCACCATTTATTGCTTTTACACCAGCAGTCAATATTGGTCACTTGACTTGTTAGACTAGTTTTCCTGTAGGTGTACTATGCTAAATAAATATAAATATAAATATATTTCTTTTCCTATGGAAGAGAACTAGTTAATGGGAATAACTGAATGGTGGTGCATTGAGATCAAGCATAAATGATGTGTTTGTCCACATGACTGAGAAGTGGTGCAGGTTCTGGAATCTTGTGGTCAGTGTGGGTGAGGAAACCTCTCAGAGGCAAATATTCAGGTTAATGGTGTGAGGTTTCAGTGTTCTGCCCCGCAACAGAAGAAATTCTTTCCTAATTACTCTGGTTTCAGACCAGACCAACAAGGTTCATCCTATTACAGCAAAACTAAATATTTGTGAGCAGCTTGTGGCAGGCCTGAGTAGGAAAAAAAATGGTGTAAGAATGGAACAGAATAGTGCCATACTAGTCAAACAAAAGGGTCATCTACTCAGTACTCTGTTTTTAGCTGTAGAAGTACAAGATGGTTACAAATGAGCAAGAACCGAGTGAACATTTAGTACTTTTTATTCCTGTTACTTTCCAGACCTCTGGCTTCTTTTAGAACATGACTCCTTATTTTTCAGTGCATTTCCCAATCCCTAATGTTTTGGGATTTTTTAAACGGTCCTCTATTTGGCACACATAAATGTCCAGCATCCAGTTTGGCTTCTTTTGTCCAGAAGTTTCACAGATCTGCTCCCTGTAGTAAACCATATCTTCCTTTGCTTTGGAAATGGCTCCTAGGATCCCTGTTTGACAGTCCTTTAAAGAGAGGTTTTGACACATGTAAGCAGATTTCAGATCCCATTTAGTTTCTCTCATGCTCTCTCTTTCTCTTTGCTGCATGCCCTCTGTGCTCCTCTGCCTCTCTGCAACTGCATCCTGCGAGCTGAGGTAAGAGGGTTCAAAGCACACACACCAAATATGAAGCTCTGAATTTTGCTTCACTACTGAGGGTTAAAACTATTGAATATCTACTAAGCACTCTATACTTTAAGGCTTTTCTGCCCTGGTAACTGGGTTATTTCATTAGTATTTTAGGCAGGATAGCATTTTTTTTCTAGCTGGACCTCTGCATGCATTTCCATAATCAAATAGATGCAGGCACTGATTTGGAAGGCAGAGTCTTCAGATCCTGATGTGACTGCTAAGCTAAGCAGAAGTGAGCTGACACTGAGATTCCTGAGCTTTCAGTCATGAGCAGGTTTTTGTGGCTTGGCACTGGGGGAAGTAGTGAGAAGAGTGTCAAAGGTTTGGAGGCACTGAGGCAGTCAAGACTCCTGCCTACTGTGGTATGAAATGGCCCAGATAAATCCATCTCTTTAGTAGGAGCTTTGCAGACAGGAACAGCTTGTTGTTTTTTTTTTCCTGAATGATGAAGAAAAGCAGGAGAATGGGAGTCAAGGTTCTTAATTTCTTCTGTGACCTTTTGCCATTGACATGAGTAACTTGGGACAGATCACTTCCCTCCTCTCTGTGCCTTATTTTCTGAGGCTAGTTGATGCATATTTACAAACAGAGCTTCACAGCAGTCCAGTGATAGGCAAGCAGAAACCACACATACTAGGTTACTAAGATAAAGGAGAAAATTTCATGGTTAGGTGCAGAGCACCTACATGTGCAGTGTCCTGTCCTTGGTATTTCATAGCTGCTATATAGGGTATATTTTGTCTTTAATGGAAAGAAAGACTATATCATGTCAGGAACTAGAAAGACTGTCCTTTATTTCAAAGGAATTAAAATTGCTTGTTTTATCATCCTCAGTCATCAGGACTTCAGGGGTTATGTTAAGAGGCAGAAAGATAAAGGTGGTTCAATTCAGCATAGTTTGTATCCTGATAGCTTGTGAATTTACATTTTAGGAGAAGGAATGAGGGAACTGAGACTTGTCAGAGCTATGTTCAATCAAAGCAAAAAATTAATAACAAGAATCAGTCTCCTCATGCAAAACATGTGCAACCTTTTTTGAACTGATATTTTGAAGGCTGACTTTCTGAACAAAACTGTTACAGAAATGCTTCAGAGATGCTCCAGGGAAACTGGTAGTTTGGAAAGTAGCCAGTATTAGGCTTTAAGAATGGAAAGTTGCCCAGAATGTGGGAAAGTCTGTCATGTCCCATTTCTGTCCTCATTCACACTGATGACAGAAGGTCTTCAGGGGGATCTATAGCCCGCCAGTCTAAAAACATCATACCTGAAGGCATCCTGTCCTGGTTGTTATTGCAGGAGGATGTTCTGATAAAAAACAAAAAAACAAAAAACAAACAAACAAACCAAAACAAAACAAAAAAACAACAACAACAACAAAAAAACCCCAACAACAACATTCTCTGCTTTTTTTCGTCAGGGAAAATTCAGGTGCTGCTTAGCTTTCAGTGTTTCTTTAAAGAGTTGTGGCAAAATAGTCAGCCCTTTAGTCTAACTATGAAATGGCAAATCTGTGCTTGCTCAAGGAAGAAAGAGCATTACTGTTTGAATTCGTAATAATGCTTCACCTTATGTTTTTTTGTCTCTCAACCACTTGAGAGGATCTCCTATGCTGCAGTCTAGTGCTTTTCTAGCCAGAAAAGGTGATCTCCTCCCCAGATCCTTAGATGTAAGGCTGCAGTTAAAAACTTAAAAACTCTTTAAACAGCATTAGTCTACAGAGGAATGTCTGCTTCTTGACAGGCATCAGCAGTGAGGTGGGTGGAAGCACCTCTATTTTTTTTTATAATTCCAGTCAAGTGGAGAAAGATGCTGCCCCAAATCCCCTCTTCCCAATCTAGAAGTGAGCAGCACGGTGAGTGAAACTTAGTGAAGCTGCTATGCTCTGCCAACTGGCAGCAGACCCAGAAGACTTACGCAATTAGTGAAGTTTCTTCTGAGTCATCTCCTCTGCTCTCACATACCCAGCACCTGGTGTCTCTGTTTTGCAAGTTACTGCAGCCACAAGGACATTTGGGATCATTTGCTGAACTGGACAGGCTAAGGAGGAGGCAAACTTTGAAGCCAGTAAGAATTTAGACGTTCTTCCCATCTCTACCTGTGCACCCAATCTTTGTGATTGCAAAGACAGGTGGGGTACATTGTGCATACAAAAGCTTGGCAGATACAAGCCTTGTTGCAGCAACTGAACTGGTAAATCTTTGGACACTTGAAACACTAGAAAATGCCCACAGCAGAGAAACTCCATCCCTCAGCCATGCATGATACGTTGATGACAGTGGATTTGTATTTTCTAGGTATGACAATTCTAGCACATTAATAGACTAGAAAATAAAATAACTTCCTAAAGATACTGTTGTGGAAAATTCTGGTTAATTTTCACCCAGTTTCCCCATTAGAATACAGAATTTTCCTGTAATTTGCACTAGGTTATGCCTTTTTTGGATCCAACAGCAATCATCAAAAGTTTTCTTTAATTAGCTTCCTACACCAAATACATATGTTTTTTGTGTCATTTGCTCAAGGGTGTTGCCTAAGGCTAAGTTACCTTTCCTGGAATGGATTTGTAAGAGATGGGACATAAGTAAGAAATAATGCAAAAAAAAACCACAAAAAACCACCTGGAAGCATTGAATAAGGCAGGGGGAGTTAAACGAAAGGACACTTCAAAGACACAAGGATATATTTGGCAGTGCCATTAACCAGGCCCTTTACAAATAGCACCAAACAAGGAATGGATCAGAGGACAATACTGTCCAAACCAATAAGGAACAGTTTTTACAAGGATGAGTTATTTGCAGGGAGCTGCCAAATGGTTTCCTTACTCAAATTGGATTAAATGTTTCAAGTTCCCATGTCTACCAAATATCCCTTGAAAAACTGAAACAGTCAATTAGAAACTTCTCAAGGGCCCTCCTTGTTCTGAGTCTTTAAATTTGCTTTCAGTCTGTGTCCATTCAGTCCTTTGGCAGTACAGCACAAAATTAAAAAAAAAAAAAAAGTGTCTGCTGTAAACCATGTATATTGAAGCCTTCAGGTTTTTGAGATGTGTCTGTGTTTGAATGTTTGAGATATCTTCCAATAAAGTATTTATCCCTTGGAAAGAGGAGAATCTGCTCATAGGCCACAATTTGAATTTCAGTCCGATTATCTGGAAATTTTGGTGTGCAAGAAGAACCAGAAAAGCCTTGACAGCCGTTCTGCATGGCTGTATGAAAAACTACTTTGCAAGCAACTGATTATATTGGGAGAGGGCTGCATACAAACAAAATCAAATTCACTTTTTGTTTTGTAATATTTTTATCTAGTGTTATCTTGACTCTCCAGAACCAGTTCAGCCACTAATAGATTTTTTTCTTTTCATTTCCTTTTAGAGATTTTATGACTGATTGATGTTTACTATCTCCATATTTCTAAATAAAATGTGCCATAAAAATATTTATATATTTACATATATACTGACTATATATGCAGTTCAAATACTTTTTTCATAAGTTCCACTGTAAGTAACCTCTAGGCAGAGCAGTGCCTGCAAGCTATAGCTACCGAACTGGAAGAAATATTATTTGGCTGCACCTCTCATCTCTTATCAAAGCAGTAGCAATTTAAAGGCCATCTCATTACTGTTTTCAAGGTTCAGCAGACATGTAGCAAGAATAAAGATCAGTTTTTTTAAAACAATCTAATTCTCCACCTGATTGCTCTTTGTGCTTGATTTGTGCACACAGCATAATAATGTTATTAAGGGTAATCAGTACTGCCATTGTTACTCAGGCAAAGAAAGGCTACTGCACTATTGAGCAGCTCTTCACATAGGAATCATGTGAAATAATACAGCCCATAGAATACTCCTGTGCTATTACAAAAACTGATGAAAAGCTCAGGTCAAAACTGCCAGGATCTGCCAGAACACACAATTATTAATTATATGGTGGAGTACATAGAGCCATGGGCAACACCTTTATTAGAAACCAATGCTTTGTGTCAGGATCTAATTTGCCAGTAATTGGTACTGTGTGTCCCTGTTATATGCCAATACAGGTATTGATTTAACATGTAAAAGTGAGATAAAATAGCAAAATGAATCTCTTGGGAATGAAGTACCATGTGAAAAATCTGTAAGTAATGAAATCTACTTGTCATATGGTGCTTTCTATCTGCATTGGTAACACTAGGACATGTAGCAGAGGCAATGTAGGAAAACAACACTAACAGAATAGGTAAAAAATGCCCAGTTTTCATTTGAAGTTTCAAATGAAGTTTCAAAAAACTTCAAATTTTTAATCTTTATATTTACCCGGTATTATTATAACATTTAATTTCAGAAAGAAACCTAGGAAACTGTAAAGAGAAAAATCTTTTCTTCTGAAGAATTCCATTTGCTCTTTTTATTTTAATTTTTTGTCACACAGAAAAAAATCTGATGGAATTCAAAAATCATTCTAAATTTTAAAAATGTCTTAGTAAAATGTATTGCTTAGTGAACATTATGTATTTATTATAGTAAAATATAATTACCTATATCATATATAAACTGGGGGCAAAAAAATAGCAAAGTAAATAGAAATATGACATTTGCCCAAATTCAGGCTTCTCATGTGTTTTTTAGCTGCATCATACAGCTAAACCCTTGCAGTAAGGGTTTAGCTGTATGATGCAAGCTGTAGCAGTCTAGCAAACCTTGCATCTAGATAATAATGACAAGACTTTTTTTATTTGCTGGTATTATCAAAGCAGTGTAGACCAAAGGTAGTATTCAGGCCTCCTTGTAATTGGTGTTTGATATAGCAAAGACATTTAGAACCGTTTGATTTTGTAATTCTAATCTTTGTTTTAAGGGAAACTTTTTCCCTGCATTCTAATTGTGAGAAGATGTTAAGAATCATACAAAATGTGAGAGAGAACTTGTTGTTACGGGAAGGCTCACTCAGAAAAGTAGTACAGTCCTGTGTTGACTTCAAACCGAGGAGTGTTAGGCAAGTAACCTTTAAAGACTATTTTGCCCATCACTAGAAGTGTCTGCTTTAAGCAAACTTTTCTGATGGTGAGTCGTGCAGGCTTTTTTGGCTCTGCAGGGCTCTACAGCCAAATGCACCCATGCATGTACTCTTGTTCCCCCATCTTCACAAAGAAAAATAATAACCCCTAAAACCACTACCTTGCTATCCATACTTGTCTTTGCAATGATGCTGCTCACCCATACTGCATCTTCACCAGATCCCAAAGGTCTGTCTGGAGAAGCAGTGGCCTATCTGAGCACCTGAAGGCCTTTCATCCCACCCTGACTGGGTGGGACAGAAGAAAGGTGCCTTACTGAGATACCAGATCAAAACGCAGCTGTTTGGCAGCTGCTATGGTGAGCCCTGCTGTAAGTGCTCTGCAGAGCTCACTGTGCACAGTAGAGGACGTTAGTTAGCACTGCTAGTCTTACAGAGGTTATCTCTCATAACCAAGGATCAAATGTAGACCCTTAAATAACAAATTTATGAACAATATGGTGGCTGCTTGTTCATAAATGCAATTCTTCTCTTTATTGTAAATTGCAAGATCAGACAAAGATTCATCTCCATAGTGAGGGGCCCACAAGCAATTTAGGCCTGTGTGAAAGAAGGTTTGGTGGGAGTTGTTAACCTGATGTTTATTTCCTGAAGATAAATGTGGTCAGACTGTTCATCTGAGCAATCTAGAAACTCTCTCTGAAATGGCAGGGTACAACTGACAGACCACTACACAGTATGTGTGCCAGAAATCCTGCCTGATAAGTCTGGATCTTTTTATATGGGCTCCCTGTGTAAGCATCAAAGTCAAGGGAAGAGCAGATACTGCACTGGTACTGGCAATAGCAGCACTAGGATGAATTTAAAAAAAAATTAAATACATAAAACCCCCTCAATTCCAAACCAACAAAAAAAAAAAAAAAACAAAAAAAAAAAAAAAAAAAAAAAAAAAAAAAAAAAAAACCCCTCAAACCAAACAATAATAAACTACTATTCCTAACAAGCTACAGTTTCCCTGCATGAACAAAAATCAATATGCCCTTTAAACAGCAACAAGCCTAGTGGTACTATTAGAGGAAGTAGGAAAAAGAGTTCCCAATTTCTTATATTTTGCAATTACTGAGTAAGACACTTCATCAGGAAACTGTTTCCACAAACAGGAAGGCTGCAGTGTCATTTCAGTCTGTGCCATGTTTGCTGCTCAGCTGTGTCTGATAATTTAGGGCAATAAAGTTGTCAGATCTCACGGTCTTAGATCAGCTGCTGTGTCCACAATAATTTCTCCTTTGGACTCAGCTGATGGGATTGCCACTAGGGGCCCAGCTTGGGTGTTTCTGCCAAGCTCCTTCTTCTGGATTTAGAGGCCAGAGTGTCAAGAGATTGCTGCCATTAAGGGGTTTAAATTCCTTCTCAGAAATCAAGCTAGGGCTTTCTTCCAGGGCCAGGTCCTTGCTCTTGGGACCCTTCAGATTATGGGTTTCTCCCAGACCTGAGGCCTGGATCACCCAGGTTGAGCCCAGATTTCTCACAAGTCTGCAAGTTTGATTCTGTTAGGTCTTGGGAAAGCAGTACCTTATAGTTCAAGGGATCTGCCTTTTGCAAGCTCACAGAGTCATCAGTTGTTTTTAATGGTGGCCATTTGGCTCTGCTCTTCCTGGGGAATGATGTGAGTCATGTGTTGTAACTCTGGAAACAGGATTACACCAACACAAAGCACCAACCTAAACAAGGTCTCTGCAGTACTGTGTGTAGTGTAAACATGGTAAGAAACATGTTCCTGCAGTGGCTACAGCCTGCATAGAAAGTTTTCAAGGTCAGAACCCAGTGGGTTAGTTTTGAGAGTGCAATTCATAGAATCATAGAATATACTGAGCTGGAAGGGACCCATTAGGCTCATCGAGTCCAACTCCTGGCCCTGCACAGGACAGACCCAAGAGTCACAGCATGTGCCTGAGAGCATTGTCCCAGTGCTTCTGGAGTTCTGTCAGGGTAGTGCTGTGACCATTCCCTGGGGAGCCTGTTTCAGTGCCCAGCCACCCTGTGTGTGAAAAAGAGATTTTCCTGATGTCCCACTTAAAGCTACCCTCACTCAGGTTTGAGTCCCATCTCTGGTCACAAGAGTGAAGAGGTCAGTACCTGCCCCTCTGTTTCCACTCATGATGATGTTAAAAACCCCAAAGAGGTCTCTTCTCCATCTCCTCCAAGCTGAATAAACCAGTTGTTCCCACTGAATGTGTGCATCATTGTTTAGAGAGCCACTGCTCCCTTTGGTGTGTTGGAACAGTACAGCAACCTGAGCTCAAATTTCAGTTGTTTTTGGGGGAAGGCCCTGTTTGGGCCCATGGTTGTCTTTTCCCTTTCTTTTTGTCTCATCACACAGGGTAGCATCATCCTTCTACTTTCTTCTTTCTTCTCCTCATTGCCAAAAACTGTCATTAATACCTTAGTTTATCCAAGTGGTAATGCTCAGAGAATTCCTCCCCTCAGAAATGGGCCCCAAGCTCTCTGTACTGTATTTTGCTTGCTACAGCACAGTTTAGAACCCATTTTTAGTATTTCTTTCCAAAATAAATGAGTTGAAGGGTGGAGGTGGGTGGGTCCCTGAAAGTGCAAAAAAGAATGGGTTGAAATATGAACACAATAGGAAACAGTACTTTTGGAGGCAATCACAAGGTAGTGTTAGAGGAGTCTGATGTGATATGCCCAGTGGGAACAATCTGAACTTGATTGTTCAAGTTCAAACTACCCTATTTGGACATTAGCTGTCTTTAATGGAAAGCACACCAACTGATTATCAGGCATAAATCTGCATAATTTGCCATTATGCATAATGTATTTAATTTACTTCAGGCTAAAACTTTCAATCTATTCACATTAACACATTTTACAAAAAGCAGGAGGAGGGCACGTGGGCTATATGTGCAAATCTCTTCTACATCTCTGTGTTCCTGTGCATCTGGGTAGCAACTCTTTGCAGGCAGAATGTCCTGGGGGTGTGGGGAAGTATTTAACATCCAGCCAAACCATCTGCTGTGGCTGCTTTGGATTTTGCAGGTAGAATCCTGCTATGGCAGGCAACGTTTTAACTTCTTTATTGTGTATGAATGCAGACAGGATTTTAGCACAAGAATTAGCAGAGCTAGGATGTATCCATCTACAGTCCTGCCCAGGCTGGGCAACACATAGAGACTACCCTGTGTGTGCTAACTAATTGTATGGGAGAGGAGGATGAAGAGGAGTATGAGTATGGAAGAAGTCTCCTTGACAACACACTGGTCACTCTTCGTAGCGTTCATCATAAGGTATAGCTACCTTTTCTACGTTGAGTTTGCCATGAGAGCTCGCAGCAGCAGTGCAAGCAATGAAAAGTATATTTTCTGGGTACAGTATGAGACTAATAGCTCTTGTATAGCTCTGATTTCTAAACTGATTCTAGTGGTAAACTACTGGGAAATGTCTCCATTTTAAGATTATTCATGTTTGGATCACTCTTATGGAAGCTGTGGCTTGAATGCATTTTTGCTGTTTTCATTTTGGTGATAATTTTGTGTATCCTGTTCTAATAATCTCATGTATCTGACGTATTTTATATTTTAGCTTCAAATTGAATCTCTGCGCATACTCATGTATGTATACTTTCGAAAGTATATTTGAGAAAAAAATGCTGTTTCTCGATTAACAGCAGTAATTTTATCTGTTAGAAAAGACAGATAATATATGATGAAGAAGATGAAGAAGACCAAAAATCAGTCATGAGTTCACAAGAGAAGAGGTAAAAAAAGGTGTTTGCTTATCCACAGAATTTCTTCCCCTCTTTTAGTACGAATAAACCAAGACTCTTCCAGTAGAGTTTTTTGAAAGAGGGAGAAAGAAAAATGGAAAAAAAAATTAAAATGTCAGGGAAATAAACATGGAAATAAACATAGATATGTGTGGGCATATGCATATATATATAAATATATATATGTGTGTGTGTGTGTGTGTATACAGACACAAACATCCATATGTAGTCAATAGAGACTCCTTTGTGATTAAGCGTTTCCCTGAGCATAAGGAATTCCAAACCCAGGATTGTTTCTCTGCTTGATGCTAGTCCATGGGTCTCTTCAAGAAGCTGACATTTCTGACATTTCCAGAAATTCAGTATTGATCTGGAGGTATAAGGAGGAGAAAACAGAACCAGACCTTTTTTTCCTAAAAGTTTGCATTTTGACTAACTACTGTGAGGAAAAAAATACTACTGGAAAAAATATTCAAACTTAGTGTAGTTCCAATAGCTCTATTTAATATGTTTGATATTCTTTCACAATATAAGGCAATTGAGATTCTTTTTTGCAATATCTTTCACATACATTTTTATTTTTCAATGATTTCTCATGATCCCCAATATTTTTCAGAGGTGACACATTAGAATTGAGGACATCTGTAAATTCTGATACAGCTGTGATGCTGGCAATACATAGAGTGGAAGAAGAGCGAGGTCTGTTCATATTTTCTGCTGTTGAGAATATGCTACACTTTATAATCCATATTAATCAGGTAACCATTCCAAAATGTAGGAGCTAAGAAAAGTGTCCAGATCCTCATTCTAAATCAGCAACTAAAGTTATGGTATTAGGACTGTTGTCAACAAACCCCTGTTTAATTCACTGGACCATATAGGATAGAAGCCAGTTCCAGCTCCAGTGTGAAGAAAATTGCATTAGTTATGGTGAAGATAATGAAAAGTCACCATGATGGAAGAGTTATGTAGTCTAATTTTTCAGGTTCAGAAAAATTAACTTGGCACCTAAATTAGATTTGCCTTCAACAATAGCCAGGAGGAACAAAAAACTGCAGGAAGAAGGAAAGACTTGAAAGCAGCCTACAGCACAGGCAAGACCACCAGATAAGAAAAGGCTAAGACTGAAACTGGAAGGCTCTGCCATGATAAATATCTTCTGTAAAGCATGTGTTTTCTTCCCTCTAGAACCATGATATGGTTTTCATTTTGGTGCTTTCATTTTTGGGTTTTTTTTTTTTGCATTACTGCTTTGTGGATTGTTGGCCCACCAGGGATATAAGTATAGCTCAGGAGATATTGATTGAATTCCTGGTCTTCTCGAGCTTTCAGTGTGAACTTTAGAGTGTGATTTTTGTATCTCCAATTCCTAAATGCAAGAAAAATTAAATTTCTCTACTTCATCATGACATTGAGGCTAAAATACATCTAATAGCTTTGGGATCCTCAAATATTTGGGTGGTAACACCCATAACATTGGCTATAAATATCAGCTACCTCAGTTCACTGCCCTCTGATATTTGATTCAGCTGGTTTTGGATTTTTTTTATGTCACGATGCAATAAAGCAAAAATGGATCACTTGCCCTCTTTACCTCATGGATGTTCTTGCCTAATAAATTCATCTACCATTCATGAGTCTTATCAGTTTTAGACACTTCTAAAACAGAAATATTTGTTCAATCACTGCAAAATAAAGCAGACCTCCATATTATTTTTACTGTATCATCTTGGAGATGGAAGTTTGCTTTTTTATATTCTTTTCTCGCAGCCCCTTGGTTTGGAATCAAGATTAGTCATTAGCTATAACCTGGCTTGTACTGTCAAATATCTCTGGTCTAGGATTAAATCCAACCAAGTCACATAAGAATGAGGGGTGGGGGGGGAAGCCCAAACCCTTCCATAATTTAAACTCATTACTCTACTAATCCTTTCATTCTTCTAGACTCCCTGGAGGTATATTAGGAGGTAATTGAAAACACTTTAATACGCTGAAAAGATATTTGAGACTAATGTAGGCAACCCTTGGTAACTCTCTACTTCTTTGGTTGTTTAGTAATAAGGGAGATCATCTCAGCAAAAGGCAAAACCCTCCAGCATATTAAAACAAAGCAAAAACACCTGTAGACAATAGTGTTCATTTATTGTCAATAAGCACTAAAACCACTTCACGGTGTCCTTGTTGTAATGAGAATTTGCTGAGCATTAAGAGTATATGTAGGGTGGGGGAGTGAAGTACCTGATGCTTAATGCAGGGCACTGACACAGGGATGCCCTGGGGATCCAGTCTCCAGGTCTGTTGCCCTGTGCACAACCCTGTATGACACCTTGAGTCTGTCTTGATTTACCTTGTGGAAATTGCTGTCACTATGTCTTTAACTCACGGGACTTTAATTAATTATTGCTTCTAAATGACTCAGGGAACCTTGGATAAAATTGCCATAGAAGTTAAAAGTGTTGTTATTGATTCAAAATTCTACAGTAGGAAAGGTGTTTAAATATCAGTTCTGATAGTACAGGATTGCACTGTGCCTGTAAAACACTTTGTATTAAGGACAGTATAAAATTTGACTTCCCCAAGGAGAATATAGGGAGGAATTATTTTAGTTTTTACTTCTCGTTAATAATGTATTTGACACTTGGCAAGCTATGTTTGGAGATGGGTGTTCTTTAGAGAATCATTGGACAATGTAGTGTGTGATTTTCTGTTTGCAGTCAATTTATGATTCAAAGAGACAGCTTCATCCTACCTATAAATTTATTCCCATGGTTGTGCTGCCTCTGCCAATTCACCAATGAAGTCTTTTCCAAGACAGTTGAGCTCTTCTTGTTTTGAAAGCAATACTTGAATAAATAAAGATTTCCTCTTTTTTTTTTTTTTTTTTAAAAAAAAACTTTAAAAAAAAAAAATTTTTCTTTTTTTTTTTTTTTTTTTTTTTTTTTTTTTGAAAATTCTCAGCCAAGACACCAGACAGAACAAAGAGTCAGTGTTGGGTTAGAGAGGCACTGGCTTTTAGATCAAATTATTTTAAAACTTGCATTGGAGACTAGCATTCAAAAAATTATTCTTACGGGAGGACTGACAGTGGCTTCATCAGTGTGGCGTGGCTTCAGTGCTGGGACATTTGTGCACCCAGATTCCATGGGCTGCCTTTGCAGACCTGCAAGGGCTACAAGACTTTTCTGGCTACAAGATTTTTTCTTCGCTTCTCATCCGAAAGTGGCCAGTTAGTGCAGCAGGCCAGGAAAGAGCAGGGAGTAATTTCTCTCCTTATACATCCTTATTAGCATCACCACTAACTCACTCTGATGGCTTTAAAACTCTGCCACTTAGTGTTGCATAAGGTAAAGCAGCTGAGTTATATACAGTGACAGGCTTAGAAATTTATTTATGTAGGGTCACTCTTATGTCACTTGTTATTTACAGATGTTAATACATTATAATATTACTACATATTCAAGCAGGATTATTGTGAGCATTGTGAGCATTCACAAAGACTGAACATCTTCCTGAAATGAACTGATGCTCCCAAACTGTGGCTTGGATTTTGGGAAAAATGTGAATTCCTGTTATGTGGATATATAGGAAGAAAAGAAGTCAAGTTCCACTGTTCATATACTTTTAGAGACAGGAATGGCTCCCAATTCACTACCCTTGTATTCCGTTGTAGAAACCTAGAAAAATGGAGCAATCAACCCACTCTGGCACCACAGTTTTCCTGCTCCATGCTTGTTGATTTTCACCCATCATTGATTCTTCTACTTCACCCACATTGTTCTTTGTAGCAAGGGAAGGAAAATACAAACCTGACAGACCTGGTTCTGCCCCGGCCCTTGCAGTGCTTCTTCTTACTGCAAGGAGAGAACCAGTACCCACTTTTCTCTGCTGGGTGAGAACAAATATCTGGGGGTGGGGGAGATAAATAAAATTTGTATGTAGCTTGCCAGTGACTAGAAAATAGGACCCAATAGGCAATTTCCATTATTTTCCTTAATAATTAATTTCCTTTATATTCACAGTCATGAAGCTGTTTTCCTGAAACCGTTTGTTGTGTTTAGAACCTCATTCATGAACCTTTCCATTGTAAGGAAAAGTGCACAGCACAGCATAGGTCCCCAGCGTGTCACAAGCTGCAGCCAGCTCTGTGTAACATCTCTGGGGCAATCACAGCAATCTCTTTCGAAAAGTATTTAAATGCTATTTATTTTGAAATGTTATTTAATAGCTGTTAGGTAGCTAAGATCTTAAAGTCTTTGCAATTCATTTACTCTCTGTAATCTCCCCATCTCCTTATAAAATTACCCACTATAACAATTAAGAAGCTCTTGTTTTGTAAGCGTAGGCTCTTACAAAATATAATAGTTTTATTCCTGTTTTGATTTCAGCAGCATTAACAAGTTTTATGCCACATGAGGACCTGCCCTCCTCATTGTAGTGCTGATGAAGTCTGATCATATTTCTCTATTGCAATTTCAACAACTGTAAAAAAGAAAAAGTGATAACAATAATAATAATAATAATAATAATAATAGTAATAATAATAATAATGACATTGACTTGTGTACCTTAGAGGGATTTTGAAGGGATTAGTAGTGTTTAAAATATGCTCTGAAATTGATGCTCTAATGGCTATTAGGAAGCTGCCTTCCTGACAGCTTTACACATTTTCAGACAGTAGCAGAGCAGCTGTATTAAGCCTTATAGCAAGCAATCCCATATAAAATATCTAAATAATAGAATTTAACAAAAAACCCTATCAAAAGCCCCTCTCCTCTTTGTGATACACTGAGATCCATTTTATATGTCTAATGCATCATTCATTGGCCTGGACTTCCAGCTGGAATGCACTGGTGAAGAGCTGAGATATTGGCCTCCCTGCTGTATCAGTGCTGGGCACTGTTGCTATGCACAGTAAAGGCAGTGCTGAGACCCCGCAGGTATTCCTCTGCTGAAAATGCTCAGCCTAATCCAGCTCTTTCTTCTCCCTCTGTACATCTAGTAGCATTATGAAAATGAAGAAAGATAATGTGCTTTGCATCAGTGTGACTGAGATATGACCCAGATTCATAAATAAGCTTTGCAGAGATTCAATAATAATTTAACTGTCCACTTCCATGGCTAGTGAGGAATTGCCTTGTCAGGACAGGGAGAATGGCAGGAAGGTGAAAATTCATGGCTTCTAAACAGAGAACCAGATGACTGACTTTGCTGTTACCAAGGAAGAGCTATGCCATTGCTTAGCAGCCTCAAAATTCCACCGTCCCTGTAGTCGTGATGCTGTTTAATTTCAAAATTTGCACTTAGTTCCCATCAAAGAAATAAAAAAAGCTGAAGTTCTACTTTAATTATCTGAAGTTTAGCTAACAATTTGAAGATTGCACATAGTTGTTTGAGACTGAGTTTAAAAAGTCATTTCACCTTCACTACTTTTGACTTTTTATAATTCTAAAGTGCAGTCAAAATTATAGATACAATGAAATTGTAGATTTCAAAATTATAGATACACTGAAGTTAAAAATGCAATAGAAAAAGAAATATTAAAAATCAGATTTTTTTTTTAATAATTTTGGTTCTAGTTATTCTCAAGTTGATACAACAAGTAAAAAATAACATACATTTATGAACTAGACAATTGATGAAATATTTGGTATTTAGGCATTGTTTTCCTCTCTTTTTAGCCCTCTTTGGAAAAAAACCAATTATTTCCGATCTACGGTAGGAATTTTATAACCTCAGCTACTCTAATTTCCACTTGGGCTAGACAGCCCAGGAACAAAGAGAGGTAGTTGGCTAATATCAGTCCCTCAGTGTCTTGTTCCTTCCTCACACTAAGCTGATGCTGGGGAATGAGCAAATACATATACAAATATGAAACCTTTTGCTTTGAAAGTCTGATTTTTTTCACCTCTTCATTTATTTTGTTAATAGTACTTCAAAGAAGACTGTCAAACTCTTAAAGTGATAATGTTTCTGTCGTAGAGGACTGTGCTTCACACAGCATTTCTTTTGCAGAAAGAAGCTGGCTGGAAGCCACTGTTTCGCAGGCCTTGTGTAGCTGTGAGCTGTTCTGTGGGGGATACAGAACAGTGTAGGTGGACTCTGATAATGGACGTTTTGGCAAGATGCGTGAGGTGCTTTAATTATTCAATTAGGGATTTTTGCTTTAATAATCTACTGCTATTCCATAGCACCCATGTTGCAGGATGCTCACAAAGCTACCATGCAAAAATATTAGCTGGTGCGGGGAATAGCTGTAACCTTCTGCTCAGTTTCATGTCCTGTGGGGAACATACTATAAGTCAATTCTGTGCACTGCATTACCTGCCAACCAATTTCTAAATGTGCTTCTGGGACCTGAGTAGTATCTGTGATAAGCTGAGACCTGGCTGCCTTGGATGTGGCTTTTTTTATCGCCATCTCCATCAGGATAGTCATGCAGGATGTTCTTTTTGGCTTGTTCAGGAGCTGAAATTTGAAGTACCTTGGAACAATTTTTTTTTCTCAATGCACCATGCTGCTTCAGATTTTCACTTGAGCAGAATCTTGTCTCTTGTCTTCAGGACTGATCTCTCAGGAACAGTTGTGTTTGTCCAGGCATCTTGCAAAACTTGCAAGGATTTTGTTGAGATTGATGACAAGGTCAGAAAATTCTATTTTTGTCTTTTGAAGTGTAAGTGTAAAAGGCAGATTCTAGTTATCTGGAAGAACACATCAAAATATATGAGCAAGTAGGCAAATGAAGATGCAGCTGGGTAAAAGGTATGTATGAACAAGTTTATTAGGGAAGCTTGAGTGCATTTCATGTTTCTTGAACTTCACAGAATCTGCCAATGTGTTTTTGATATTTTTAGTAACTGCTTGTAAATATATGATTCTAATACAATGGCAATGGTCATTAAAAACTTAATGAGGATCTTCACCTGTGGGATTAAAAGGAATTTTGTTTTGCTGTAGATTTTACAGAATCCTCTGTTGACATCAGTGTATTTAATATTTTCCTGTAAATAGAGAGATTGTATGTACTGAAAATTTATTTGTGCTCTTTGAAATGCAACAAAACTTTTAGGCATTATTGTAGTAATATTGTACAGATCTCAAGTCTAAAGATAAAAGGCACACACCTGTATTGTCATCCTATTTGTTGAGGGTCAGATCATGCAACTTCTCTTATCCAAAGGGAGACGAATTAGGAGTAACTAAGAGGATAAATGATGAAAAGCAAAAGTTAGATTAATTAACACTTATAAACCTGAACTAAGGATGCTATCACTATTTTAAATAGAAGTATTGTAGGGATAAAATCCTACGACACTGAAGTAGAGTATGTGGTTATGTAGTTCAGGAAACAGTTGTGCTTTGGTAACAGGAATGAACCATATGAGTTTTATTGATAGGTTTTATACAGTAATGATTAAAATACAGAGCATCCCAATTAATGTCTCCTGTACGGAGTAAAAATAAAAAAATCCACTTGCCCAACCCAGAAGTTTTACATTGTTTTTTTATCTTTTGGTTCCAAGCTCATAACTACTGAATTATAGTCTTTGATATAAAGCACGAGTTAACTACTACAACTAATAAATAGTAAAATTTTTCCTTTAATGCACAGAAAATCTGGAATTACCTTGTGTAATAGCTGAGACTGCCTGCAAATACGGAACAAACTTCTGCCTCCACAAGTGCCCATTCCCCTGCATTTTCTCATGCAGCTCTGAATATAATGGCAGCATATTCTGCAAGAATATATATCTTTCTTGGGATGTTATGCCAGATGCTATTGGGTATGATGAGGGGATTATCCCAATGAATACATTGACAGAGCTACTTTTGGCTTCAGTGGAATTCATCCATCCATAGGGATCACTGGATTCTGTTTCTCTTGTCTTATTTGATGCTGTGGGATAAAACCCATTAACGCTTTATGCTACATAAGAACATTAACACTTAATGTCAGTAGTAATACTACTGGCAAGTGTGTACAAAGACTCTCTAGATCATACAGGAGACTCCTGATAGGTGGGATTCAAGCTCAGAGCTCTGAATCCAGCACCTTGGCACAACAAATGTTATTAAAATAGTAATATCCCTCATGTCCCCAGACTTTGTATGTTATGGGTTTGTTCTAACTTTTCATTACAAAGGAGTATGTGTATTGGGACTTTGTTTAGGTAGTTGTTTATTTAATTCTCTTCAAAGTGCCATGCAAAGATAGATGAAAATGAAGATATCTTGTTAACATTCCCTCCCTGTACTTCATGAGCTATAAAATCCCAGTGACCCATTTCCTCTCATTACTATGTTGAGAAATTTGATGCAACAGGGCCAGTTTAGTGGATTGAAAGATCTGCTGCTGAAGATCTGACATTTATATAATGTGACATTTAGGGTGTGCAGGTCCAGCTAACAATGGCTTTGTATATCCTTGCCGTGCCAAGGCTTTGGAGATGTTTTGATTCACTGTTTATGTCCATATCAGGTGTGGAGTGCACCTGATATAGGTGAGAATCTGAACTTCTGGTTCAATTTCTTCTGTAAGAATCTCACTTGTCTGCGCCAAATAAGCTCTGTCAATGTGATCTGTGCATGGTGAATGGGTACACTGAGAAGAGTCACCAAATGCCGCAAACCCAACGGTGAATAGTAACATAGGTACAGCTTATGATTCCTTTTCTTGCCTATATTGGGTCTAAACTGACAGTAGGAAATGGTAACTTCACACCAGCTTGAGCCTTTTAATTAATTGTCTGTAGATGCCAAAAAGCCAGAGAGATACTTGTGTTAATAACCACTCATAACAGCTATAGATGGTTCTGATCTCTACTGCTAATACAGGTGGAAATAACTATATTACTTTTAACTAGTTCAGTGTGCCATTCAGCCCTCTGTTCAGCTGGGTTCCAAAAACAAAACAAAAAAAAATTAGGAAATAAAAGTTAGTTGTTACTACAAGTTTAATTAAAGTTCTGAGCTAATTTCACAGTGCGACTTTGGGTCCTAATAACAACAGATCTAGAGTCTAATTGCTGTCATACCAGGTGGCCTGCTTTACATCTAATTGCGTCCCTTGAGCCTGACATATGCCTGCTAAGCCAACTCTGTTTCCAGTGGAATATGATTTTATTATAGATAGGAAAAGGACAGAAAAAGATTGCTTGCAGCTCACCTAGCTCTTGTGTCTTGATTGTGCTCTGAATCTTCCTACTGGAATTTTGAATGACAAAATATATTGACATCTTTTCAAACTCAGTCCTTCCAAACTTTCACACAAGTTTTATGGGAAGAGGACCTGGATAGGTAGTTAAAAAATAGATAATGATGAGCATTGTTTAAATTAAGATACTAGGAAGAGGGAGGATAGGTGTTTCTAAATTTAATGGTGGTTCAAAAATACCTGCTCATATTTGTTACCCCAGACAAAACATAAATATTCTTGACTGAAAGTACAAAAGGAAGGTTTTTAGCTATACATAAATTAGGTTCAGCATCTTCAGTGCTGGTTTCTTCTGTTAAACAAGCAGCATGGAGTTGTCTCCTGCTTGAACATGTGGAAAGCTTTAATGCACACATCCATATGGGGTTGAAGGATTATTCTGCAAAAGAGTCTGGACCTGTTGCAAAGGGCATTAAAGACAAGAAAGCTTTAGCACTGGTCAATAGCACTTGGAAGCACAAGGATATGTAAGAGCTGAAGGCAACCACTTATTTTCCCCATGGTGAAAATAAGATGTTTGGCTTGTATAAAGAACATTGATTTAGTTTTTGAGAGTAGGTGTCAGGAATGATGCAGGCTGGGGCTGGACACAAAACACAGTTATGTCAAAAGACACAGTTACTTCAAAAGAAAAAAATGTAGTGTTTTAAAGGGCCTTGGATCAAGCCTAGGAGTCCACTGAGCCAGTAGGCTTATAATGTAAGATTTTGCACTAAATAATTAATTAGACCTCAAATAGGTGTATTGTGTGAACTTAAAAAAAACTCTAAGTACTTCACTGTCATCTGTTAGTAGTTTTGCTGTGGGCAAATCAGTGAAATTCCTTTTTTCTTGTCTTTCTTTGGTAGTGCTATTAGATGGACTTCATAAACTACTCAGTATTCTGCTCCAGGCAAATGCAACTGTGAACAATTTTTTTTGGCTTGGAGTACAGTGAATTTAAGCAGCAAGCTTGATATTAATTTTCAAAGAGTCAAAAGATTTCTAATGGTGCACTTTGAAAGAGGTTTTAAAAAAATACTAAAAGTCAATTGTAATCTTACAGCTGCCACTAAAATGTGACCGTTTAAACTTCTTTTACATTATGGCTAACTAGTAAACAATTATTCCTCAAGATGCAGAGTCTGAGGGCAGACCATGTTTATACCACTTGAAAATCAATGGCAATATACTGAGTTCCTGTTAGGCTATCTGAACACAAAAGTCTTTGTAATAAACTTCTCTTCCCAACCACATCCTTTCAGATCAGACACATACTTTAAAACTGTTTCTTTTTTAGCTTGGAGGAAGAAAACAGCACACATACTAAAAATGTTGTGGGGAAAATAGCTGAATAATTGTACAAAGAAAAGTTCTTCTTGGCACTTACAAAAACTTATTATTCAGTGCATTATACAGATGAGAGAAAAAAATAGCAGAGCATTGCACAGGAACATATATGTGCATAGATTATGCTCATATGGAGGTGGGAAAGATTGGATTCACTGAAAGAAACTCAGTTTGGATCATGTGTCAGAGGACCACTCAGTGAGAGTGCTGCTTCCTGGAACTGGGAGCCAGGATATCTTGCCACCCCAACCTGGGAGCAGCCCCAGCCCCCGCATCGAGGACACAAGGCTGAGGCTGGGCTGGGACTGCAAGAGGCTGAGACGCACCTGGCTACACCCACCCCGCTTCCAGGCAATTATAGAAAGCCATAAGGTCACCCCTGAGACTCCATTTCTCCAGACTAAACACCCCTACTCCCTCAGCTGCTCCTCATACCACTTGTGCTCCAGACTCTGCACCAGCTCCATTGTCCTTCTCTGGACTCTCCCCAGAACCTCAAGGTCTTTCTTCCAGTGAGGGGCCCAGAACGGGACACAGCACTCAAGATGCTGCCTTGTGAGTACAGGGGAACAATCATTTTCCTCGTCCTGCTGGTCACACTATTTTGGCTATAAGCCAGGTTGCCATTGGCCTTCTTGGCCACCTGGACACAGGGATGGCTCATGTTCAGCTGGCTGTTGACCAGGTTCTTAGCTGCTGGGATACATTCCCTATTTATGCTAAACAATTTAAGTGGCCTATTCCAGGAAATAGGTTATTTATTTTTTTGAATTTTACTATGGCTTTGTAGAAGAGACAGATCAACAACCTGTAAAACAAGCTAAAAAAAAGGGTAAATTAACATGAAGTCTAAGGAGAGGATCTTAAGGCAAAATAGGTGGGGAGGATGACCAAACATTTTATCCTAGTATTAGTACAAAGAGAACAAATTTAGAAAATGCTTGTGGCTCTCTGTGCTGTCGTGGTGGGCCTCTGACTTTTAGGTCAGCTTCCATGACAAGGTAGTGCATCTTCAGCATTGAAGTCAGTTACTGCAAAAAAAGCTCTTTTTGGTCCTCGAGGTGAAATCACCTCTTCCTGTTAGCTTCTTGCCTGGGAGTTAGTTTTGAAAAGCAGATCTTTCACTGCTGAAAAGCTGGAAAAAAAACCCAAGCCTTAGAAGGTGAATTAGTGTCACCACAGACAGACTGCCTGAAATATGCCCATAGCTGATGTCAATGGCTAAATGTGTAGGGCTGGCTGCTCAGGCAGGGAGTACGGAACAGGGTGCTGGATACCAGAAATATGTGTCCCCATTCCAGCTCTAGATTTTCTGGCAGCTGTTAAGCAGGACACTTGGCTGCCTTCTGGTTTGCATTTTTCATGTTTCTTGACTGGTTAATGATGATACTCTTGTTTGAACAAGTAATGTATTCCTTTATTGTCACTGCCTGTCATTATAGATGATTCACTGAATCATTTTGTGATGTTTTTTCCTTTGATTCATCACATTTTGATTCCTTCATCTGATTACAAACTAATTAAAATAAACAGATATTCTTGCTTGTATCTGTGCAATAACCCTGAATTCATAAACTGTATTGTATTAGTAATGAGCCTTCTTAGTAATAAGTAGCTGACTGGGCTGAAATGCTGAAAGAAATCATAATGCAAACAGACATGCAGGTTAATATACTTATTAACAGGCAATGATTGCAAATGATTTTTTTCTTGAAATGAAGACAGGTCACTGATTAGGAATACAGGAAGCTGGACACTTCCTTTTAAATAAGAAATTTCACTGGTATAATAACTATCTAAAAACATTCTTGGGTAGGACAAAAAAAGAAATATTATTTTTAAAGTTTTATTTTTATGGGAGTTGTTTTCCCTGTTTGTAAAATGCAGCCCCTAGGGCATATGAGGTAACTAGAGAAGGTTAGAGAGGAGTCTGGATCAGGTTTTGGATTGTCTACACAGATATTTCAATGCTTTACTTTAGCATTACATAAGAAACCACTCGTCTACATCAATAGCCATATTATGAGGGCTGAATGCAAAAGAAGGAAGATTAAAATTAGAAATAGTCCCTCATGGAAACTGAACAGTAAAAGTAAACAAAAAACCCCAAAGGGGGAAATAGTGTCCTTTCCTTGGAGCAACTTCTTGAAGGCAGCAGTGACAGTCAATTACTAACTTGTGGGCACTATTTCCAGGCTATATTACTGGGAAAGCTTTCCCAGGACCTTCCAGCTGTCATCAGGTACGAGTGGAGAGCCAACAATTCTTTTAACCTTATGTCTGTCTTTTTTTAATAGAAACCATGCCATTGTTATACGACCAGATCTGTCTTGCTGTATAATACATCACAGACTAACTGGAAATAACATATTTGCTGGCAAAGGAAATATTAAGGAAAGGTAATCTGTGAAGCCAAACACTATGATACTGGTATAAAATGTCTGTTCCTGTGCCATATACACACATATCTAAATATACCAGTAGCAGCTGAGGGCTTTGCATCATACAAAAAACCCCAACAGTTTTATAACTTTTCAGGCATATAATTCCCCAGCATAAAAACTATGTTTATTATTTCTTCTTGAATGATTATTGCAAGAGATGTCTAAATTAATTGTCTTTGACATTTGGGTCATATTCTTCATTCTGACTTTTTCGCTGAGTGTGCATTGCAAGAACGTTCCATGTTCTACATTTTTTTATATTCTTTGTACATCATTCTCTTATTGTCATCAGCAATGCTGAATAGGTCTAGAATAGGGCTAGAAAAATTTGTGGTGAGTGGACACTGGAGTCTGTACCATGGACTTTTGTGCCTATGCAAAGACCTTTGAGATATAGGGGAGTGCTAATGCCTTTAGACTTGTTGCAAAATCTTGCACTGGTTAGCTGATCTTTTTTTCCTGGTATTATTTTTACAACATGCCATACCTCAAGTACCAGACCTGTAAAAATCCCTACATGTATCTGTTTCATTCGACATGAATTTAAGAAAGCAGTTTTTAAATGAAGTAAGCATTTAGTTCTAATGTTAATGAAGATTTATCTGTGATGCACAGATTGAATGCTTTCTACTAGTTGGAACTTTAGCAGGTGTGTATGAACATACCTTCTTGAAATCAAGGTACTTATCCAGATCTAAACTAGTGTGGGGCTATCCATCTCTTCTGATATCTGCCAGCAATTTTTGAAGACTGCTTATTTTAACAGATGTATTTTCAAAGGTGTGAAGATCTTAAGACAGACGTGTTTAGTACAGCTCACTTTTGAATATATGAGCAAATAAAGGAATGTGTCATGTAAGGAGATAGTTTACTATTTTTAAAGAAATGTAGACAATGAAGAGTTTTACAGGAGAGGCTGTCACCAGAATATAGGTACTTTCCTGATTCTGATTGTTCAGAAAGAAACAATTCCTAGTCTTTTCAGCTGATGTCATGAGGAAATTGAAGTGAAATTGAAAATAAATGACAGTAAGGGTGTTCATGACACTCTCACTGATAAAGATTTCTTTGAATGACACGCTTAACCTCCAAACCCCTTGGCTCTCAAGGGGCTGTTGTGGAATCCTGTCACTCAAGGTGGCTTTGCAATGTATCAAATTTGCTATCACTGCTGGACTCCAAAAACTTAAAATGAAAAGAGAATTTTTCTGCTGAAGATTGCATGCAAATACTTAATGAGATACTTTGGAAGAGCATGCTGAGTTAATATCCTGTGCATGTTGTAAAATTCTGATACCTATAGTTTGTCTAAAGCAGGACAGAAAAAATAAGGTTGTTCCTAACTCCCTATTACCAAATCTAATTTGTGTTTTTAAAAAACTCCAGCATGTTTTGTATTGCCTAGAAAGCACAAGAAGTGAAAATGGAGTTGTTATCACATTGTTGCCATGGGCATTTGCTTTGCGCACAAACTGACCTAAAAAAAAAAAAAAAAAAAAAAAAAAACAAAACCAAAAAACCAACAAAAAAGTCTTGTCTTCTGAACAATGAGATCTACAGGTAGGTAGAGGAAAGACAGTAGGAATGTGGAGCTCCAGCTTCTAGCTCTGTCACTGATATTTTGTATCATGGTAAAAGTAACTTCACCACTCTTAACTCTGTTATATGACCCAGACATAGCCAAGAAAATATGCTAGAATTTTTCTAAAGCTATGTATTTCATCCTTTTCTTCAATTTCTCACCAGTGAAATAGAATATTGCACACAGAACAAAGCATACTTCAGAGGTTCTGTTAAATGACAAATTCAGCAGCTCTGCTAATATGAACTGTGGTATTATCTGAGTTTTCATAACATGTCTCAAATTTTACATTCCAGTGAAATGTAATTAGAATTGTCACTGAATTTGAGCAACATGGTGTCTATAAGATAATGTAAACTATGCTGCCAAAAAATAAATTTACAGGGGAAAGCTGGAGAGGAACTCTTCTTAACATCAAGGTCCTGATTTTTCACTGCCTGCACTTCATGATGTAGCTAGCTTTAATTGCACACATCCTCATCCTTCTGAATCCTCTGGGAATACTGGCAGGAATCCATGTCTCAGTCAATACTGAAACAAGACTGATGGCTTTTGTCACCTCTCATTAAAGCTGCAGACTTACCACTGCCATCAAAAACACATGAGAAACAATTTTTTTTTTCTTCTTGAAATATCTAGGCTTTTGTAATCCTGGTCAGCCATTAAATGAATCACCAATCTCTGCAGAAGTTAGAACTGATTCATGCCTCTACACAAATGCCTTTTCACCATTCTGGTTGGTGTGGAGAGAGCTAAAATTAAGAAAGAATGGCAGCTGAACCTTTTAATATCTCTTTATGTGCTCAGGACTGAATGAGTCCTAGCATAACTAGACACAACTTTTTAACTTTTACCTGCATTAGGAATCCAACTATCATCTTCAGCAATAGCTGTATCAGTGCCTTTGTCCATTCAGCATAGAAGGGGAAATAAAAACACATTTTTAGATTTTTTGAGGTACAAGCATGTTAGAAGTTTTATACCGAGATCTGGCTTCCTTTGGAGTAAAGGTTGGATTTTGCAATTTTAAAATTATCACCAGTTTTATGTCATCAGTGTGCCTTAACTTTTTTTAACTTCCTACGCTTGGTAGCCAACACCAATTCTACTATGCAAGCTGGATCAAGGGATCATTTTGAAGGTTGGGTCAGTCAAAGATGAAATATAAACTCAAACTTCACAGTTTTGATGACTGGCAAATCACAATTTGATTTTTTCCTGCAAGAGTAGTTAACCTGGCTATCTTAGTCCTGTTTAAATTCAGACCATTATACTTGGTCTATCAAGAATCTTCTGTGTGTGCCTGGCAGCCTTTGTCAATTCCTGAGCACAAAAACAACTGTTTGGGATGGCTTTCACTGCTGGGAGGGGAATAAATGTATGTAGCATATGGAATGCTATAGTAGAAAATGTAAAGATAATCGCCACATTTATAATTGACAAGATAAGGCTCAATTTATTTACTGGCAATTAGTGTGGCTAGCAAAGCATTCTTATAAAAGGTTGAAAACTCCTTTGCCCTTAAAATAAGGGGCAGAAAGGCCAATGTATTTTATAGCTGCTGTAGATTTATTCCACATCAGGTGCACAATTTTCTTTCCTGTAATTGCAAGTAGTAGCAAATGGTGACTGTAACGTGTTCTGAAGTACACAGACAAGAATAAATCTGAGTAGACAAAAACTCACCAGGAGTTCTTTAATGTTTGTAGAAAATATGAAGGGTAATTTTTATTGAGATGAAAATAAGTATGTGAAAAAATGTTTCTGGTAAAATAGCATTCCTCTCTGCTGTTCCTGAGAGCTGCTTCCACATGGAAGGGGGAGGAAGAAAATGTCACCTATTATATAATTAGAAAAACAGTTGGGAAACAATGGTGATGATGGCATTTCCCTAAGGAATTTTTTTCTTGCCTTAAAAGACTTTTAGAAAGTAAATTTTAGTGAGACACAATAAGTCAAATTAAGATAAAATGCAGTTTCTCCTTTTTCTGGATCTGCAACAGCAATTTGGTGTATTGGAGATGATAACTTCAAGGCTGGCTGGGTGGGGAAGGGGTGTGAAAACAACAAATTGTCCTCTCGAATTTACAAGTTTTTATTCTTCAGCCTAGGGCTTGCAAGTCTGGTTTTTCAGCAGAAACTGGCTATGAATGCCTGCATCTGTTACGATATGCTCTTTAGTTATCAGTAATTAGCAACAGTCTGATGATGAGCTAGAGTTCTTTCATGGCAGTGACTGTGTCTTGGAAATGTATAGAAGACATTAAAAGATGAAAAATGAGTAATGGGGGGGGAAACTATATTGTTGCTGGTAGTATGTTTCTTCTTTGCTTTTGTTGACCTCGCACCAGTGAAACAAATGATATTCCTGTAACCTCTCTGATGGCCCCAAGAACTGTACCTGAAGAAGAGACAAGGAAATATTCTGCTGGGAAAACAATCTGAAGCCATACCAGGCTTTATAAATCTGATTTCTAGACCAATTCAAAGTACTGTTGCCTTTGATCACCAGTAGTCTGGCCTGAATATGTGAGACATCCTGGCTGAAGGTTTCCTAAGCCATCTATTTTTACTTTATTTGGTGTTTATTCTATTTATGATGGATTCCTAGGATTTCTCTGGCCAGTAATGAAAGGATAGGTGTTTTATTGTACTTTCTCTCCTCAGTCTTTTTGCCCCAGCTCTTCATTATTTATCTTCCATTTTGGACGCACTGACTTTTCCTGAAAGTTCAGAGGGAGGGAAAGAGCAAGATAGGCATGGGACAGATAAGGTGTCCTAAGTTAGTCGGGCAACCCTTACATGGCTGCTAGTATGCCTGGACCCCACAGGACTTATGGTTACAGCAAATCTCTCTGGTGATTAATTGAAAAAATCTTCCCTCCATATGGAATGAAATGGACATCAATGATTGTTTTCTGAGAAGGCCCACTCTAGACCCTCAGGAGCAAATATGAGGGTGTTCAGTCTCTCTTGTCTGTTGGCACCTCGATCCATCTGCTCATATTTCATTCTGGGACAGCTAGAGAGAAGTATCTATGTGATATGGGCAGCATTCATTTAGCACCTGCTTTCTTTCCATGAGATTTTCCTTTTGCTGATAGACTGATTGGAAATGTTATATTTTTCATAGATATTTGCCAGTTCAATGGTGACTTTAAGCAGGTTCCAGGTGGCAGAATGCATCTTGCTTGCTGCACAGAGCCACTGCTGTAGCCACATGAGGTATTGATTAAGGATGTCAGAAACAGCCTCTCTGAAGAGCTTTAATGATGCCAAATGCAAGGGTAATTCCCTCTTATCCTTGAGATTGACAGCTTGCACATGACACCAGCCAAACATGACTGGATCAGCAGGAGAAGAGACTTCTGAATGATTCTCCTAAATATGTTTTCCTTTGGGGTTTGCTATCCAGAAACTGACTTCAGATCTGTTAAACTATAAGAAGGATGTGGCTATTGTGAGAAGTGATAGCACTCCAGTTTGGAATACGTCTTCTCTCTTTTTCACGGCCACATGTATTAAATGGCTTTTAAGAGAACTGTCATTCCTTTTCACTGGATTTTATCAGCGTCTTTAACAAAACAAGTATGTGCTAGTAGCTTCTAATGGGTCCCAGACGAAGCTTTATAGGAGGAACTTTAACCTAGAAAAAAGGTAAAATCCAGGGCAATGTTTAGTCATTGCATGCACTAGGATTGTTTGAGTGTTCTGCCTAGTCAAGAGGACGTACGTGGGAGCCTTTTACTATGTCTCTATGTATTATATGTAAATTTGAGCTTTATTTTTAAACAGATATATATGAATTATCTTTCTTTATCACTACAAAAATGCTACATTCTGCCCGGCTTTGCTCACTGTTTTTCTTATGTTATGACTCCATCCTTTCCTGCCTCTCTTTCTCTCCTTCCTAATTCTATTCTTCTTTCTTTCCAAAGACATTTTTCTGACAGGTCTGGTTGCATATAAGCCTGGAAAAGGTTCTTCCAACTCTTCCTAATGTAGGTGGTTTGGCACCATTTATTGGAAGAAAAATCACATAGAGCATTTGGTCACCAGCTATTAGACTCTACATGTGATACTACTTGTGATATACCAGAGTCTGAGATGACTCACTTGATACAGTAATCTTTAAAAGGAGTAAAGATGAATAATTGCACAAGTATTTTGTTGCATTCTACAATGTTACTTTAGTGCAAGATGGAAATATTCATGCTTAATGATGTATAAGTATCACTTTTCCAATATTGGTAGAGGCCGAGATAGAGAATGATGAACATTTAATAGGAAAAAAATTGACTGTTACCCACATCCTCCCTGTTTAGAAACACCTTAGAAAAAAAAAAAAGTTGGTTAATTTTCATTCTACCTTTTCTTTAATGTAACAGACTTCCATTTGAGGTTTAATTTGGACTATTCTAGCATGCAACAAAAAGTTAGTGGAAGATAAAAGGGCATAGCAAGAAAAAAATATTCAAAGTGAATAATTTAAGATCACATCCATAATTAATGGCATTTGGAAAGCTTCCTCTAGTGCTCTAATCATATCTCAAAATGTGCTAATTAGAACAGTTTGGTACAAAACAGTGTATGCAGGTGTTGAACAGCTTTTTTCTGTTCTTTTTTTTTAGAAATGTAGCAGTAACTGGTTCTCCTGGCATTAGCACTCACATTTAATAAATGTTTCACCATTTAACATACATTTGACAGCTGAAGAATGTGCGCATAACTATTACCTTGTTAGAAAAATTTGATCAAGAATGCAGAACAAAATCAGATATTTTAGCAACTTAAGCTTGTAGTAAACAGTGAAGCATCCTATGATGTCCTTTGGGGCTATAATGAGCAAAGACTTGAAGCTGAAAGAAAAAGAATTGCATTGAAAGGACAAAGTATCTACATTCATCTGCTTGAAATTAATGTTATCTAAAAGCAGTTCTGATACTTCAGAAAGGCTAATTATTTGCTTACTGCTTGCACTGTATTTAAGTGTTATCTTTTGGCTGAGAAGGATGTTGCTGTTCAGTTCTTCATTTATTTTGGAAATCAATGACAACCGACATCACAGGTCCCTCTCTCTAACCCCTCTGCAAAATTAATCAATATGATCTAGAAAGAAATGAGCTGTGCATTCATTTGGGCTTGTATTACTACTCTGCCAGAATGAAATGGGGAAACCTGAGGAGATGCTTAATGCCCAATTTACTCAAAATGATCCTGACAGCTCTGCATTATTGAAAGAGTAGCTGGCTTTTTGGGGCTGTAGTGCCCAACAAGTAGGTGTGACAACACTGTCAAACAAACAAGTCTGAAGAGCACAGATTGTATTTGAAATGAATGTATCATGACTCTGCAGGATTTGTTTTATGCAATTATTCTAATAAAACATATTATTTTATTGAGGTTCTACAAAATTTCACAGAATGAAACAAATAGTTCCATAACCATGTATTATTAATAACTCATTTTCTTTAAAACTGAGAGCACAGCTATTTTATTACGTGTTGCAGATTCATTTTAAGACACTTTATTGGAGAGCCTGCAGTCGGAAATATTAATCCTGTGAAATTGAACACATGGGTTTAAACCTGGGATACATCACATTTTTCAAGAGACTCAGCAGTACCTAGCTCCATTTTTCCCAAGCAATCTGTAGACTTACTGCTGTGTATGAATTAGTTCCATTTCTAAGTTGTGCTCTCCCTGCTCCTACCTATTAACATTCAAGCCTTTTCTGTCTTCTGCAGCTAGATGAATTATTCCCTGAGAACAATTCATTTGACAGTGAAATTTGCCCTTTTTGCATTTGTTATTTCTCCATGAACACATCACAATTTGCATTAATTAGTTTATTATTTGAAATTGTTTGATGAATAGTTTGTTTCAACCCATTTCACTCATGTAGCTAATATTAATTTGAGTGTTTCATCCCAGTGATTTACCATTCAAAATGTGTCCTATTATATCATATGGTGATTGTTCCTGATCCTGCTCTGGATGACACAACTGGAGTCAATCAAAACCAGAAATATAGTTCATGAAAAGTTTTCAAAGAAAAGTTTAATTTTATTCTCTTATTATTTCCCACAGTAATTGCTATTTCTGAGTAAACCCTCTACATTTTTATTCTTGTATTTTTCTTTTTTTCCCAGTTTCAAAACTGAAGAAAAGAGATTTAAATTCCTAAACTCTCTTTTTCTTTCTTTTTTTTTTAATTCCATATTCAAGGAGATTGAGTAAAATAAATTGAGGGGTTATTTTCTTCAATAATAAAACATTTTTTCAGTTAAAGACAATTTTTCCTAAAAACATGATCTTTTCAATAAAAATATTTTTGACTAGTCCAAGTTATAAATTTTCTAAACAGCTTCTGCTTTGCTGTGAGTTATTATTCACCAATTAAAAAACATACTTTGCCATATTAAGTAAAATTCTAATGGTATTCAAATGTTCTTCCACTTTCTATTTATCTGAGAAAAAAAAAAAAAATTGGGAAAACTGGAAATATGTGCACAAGAAAGTAAAATAAAGTTTTGGCATCTCCAAGAACTACCATGGATTCTTGCTTTCTTCTCTGTTGGGAGTTACAGATTCTTGATCCAAACTTCAAGTAAACTTTGGAGTAGAATCACCTTGTTTCTGCTAAAATAGATATTATATCTCTGAAAAAGCATCATCTCAGGAGGTACAGAGAGCTATGGTGTTCATCTATACACAAAAATATGTACTACTCCAAAAGAAACAGAATGCTGTAATAATATATTGGAGATTAGAGTAATAATGAAATCCCCCACATTTTAATGTTATTCATAAAGAGCGTTAAAAAAACAGAAATTGAGTACTTTTCTTTGAAAAAAAAAAAAAGGAAAATATCTCCCTTAGACATGGACTATTTTTTAAAATAAATCTTGGAAAAAATGGGAATATTCCAGTATATAATTACATATATTCTAATTCTAATCACTTAAACAGTTCAGCAAATTTGCCAAAAAACCCATGGAGTGTGTACTCGTGGCAAAATCAAGGAAAGGCACAAATGGGAGGGCAGAAGGAAATTTCAGTATGATTCACGCCATCAGCATGCTTTTATAGAAGATAGATTCTGTCAAGCAGAGAGTGCAGTTTTTGAGGTCTTGGATGTGTTCAGTGAATGTTTCTCTGTGATATAATATTCCCAAGGCATTTTTGAGATTGGTAATATACTGACACAGTGTTCCGTGTGAAAATTGCTGCTAAACAAAATGAAGTGAGCCCACAGAAGCAGGGTAGGGACTAAGTGAGAGTAAATTTGAGTCATGGCGCTAAAAATTTGTTTCTGGGCAGGTGCTGCCATTGTTTATTCTTGACTAGGTCTAATCTAGAAGGACTGCACTTGTAAATACCACATTTGTATTTCTGATAACACAGAATTACTAAATGAATAACAATGATAAATTACATATGGGAAATAAAGGCTGCTCTGGATCATTTGCAGAAGTAAACAAACACGTACGTCAGCACAAATGTGTCTGTGTCCTTATCCCACACAGCTGTATTGCCAGGTATGCAGAAAGTGTGTCAGTCTTAGGAAACTGGAGCTTCATCCTCCAAATTAATAACTGAAGAGCACTAGAGCAGCAAAACAACACCAGAGCAGTGAACATGAATGGACAGTCTGGTGCAGCTAAGGCTCAATACAGCTTCTGAAGAACAGATTGAGAAGTATCATATACGAACAAGGAAGTAATATTTTTTCAGTTGTCACGGCATGAAGGACTAGCATGTTTCTAGCTGTTTCAATTGCTTCAGTGAGAGTTCAGTGAGTTATATGAGTCATGAGCCCCTGGCACTAATGATACGCTCTTGTTTTGAGTTCTAATAGTCATCCTTTAAAAGAAATTATGAAAGATTGAAAAGGATTGAGAAAAGAATAATAGAAAAAGACATTATTCTAGGGTAAAAAGCAGGAAAATTTTATGTTTTTAGTGCATCAGAGAGAAAATTAAGAGGTGATTGTGGGAAGAGATGGCTTACTGTAGGTGGTATTTCTGTCAGAAAGATGAATGCATGATATTCAGGATCTGGAAGCTAGACTTAGTTAAATTAAAAGAGAGCAATTAATCAGTGGAAAAACTTTCTTCCAGTTATGATGGGTTATCTCACTGTCAGCTTCTAAATCAAGCCTCAACGTCTGTATAAAAGATATCTAAATGCTCAAAATAAGATATAAATCCCAAGAAGTCATTTACGTCAGATTTTTTGCCTGCTGGGTAAAGGAGGAGAGGAAAAAAGACCTCCATCCTTAAAATATGTTCATGGGACTTTCAGTTGTAGTTATACACAATACCAAGAGCACATGTAGTATGATACATGTGCTATTGGTATTGAAGTCTTCAAATAATTTTGACATATGTGTACAAAATGCACTACTGCCTGTGTTACTGCAGGTAATTTGAATAGAATCTCAGAAAATTATAGATGTGATCATGTCCCTAAATGCTTAATGTGGCGATCTGTTGGCAAAGCACTTACACATCAAGTCTTTCTGGAGCATCAACAAGTCGAAGAACCTGAGTGATGACAGCCACAATCTAAACAGTTTTATCAGTATATGCAGTGTTTTCTGAGAACTGTGGACCTCATGGAAGTCTTTCCTTGTCAGCAGTGAGGCAGGCAGCCTTGCCTTTCTGAAGGAATTCTGTCTTTATGGTAGATATTTCTGTGCTGAAATGCCACAGTGGGACATTGTTTCTATGGATGTTACTTCTGATAACAGTAATGGCTCAATGCTGCATGCTGCTTTGTCATAAACCTCTTTAGCTAATGTGTTTTTCTCTTGGTCTGGGGTTCAGCATCTGAACATATTTCTGAAATTGTGTGCATTGAAAATGTTGGTAGAAAGCAAGAAGTCCAGCATCCAAGCACCAGTGTATTTAGGAGTAACTGGAAAATACCCAGGAACATTCCCCGAGATCTCTCTTTTGTAATTCAGAGTAGAAATCTGTCCCTATTCAGAAAAAAGAGAATGGGCAAGCCTATCTGTGCCAGCAGGCATTGGAACTGCTTGTTTCATCTCCATTTCTCAGAACTGTCAGAAACAGCAAAAAAAAAAAGGGGGCAAAAGGTGTTACCAGCTAGCGGCATGGCATTCTGGAGTATCACTGTATATGAGCTATCTAAGTAATGCACGCTGAGGGACAGTGTGAAATCTGGGCAGGAAATCACCTTGGGTTTGGCCATTAATCTCTGGCATTGCCTAAGCTTTTGTGAATGTAGAAGTGGGCTGGAAACAAGCAGGAGAATAAATGAGGTAAAGTGATAATGTGCAACTACTTTTACAGCAGAAAAAGCAAGAACTAATTTTAACCAATTTCTGCCTTGACTGTGGAGTCTACAGCTATCACAGTCTTCTTTTTTTATTGTTCCTTTAATTAAAAGAAACCTCCCTGCCTCTCTGTGGCACATCCCCGAGGAGAGATTGGTTTAGGATAAGAAGCATGCTTTGCTCTTTCATCCTTTTCAAAACCCAGAATTTATCTTCTTTCTGTTTGTCAATCAGCATGAAAAAGATTTTTTAGCTCTTACTGCACCGGAAACAAATATGAAAAAAAAAAGAAAAAAGAAAAAAAGAAAGCTTCAGGCATTTTAAATGTGGGGGAATGCAATGCTGATGTAAAGCTGCAGCAGATGTACAACTTAATTAGATGTTAATGAATAGACAGATGTGTATAAGTGAGCAGCTCTGAGGGTGTGGAAGGAAGTAGAAATATGGGGCAGTAAACACTTTGATGTTGCCTGGGTAAAGGTACATTCAAAATTACTCTGCTTGCTGCTGTTTCTTCTATCCAGACTGGATTTTCCTATCACTGTGTGGCAGCAAATCATTTTGCTTCTTGCTGGTACAGTGAAGGAAACTGAAACATGAGCTTTCCTTCCTACAGCCCTGCTTTGGATTGTTTCAGTTCTCCCACTCCTGGGCAGAGTTTGCAAACCTGAAGTAGCAGAGATCTGTGTGGGAAAATTTTTGGCAAATCTTTGTGTCAGAATTGTGAAGAAATTTAAGGGGCTAGCTGGAAAAATCAGAAGGACTTGGAAGGAAGAGGTGAAAAGTACAAGCAGAAATAAGCAGAGTACTAAACAAGATGCAGAGACAGGAACAGGAAATTATTTCAGGTAGTGAGATCACAAATCCCCTTTGACCACACAGATAAATTAGTTTACAGAGGGGCTAGTCAAAACCACTGTAAATACACAAGACAAATCCACCAGTGAAATAGGGTTAGGGAGGTGTGTACAAAAGAAAACAAAATACTATCAGTTAAAAACAGCAAAGAAACAAGTAACATGGTCATAAAAGGGCTGGTAGGTTTAAACACTTGTTATGCTGCTTGTTGAGAGGAATACTTGTATTATTCAGTGCATTAAATCTCCTTGGATGTATTTTTTTGAGAGTAGTTTAACTGAGGGCATTTTCATTGTTTCTTCTCAATGCAGCATTACTTATTTCTAGATTAAAAGGAGCTACAGGCTCTGCAGCATTCCCAGCTAAAGGTCTTTTCCTTCCTGGAGTTCATGTAGTTGATGAAGGTCTGATGGATGGTATATCCTAAGCCCCCTGCAGAAACCATGTAACCTTCCAAACCAAGGTAGTGAGAGCAGTCCCAGAGGAGAGGTTAGCCGAGTAGAGAAGATGTGGGTGAGAACAAAAAGCCTTTCTTCATAAAGAATTGACCCTCAGTGTTGGGAGAGTGTGTTCTCAGAAGGGTAAAAGGAGGCATTGTGTGCACCCGTCACAGCCTGTAGCCGTGGACCTTACTGATGATGAGGGATCCAGAGGCTGAAATTCAGTCTCAGATGGGGATTGCAGGCAGAGATGGTTCCTCATCCTGTACTTCTAGGGATGCATGCTGATCATGTAAGAATATTCTTTGTACATTGATTTCTTTGGAAACATAATCTGTTTGAGTTCTAAGTATTTGGACTAATGGTCTGACTATCTTTCTGTGTGCCTGTCTGCCTTTCTATCTGCCTTTTGATCTATCTACAGTTTTTTTTAGTCTGTCTACTAAAGTGGCACTACCCTTCTTAACAGCACCTCTGTTTGAAACCACGATAACTTCAGTATGACAAAGTAGTTTTATTCCTGATAATAACTTTTTTTTTTGGTATTTTACATTGCTTGAATGTCTCAGCGCCCTTTTTGAAACTCATTATCTCCACTGCACCTTTCGTTGACCCTTCAATTGCATTAGCACCTGCCTAGGATACTAGTAATTCCTTGCTAATTTTGGAGCAGGGAGTAGATCTGCATAGTCTGAGGCTAATTTTAAAGCTTTCATGGGGCAGATAAGATCCTGCGTCAAGTGAAAAAAATTTATACCTGGTATGCCCAGCCCTATCTTCCTCAGCCCTGTCTGCCCATGCTGCAGATGCTCATATCCTACCTCTCACAAATACTGGCCTGCTGCAGGGCTGGCTCAGCCTGGAAGCTGAAGGACACTGTCAGGTGGTGGAAGGCTGAGGACACATGGGAGATGCTGGTTGCAGGCCTAAACTGGAACTACACAGGATTTTGAGGCACATTAGTGTTTTACTGAAATAAAAATATCAGGTTTGGTTGGTATATCAGGTGCATCAGTCTTGGACCTGACAAATATGTCACAGTAAATAGATTGCATGCAAGAGGAGCATAACTGATGTGCTTAGCTAAAATATTTACATAGTGTTCATGTTGTTTATGTTTTCATACCTAACCTTGTTCATGTATAACTTCCTAGGAACTATTAACAAGTCAAAAAAGTTTACTAGAGCCTACATTTCTGAATTACTATATTTTTCTTTGTAAACACTACTTTTTTTTTTAATAAAATTCTATTTATACCTGCAACTTGGTATCTTTTTTTTTTTTTTTTTTTTTTAATAAAATTCTATTTATGCCTGCAACTTGGTATCCTTTTTGTTGGTTTGTTAGACATATTGAAGACTGGCAGTTCATAGAAATGATCTGGTAAAATCAAGTCCTTTGAGGAGCAGGTGAGGAGGTTGGGGTTCTTTAACTTGCAGAAGAAAGAGAAGAGGAGTCTCTTCATTATCTACAACTACCTGTAGATAGGAGGCTGGAGTCGGGTGGGTATTTGCCTCTTCACCCAGACCACCAGTAGACAGGACAAGAGGACACAGCCTCAGACTGTGCCAGGAGAGTTTCATGTTGGACATCAGCCTCGGGATTTCCTTTGCTTGAGATGATCCCGAGGTGTGTTAAATTAGTAATTTGCTCCATGGGTTAAGATCAAATTCCCAAGTGTCTTTGTCTTCCTGCCAGGGTCTCCGAGCCCCTGCCAGGATTTTGAGCAATCCAGGGCATCCAGCGGAATGTCCTGGGTTCCGACAATCAGGAGGAATTTCTTCACAGAAATGATAGCTAAACATTGAAACTGGCTTCCCAGGGAGGAGGTGGAGTCACTGCCCCTGCAGGTATTTAAGAAAAGACTGGATGCAGCACATAGTGCCCTGTTCTAGTTGACACAGTGGTGATCAGTCAAAAATTGGACTCGATCTCAAGGGTCTTTTCCAAACTAATGGATTCTTTGATTGTGACTGTGTAAAGGGTAGGAATTCCAATGTATCAGTTACTGCCAAGCAAGCTGAGTCATTCATGTTTATTAATTCTGCTAAATCTGTTATTATCACTCATTTTTCAGCAGAGTATGAAAAAATTATAATCTAATCTGCTGTACAAAGTAGGTAATATGTAACAAAAAAATACACTGTTTAAAATAAATCTTTCCCATCTTTTTCATCCCTTGGTCTTTTATCAGATGTGTAGGCAAGAAACCAAGAGATAAGCATCAAGTTAATGTATAGCTGTATCATTTTTCCTTTTCCCTTCTTCCAGACTTTGCACAGCTGATTCATGCCTAATGCTAAGGAGGTATTGTTATTGTCTTATGGGAGAAGCAGAGTGAGAACTGTGGAAGTAATGCATTTTGTCTGTAAAGGAAATAAAATCCATAATGATTTAAAGAATCTGCCAGAGAAAAAGAACAAGCTGGGATCCTTCTAGAAACCTCATATTCGGCCAGAAGCATTTGTGTTCTATTTAAAAATGCAGAGAGAGCATTGACATCTAGTGTTTGTTCCAGCATTTTACTAGAGAAATTGAATAGTCTACAATTCAATTTGAAGTGAAAGTATCCCCCCCAAATGACTCTTTGTAAAGTCTTTTGGAGACTGAAGTCAATATCTATGGGTCTTTGGAGATGCAGCAATTGATTACCTGTCCAAGTCAATGAGCATTAAAACACAAAGAGACTCAGAAATGCACTTCACTGTTGCAAAACCTCACCTCTGATACCACTGATGCACAGTGACTGGTCTATGCTGAAGTTCAGTATATAAATAAAACAGCTTTTTCTGAGACCTGACTGAAGTTTTGTAACATCCAGAAAACTCTAAGTTAACACCTTTTCTGTAATGCTGGCATGCCCAAATGTATGCCTTGAGTACAGTCTTGGGGCAGGATGAACATAAAGTATAACAGATGTTGAAGCCACTTCCTCCTTTGTCTGCTAACACTGTCATCCTTTGTCCCCTCGGCTTGTAGAATAACACCACCTTGTCTTCTCAAAGCTCCTTTCAACACAAAGACCTGTTCCAGAAGTACACAAGAATCTCTTCATCCCCTCTAAATCAAGTGAATGGAGCAATTACTTTGTGATTCTTAGAAAAGCAGGAGCTGTTTAAGAGAGCCAAGTGTTAGTGACTGAAAAGGAGGGAGAACTGAGTTTCCAGCTGTAGCTGCATATGATAAGTAAACTGTGAGTGACAGAAACTGAGACTCAGTATGGGAAGTAGTTGATTCAAGCTTTTGGAAAATAAAAACACTTCTTTGTGGAAACTGCTAACTCCATGAGTTGAAGGTCTAGGTTTTACAACTTACCTGAAACACATCCTTTATCAGCTCTAATTTAGGAGATTGCTGAGCTAACTGAACTGGAAGTGGGTAATTTCTTGGAAATCTGATGTCATGATTTTAATTTAATTTCCTTTTCTGCTGAGTCTCATGACTGAGTTCTGATGATAAGAACGATTTCACTGGAGCAGAACTCAATAGGTCTTTTAAATATTGACTGTCATTCACTATCTATTGCACCATATGAATCACATCTGAATGTACTCGCCATTCCCAAGAGGCATTTGACTGACAATTTTGTATTAAAATCCCATAGATAATGGAGATTCCACTTCCTGGATGACAATATTTTAGATGTCCAAACCACATTTTCCTATCGTGTTTCCTTCTGTGATTTCATATCTGTGATGTGTATGAACTGTGGGGCACACGCCAATGTATGTCACACTGATAGAATGTCCTCTCCATAAAGCACGTGAGCTGTACTGCTTCCCAAATCACAAAGTCCTGTGTTTCAGAGCAGTATCAGGCTTTCTGCACAATACTGGCCCATAGTCAAATGCTTCTTGTTTATACTTACCTCTTAACAATGACAAGCATATGCAAGAAACTGCTCTTGTTTCTTGAGAGATCTAGCTGAGTTATGGTTGTTTCTATAAGAGGATTAATGATACAAGGAAGTACGTCTTGTAAAGGCTAATTTCAGTGTAAAACCAGAAAATACTTTGTTTTAGTGAGAGAAAAACACAGGTAACTTTGTAATGCAGAGTGTGAGTTTGGTGATTTTATAAAGTGTGTTGCTGAGATCCTGCCCATTTTTTAAGAAAGGCAACAAGTACATTCTGGATTATAGGGTAATCAGCTGGCCTTCAGCCTCCAGAAAGCTGTTGACCATAGCTTGATGGAAGCTCTTTCTGGGCACATAAAGTACCAGAAGGTAATTTGAAGAAGCCAGCATGGATTTACCCAGCTCAAATTTGTGCCTTCTAGGGAGGAATGACTGATGTTGTGGATGAAGGGAGAGGAGTTTGTTGTTTGCAGAAGGTGTCATTTAGCACAGCTTTCTACTCACTGCTCCATAGCATCCTGATAGCCAAATGACATACACAGACTAAGAGGCATTCTACAAGGCAGTTGATGAGATATGTTTTAAAAATGCATGTGGAAATGTGCATGAAATACACACAAAGTATTAAATGTGACATGTTGTCTTTCTCACAAGTGGTCACTAACATTTGTTCTTTGCTTTCTGTCTATTATGTCAGAGAAATATTATGAGTTTAGGGAAAAATAAGGGTTTTGTTATTTAGAAGAATTGGTTATTAGGACAAAAGTGAGTTAAAAACAATTTGTTGATTTTATTCCTGAAATATATGATATTCCTGTTGGGTTGTTACATTTCTTGCATTCAGAGAGCTGTTTATTGCTTTTCTTTTCATTTACTTTTTGATGAGGTAATCAACAAATATGTCATAAGTGGATTTACACTATGATTTGAAATATCAAATAGTAGCAGCAATCCAGCTCCAGAAATCCCTTTTTTATGAAGATAAAATCATAGATAAGAAAGAATTTTTCTTTAATTAAATAAATTAATTTTAAAAATGCTAAAAAATAACAGTGTGAGAAAGAAAACACAGCACTTCAGAAATATATTTTGTGGATTCTTTTCTTGAATTACTGTTTCTTGTCTTTCTCAGACATTTGTCTTTCTCAGATGTATGAAATCTGTTATATTCCAGAGTGAGCTCTCCTTGAAAGTTTCAAGAACTAAGCCAGCCAGCTCTTTCATGCTGATTCCTCCATTAAAAAAAAAAAAAAAAAAAAAAAAAAATCAATCCAGATCCCTTCTTCCACGTCCTGATTGTGTTGATTGTGTCAGTTGTTAACTCATTCAGTTAAATACATATTGAACTTTAAATCTTTAAATATAGTTATAATCACACTAATTCATTTTGATTATTCATATGCCTAAAAGGGAGATAAGCAGGACTAAATATATTGCTAAATCAAGTGTGTCCTCTCTCTCCAAGTTTTAAGCTGCTCTTCCAGTTGGGAGAATTTTGGGAATTGCAGTATCCCAGAAATACTCAAAATTGCTGTAAACACATAGATCTGGGTTGGCCTACTGCAATTTTACTGATTCAACAACAGCTGAAGACTTCTAATAGGGACAGGAAGGAGGTCAACTCATCACTTCTTATAGCTCAATGAAAATGTATGTTTTATTTTAGTTTTGGCAGTTGGTCTAGCACAGAGAAAATTAATGCCTTTTTTTGTTTGTTTTTTAGAGTAGAAACAACTTCCAAAATATTTTTACTTATTTAGTATTTTAATATGGAATGGGGAAAGCTCATTTTCAAATCAGGCCCTCAGGTCTTATAATCTGCTGACATTTGTCTTCTCTAGACACAGTCAGAATTTTTAATATGAAACTATTTGTTTATGGTGGTGAGATAGCAGGTGGTAGTGAAAATGAAATGAGGTTTTACTTTGGGTAATATTTCAATCACAGAAGAGGAATTTCAATTTAAAAATGAAAATTTTAACTTATTATCTGTCCACCATGGGACAGGTATTTTCTTCTGTTCTGTTTTGTTTTGTTTGTTGAGGAAAAGGAATGCTAACTACTCATCATTACTTTTATGGTTTATCAGCCAAATATTTGTCTTTGGGAAACATCTAGAGAAAGCAAGATTAACTGATTTCCAAGGACAAAATAAAAACATAGATATGAAGTATGATACATAATTGAATTTTCCTGGAGATGTGGGTAGCTGATTGGGGAATTCCACATAATATTCTTTCCTGAAAGTAAATCAAAAAAGTCAATGAAATTGAATTTAGCAGATAATTTTTGACCTCTGGACATAGAAAAAACTCAAGAAATATTTGTGTTTTCGAAAAGGACATCATTGGTCCTTAACCTGTGAAATAAAATATTAACTAAAGAGGAAAAACAGAGCCAATTATGTGAGAGCTTGTTATGTGACAGCTCTGTAGCTGAATGCTCCCAGCCAAATCCTCTTCCTTTGCTTTGGAAAACATAAGAATTTTGACTATTTGGGATTTTGGGAAATTTGATGTCAAAAAGTCATAGCAACTCTGACAGAGACCTGGATTTCTGCAATAGTGAAAGGCTACACAGGTGGCCCTTAAGTATTCTCGAACTGTTTTGTCTTAGAGACTCTGCTGCTCCTGCAGAGGTGGGAGATCTAGTGAGAAGCTGAGTAAATGGCTCAATTAATTCTTTTTTCCATTAAAGTTTTCCGGGTTGCACAAGAAACTGAAGCAACGATTCCTCCTGCCATGCTTAAAAGGCTCTGAGTCTTCATACACACCTCAGTCATGAACTGACAGGAAAGAGTCCAAAGGATGAAGGTGAGGGTGATAGTGCATTTAGTCACTTGTATCTTTGCTATTGCTGTCAGCAGAAGAGGAAAAGCTGGAAATACTCATAAGTGATTTTTTAAAATTTATTTAAAAAACCCCTGGTTTAACTTCTTTGAGAGAAATGTACACTAGGTATGCCTGTGCACCTGAAGAAACCTCAGATTGTTTTGTCACTACCCATCCCAGAAGAAAAGAACTCTTATTTATCCCTGTGCCACTGACCTAAGACACACAGTCTCAGTGATTTAATCAGTGATGCACAAGGAAATTTGTGATAAAGTGAACAGTTAAACCCAGCATCAATATCCCAGACTATCCTGTTTACCTGTAAACAATTCTTTCTTTGTCAATTGATTAAGAGTCAGAGTTCTGTTTAGCAGCCACAAAGATGTCAGTTTAAACAGGTTAATTACAGGAGCAGAGCTGCACCTGCTTTTTTTAATCCCAGACATTACAAGCTCTAGGAAGTGGAATAAACATGTATTACTACAATTACATCCACTGATAGTGTTTTTCAAAAGATCCAGTTCACTTTGTCTTGAGCAGGGAGCGTATCTGCTCATCAGAGGACTCGGAGGACTTGCTCTTCACCACACACCCTGTTTGCTACTGTCATAAATGTGTGACACAAGAACAAGATGAGAATGAGCTGAATTTCCTCTCTCTGACCTCCTAACACAGTTTCACATGGGATGAAGGTTAATTAAAATCACTGCCACTTGACTGAAGTCAATATGTAATAGCTTCTATAGTTAATGTTAAAGCCCCCTGTTAAAAAACTTCATTGGAGATTGGAGAGTTAGTAATCCACATGTGCTAGGGGTACATTTTACTTCTGGGAGAAGAAAGTAAAAAACCAAAGAACAATAAGAAAGGTTCTGTTAGTTGCATGTCTGTGACAGTGGTTGGAAAATCTCTCTGGATCTCCCAGCTGAACTGTGGGGTGACCAGTGGGGAGCTGATATAAGCTTTGCACATGCAGTATCCCATACTCTGAGCACTGGGATCTTGCTTGAAGAAACACACAAACGTCCCAGTCCGTACTAAAATCAAGTGTCCAGGAGAGGAAGATGGTACTTTATAACAAAATGCTGAAGCTGGAGAAAGATGAGGGAAGTACAGCTAATGTAAACCAAAATCCAAACTCTGATAGCTGTTTGCTACAGGGAGAGAACTTCCCATTTAAATCACTATGGATAACTTTACCTCAGCTCTGAGCCTCTGTTAGTTAAGTAGAACAAACTGCCTCCAGTAAAAGATAAAATATCAGATTATATCTTGATATGAAAATTATTGCTATGTTATCAGGATCACTGTGTACATTAACTCGTGCTGCTGGCCAGTGTTTGCACAGTAGTCAGGCTTCTCCCTCACCAGCTTCACAGCTTTAAACCTCTCTTATTCTTAACCTTCCTCACAATTCCTACTTAAATATATAACATATAATTCTGGAAAGCATTTTGAAATCCAAAATTAAACCTAAATTATGCAAATCAATTAAAATTAAAGACCCTTGTCGTTTTGCAAAGCTAGTAATTAAGGCCTTTTATTCTTTTTTTCTCCTCCAGGCTTTGAAAATCTGTGCAAAAGTTTCAATCAGTGGGGATCCAAGTGTTTTCAGGCAAACAGAAATTCTTAGGAAGGAGCATTTAATGGAGTTTCCTTCTCCATCCTCCTGCCCCAACCCAGAAGAGACCGACCCAATCAAAACTGCATTCATCAGCTCTGGAATGCAACTAGTGGTGATAGTTAACTGTTCTGGAGCTGTAGGAGAGAAATGGTACTGTTATCCTTGCTGCAGGATGTGGCTGTGTTTCACTCACCTGAGAGATGAGACCCTGGGAATTTTATGAAAGCCAAAAATGTTTTGCTATGATGACAATGTCTGAAAGAACAAGAAGTTAAATGTTCTCACAAGTATATGAAAAACAGTTTTCATGTCTCCAAACAGAGGAGTGATTTTTATTGACTTTTCTGTTCTATGTATGCTTGTTTTCTTATGCTCTTTCTCTGAAGAGATCAATGCAGACTTTTAATAAGGTGAACAACAAATTATTTAAGGTGGCAAGAATGTCAGCACTGTTATAGTCATGAGAAGTAAATGGCTGCATATCCAATTTGGGAAATAGTCAAGGTGCAAGTTCTTCTTAACAGAATCAAGAATTTAACAAAGTTACTGATTCAGGATGGGGCCTAACTTACAGGTTTAGTATATTTATTCCATCTCTGTTTCCACAATTTGTTGCTTCTTCAAAAAGCTGTCTTTATTTATATGATGTTGCTTTCACTGTGAATTCTGAGTGTTTCATAGAAGTGTGTCAGTCTTCATTTAGTCTTCCTAATCTCCAATCATGTCTGCTGAATTCTCTCATACTTTTTTTTTTCTTTTGCTCTTTGACAGTCCTCTAGGTATTTTTTTTCTCCTTCTTTTTGGTAGCTCCTCTGTTTGGGATTATTCTGATCTCATAGTGCCTCAGTCCCAGACCCTTTATGGCCATGCATTGATGTTTTTACTCGTAATATGTTCTTGGTCTTTCTGGACCTTCCTTCATGAGGCCAGACTGTAAATTAAATCTATTAGAGCTGGGTATTGGTGCTCTGTCAAATGAACAATTGTTTCCTGGAAAGGAACTTATCCTGTGATACTGCATTTGCAGGTTTGGGAGGGCCATGGCTTTCTTTAATACCTTATATTATAAACCACTTTTTTTTCTAGTTCTCTTTTTTTACCTCTGGTCACTAGGTATTTATCTAAATGCAAATTAAATCAGATTCCACCTTCTCTCTGTTGGCTGCCTCACAAATGCAACTCTGTCAAAATTCATTTAGCATCCCAAACTGTCTTCTATGTGGTCATCATCAGAACTACTCAAATTTGCTTTCAAATCTGCAAAATGAAAATGTGGAATATATTACAGTTTTTGTTTGTTTCTTTTTAAATCATTATCTTGGAGCTGTTTTCTAGTCTTAAACCCCACCTAACTCACATACATAGAAAACATGCTGTTCCACTGAAAACTCAAGTACTTAGTGTACTGTGCTGTATGGGTAACCAGGTTAAATGGAAAACATCAATTACTTGATCAATCTACAGAAGACTTTAATAATATCCAGGTCATTCAACTCTGGCTTGGCAATAGATTTCATTATATGGCCTTGGATGACTCCCTTAGTCTGTCAACTTCTACCCCTCGGCAAGAGACTGTTATGTTGCCAAAGGTTTGATACCTTCCCAGGGCATTGTAAGAAAAAAGCACCCCTGAAAATGGAGCTTTGAGATATTTCTGTGAGCAGTGACTATCTAATTCAGCAGCTACATGAAATTAACAATAATTTGTAGATAAAAGCAATGTCATACTGATACTTCTAAAAATCTCAGTGCCTGTAATCTAACATAGCTCATAAAAAAGATTAAACTCCGACAGTGAGTCATGGAGTGCCTGTGCTTCTTCATCCTCCTTATTTCTAAGAGTCATCCTCCTCATCACTGCTTGATTTAAAAGAAAAATTGACTTCCATGGTGGTTGGTCAGATAAAGGTATGCTAATCACCGACTGGTTTCAGTTTATAAAGGCTGTTAGAAATTTCATCCCTGGTATGTGGATTTGAAAATCAAGATGGTTTAATTACAGGTGGGACACAGAAACTATAATGAAAGAAATCCACACTCTTAGGGAACAAAGGACAAATTACAAAGGGTTTATTTTGCTTTTATGCAGTGGAAGATGAGGTCATACTTAGGAGCATGATGGCTCTCAGAGATAGATACCTGAAGTAATAGATTGGGGGCTTATCAAACTGCCAAGCTGTAGCACTGGGGATTTTTGAACTGAATGTGTGGTTGAGATGCTTGTCCAAAAGCTGACTGAGAAAGCAAGCCCTTGGTGAGTAAAGCCAGTACAATTTTAAGTGAAATAACTCTAGTTCTGGTTAGAAGCTAGAACTTCAGGTTTTGCCTATGAAAACAGTTCTCCTGTTCTTTTGATGAGGACTAGGACAGGAGCATCTAAGAGTAGTGGAGCAAGATGAGAGGGAAAAAAAGGACAAAAATCCCTTCCAGTAGGGAACTTCTAATATGTCTTGGGTTTTTGTCCTTTTAAGATAGGGATGGTTTCTTACACTGTTTAAAGCACATTGTCAACAGAAATGAAACACTACTACTCTGTGATTAATTCTATAAAGATCTATTAAGAACCAAGATAAAGTGACAAATCTTAGTGTCCTATTAAAAAATTGTGTGCAGATGTTACTGTGACGGTATATAAGTATATCAATATTATCATTCTTGGGCTGATTTGCAGTTTAGTGCATGGAAAAAGCTAACACAAAAATGTAATTTATATTTACTAAACTTTCTTCACAGAGATAAGAAAGTTCTTATCTCACCCTTGACTGAGAGAAGCTGTTTACTCAAACAGGTTCACTGGTTTTATGCTGAAATTATGGAGGCCAGTTGTACCCTCAGTAGACATCAACCTGACCTGCTCCATTGCACCCTCAAAGCACTGTCAAACTGACAGCTGTTACTGAGTTTCTGAAAAATACAAAAAAGATGCTCCTGGAAATTATTGTGATTTATGTGGTCTATGTTTTCTAATCCCTGTGTAACCCCAGATGAGAAGTTGGTCTTTCCAAGGTCTGTCCCTTACGTCACATTGTGTCTGGGATCTGTCTGCTGTTCATGGTGGGGATGCCCAGCTGACACATTTAAATTTCCTCTTTAAAAAGACAGAATTATCCAGTGATTGTATCTGAGTTTTCTTTCCTGTTTGCCATGTCAGCTGTGGCCTTCTCCATTTCACCTCTGCAGCACATAGTGCCCTGTTCTAGTTGACTTTTTTTTTTTTTTTTTTTTTTTTTCTTTTTTTAGTGGGCATAAAGGTACTGGCTTTGCTTGTAAAACACATTCAGTGCTACAGATGAAAAATGTTTTGTTGCTTTCTAAGTGGTTATTTTTCAATTGGTTGCTTTTTGTTTCCTATTTTAGTCTCTAATAGGTGAACATGATTTCTGATTTTGTCTTTGTATCTTTCTTTTGATTGTGGAGAACCTCTTTCACTCAGTAAATTATTTCCTACTCTTCAAGAGATGGGAATGATGAGGGTGTTAATACGCCTGAGACTAAATGCACATTTGGCAGTGTAAGCATCTGAAAAAGGGCTGTGAGTACTCACTGCACCAGACTTGAAGCAACAAGCTTTAAACCTCTTCCACAAATGAAACCAACTTCAAGGAAGAGAGGGAGGAAGGGTGATACCTTACTGTAAGGTGACATTCTTTATGTGTGCACCTGTAAACACATCTGCACGTGGAACTGCTCAGAAGCCACTTCGGTAACTGTGCAAGCTTTGTTTACGTTATAGCCAGGAAGATCAACACCTGAACTTTAATTCCGTGTATTCTTTGAGTCAGTATCACTACTGAGACCTTAATTTTATGGTAATTGAGAACATTTTTCTAAAATGTTGCATTTATACAGTTTTTACAAGGACCAAATTGCAGTGGAAAAAAAAAAAAGACAAAGACTTTCCAAAATGACAGACTGCTAAATCAGTAATTTCAACAATTAGAAAATGATAAAATTTAACATTTTCAAAGTGGTATTACTTACTCAGGGCCAGATGAATTTTCTTGGGGGTGAAAAAAAGCCCATTTTGTAGTAATTAAAGACTGGGAATTTTAAAGTTTTATTCTAAATCAAGGGGTAGGAATGGAACTTTTTCTGAATCATTATGAGAAATTACCAACATATTTTAATCTGCATTTTAGAATAATTCTTGGCTGAAAGAATTAAACTGTAATTCACAAAACTGTGGATTTGACTGTGATCCACATAGAAAGTTCAGACTTTAGTCAAAGTAAAAAATTAGAGTTCAAACCCTGGAAATTTTTTTTCTTGGGAATTATTATATTTTGAAATTCTGTCTTCTCTCTCGGGTATTAAATATTTCTACTCTAAAGTTCAGATTAAAAGCAAATGACAAATATTTTGTTTCAAAATATTTGGAGGATGTCACTGAAGCCTTTTTTGATAACATTCAAGTTGTCCCTTTCCATTTTATCATTGAGAACATTGTGTGTTTCTATTTCTCTTGACACTAATTTATCCCCTCGAAGGGAAGATATGTTAGCTTTCCCATTCTCACAGACATAGCTGATATCCCTTTGGAAGCTCTTATTTTTGTCCTTCATGTCCTTCATCAGATTAAATTCTAGATGTGCTTTGGCTTTCCTGATCTCATCCATCCCAGCATGCACTGGTAGAGCCTTGACATTCCTGTCAGGGCATCTGACTCAGCTTCCACCTTCTGTACCTTTCCCTTTTATGTTCCAGTTTAATCAGAAGCTGCTTGCTCATCCGTGGAGGTTTCCAACCACCTCTGCTCCATTTGCTGCTCATCAGGATGGACCATGCTTGAGCTTGGAGGAGCTGATCCTTGAAGACCATGGAGCTCTCTTGGACCTCTCTTCCCTCTAGGACAGTCTCCATGGTATTCCTCCCAGAAGAACCCTGAATAGGCCAAGGTCTGCTCTCCTGAGAGAACCAGCATAGAATTAGATTTTTGCTATTAACACTGTTTTAAAATGTAAAATCTTGTCTGTAATGTATTTTATTATAGTCAATCAAAAATACATTTTTGTACTCAAAAAATGTTGATTTGTCCATTATATTGGGGAAATATTTTGGTTTTGCATATCTTTATAATTACAAAGACAAATTTGGCAAGGTAAAATTGCAGGTGTTAGATTGTATGGCTGAAACAACCCAGTAGTTTCCGTCAAATATGGATTGAGAAATATTTCTATTTATCTAGGAACACTTTTCACCTTATAAAAATTTCAGTTAAATTGTATTGCCTGTATCTGTTAGCTACATATTTTTCTTTACATAAATATATTTATTTGGCTTTAGATGGACTAGAATCCAATTTCATATGGATGGAATTTGAATGGATTTGGATGGAATTCCAAAGCAACTGTCAAGTTAGAGGATTCTGTAACAAGCATCTGAGCCAATTATTTTTTTTCCAACTTTGCCAAACTTGGAAATCTGGGAAACAAGGTTCAGAAGGGTTTTGTACTAAAAATCTTTTATCATTATGGCTGCCATCTTTTCCAATGCCACTTGTCACTGGCAGAGAGATCATGCTTGATGTGGAAACTCCTGCAGAAGTCAAACAAAAAGTCAGGCTGCAATGTATATGTGGAAATGTAAAAAAGTTCAAAAAATCAAAGGGAAGGTGAGACAGGCATGGGGCCAGGCAAGAAAGAGAATGGAAATACCACTAGACCTCTGTATTGAGGTGGTTGAAGGTAACTGAGCAAATTAATTGGAGTATTTTATCAGTGGGATATTTATTTTCTTAGAAAAAAGAAAGCTGCTGTTATTTTGCTTTTTTCCCCTGTAGACTAATGAAGTGATAATCACATTTCTGGTCCTCATGCTGAAGATTCGGAATAGAAAAAGTATGTCAAAAGTGAGGACAGAAAGAAAGGAAACAGAGATAAAGACTTATTATGAGTTAAGCTTTGAAGAAGAGCAGAGTCAATAATTCTATAGACATTTAAAAATATATATTTGGGCATTTATTTTAATACCGTTTTTGTTACATTGTTGTGTCCCCACTTTTTTTTTTTTAATTAGCATATTTAACATGATAAACACAACTTGGAAGTATTTATAAAAACTCTTCTGTCATGGGGTTTTATTCTTTCTTGAAAAATTGTGTGAGATCTCAGACTCAGAAGGGACATAGTGCTCAGTAGTGAAATAATCTGAAGTGTTTTTATTAGAGACCCAGCGGAAACAGTGACTTACTGTTACTTCATCAGGTCACCAGCTGGGATGAATTATTAGTTCTATGGCACATAACAGCCTTAACCAGCGCTGTTAATGCCTGTGGAGATCTCAGGTCCTGCACTTTGGCTACAATAACTCCATGTAGCTGTACAGGCTTGGGGCAGAGTGGCTGGAAAACTGTCCAGCAGAAAGGACCTGGGGATAGTTGACAGTGACTGAACATGACCCTGCAGTGGGCCCAGGTGGCCAAGAAGGCCGGTGGCATCCTGGTCTTCATCAAGAATAGCATGGCCAGGATCAGGGCAGTGATTGTTCCCCCGTACTCAGCATTGGTAAGGCCACACCTAAAGTGCTGTGTCCAGTTCTGGGTCCGTCACTTTAGAAAGGATGTGGGAGATACTGGAGCATATCCAGTGAAGGACAACAAGGCTTGTGAAGTGTCTCAAAAACACGTCTTATGTTATGAGGAAGAGCTGAGGGAGCTGGGTTTGTTTAGTCATGAGAAGGGGAGGCTCAGGGCAACCTCGTTGCTCTCTACAACTCCCTGAAAAGGAGGTGTAGTGAGGTGGGATCCAGTCTCTTATATTGTGCCTGCAGTGAGAGGACCAGAAGAAATGGTCTTAAGCTGAGACAGGGGTGATTCAGAACAGATACTAGGAAAAATCTTTTTCACTATTAGAATGGTCAGGCACTGGAAAAAGTTGCCTGGGAAGGTGGTGGTGGTGTCACCAGCCCTAGAGGTGCTTAAGAGGCCGCTGGATGTGGCACTGGATGATGTGGTTTTAGTGAGTGTCCAACCATAGGTTCATGGTTGGACAGGATGATCTTAAAGATCTCTTTTAACCTTGATGATTCTATGGTGCCAGTGTGGGGCATTCCACAAAATCCTGGGCGATCTATTCCAGTGTCTCACCACCCTCAATCACCTCTCTCACCTTTATGTGAGACATGATCATTACTCAGCTGTCTATGACTATAGATGAAATACTGACATTGCAACCCAACACAATAACTCAACCTGTCCTATTCCTTGATAATCTCTGTATGATAATGCAATAATTTTGGTTTCCAAGAGATGTCTTGTTTTATTTACTCCTTTCCATTTTGTGATGTGTGCTTAGCCAAAGTCAATATCTGTGATCAGGAGATGACTAGATATCTGACATCCCTTTGTCTACAGAATTGTCTTTCTACTGCTTAATGTATTCAGTGGCACATTTCATATATGGCATTATTTCTTCCACAGATACAGTGGTTAATGCATGTGTCTGGGAATTGTGTTTCCCTTTGATTTATTAGCTAAGCACAAAGGCTTTGTCCTATTATTGTGATCTTTATTCACACAAGTCTTGGCACGTTTCAGCAATTCCAGCTACAGCTCATTTAGGACTGTTTTCTTTTGAGCCTTATTTGTTTCACCTAATTACTTTTGCAATAACTCTTTTTAGGGTTTTGACATTCATTTGCACTGGGGTAGTTTATTCTTTATGTGTTTTTATATCCTGGGTTGGTCTCCTAAGTGAATCTCCTCAGCTGTGTATATTTAGTTTGTTCCCTGGTAATTACAGGAGACCTTCCTGAGAGGAATGAAAACATAAACATACTGGTGGCATGTGAGTGGCATTTGAATGATGTCAGTGAGCAAAATATACCTGTAAGAGTGCTAAGCCCAGGGGAACATCTGTATGAGGATATCTCTTTCAGATCTGGTGCTGTAATTCTTGTTCCTGCATCACATCAAGAGATTGGACTGGAGGATGCCTTGAGTTTTATTGTAAGCCTACTTTCTCTCACTATCAATGATCTACCAAAATTTAAGAGAAACGTATTTTTTGATTCCTATCTTGAAAAGCTGGTTTCACAGCTTGCTTTCCTAATGGATATATAAAATGAATTCTTCTATTGGCTCTTAGATCCATCACTGTTAATTTTCAGTTCTCTGAACTTCCCACTTCTGTCTCTTGTTAAGAGAATAAAGCAACTAAAGAACCAATTAATGATATTCACAGCCAGCCAAAGCCCAGGACTGTTTCCTCACAGCTCCCTTGAAGTGCCAGTGATGACACCACACTTAGATTGTGTAGGTTTTGTTTGCTGATGTCAATAAAGCCCTCCAAGAATACTGTGCAATGAGTGACAGATATGATATCTGAAGGCAGATATAAAACATTTTGTGCCTTAGCAACATGATATTGAACCTGGATTCTGAGCCCAGCTCACTCCAATAAAGTTGAGGATTTTCATTGTCAGTCATAGATTCAGACTTGTCTTTCTCATCAAGAGAATACTAGGGAAATATCATTTACTATGCGTGGGCCGTGTTCCTCCTGCAAACCCACAGTTCCTTCAAACTTTGCTGGCTGTGGAAAAGTTAGCTAATCAAAACACTAATGAACCCTTAGACAGTGCTTTTGTGTGTTTGTATATTTTGTACATAGTCATAGAGAGCAAAAACATACTGTCTTAAGAACATGATATTCCAGACAGCCAAGCACACAACTCTTGTCAGCTTAATTGTTGCTTTGAACAATTTCATTGCATCCCACTAAATGCTATCTGTATATTGACTCTACTTTTTTTTTTGAGGAATATTTCTTTTGTATTTGCCATAGATTCCACTACCTCTTAGACATTTTTCAAATATGAAAGATGTTACCCTAAAGAACATTCAGGATAAAGGATGAAATTGTCAATAAATAGAGCCTGGTGCCTGACAGTAACCCTGAGTGTTCAAGAGGCAGAACGACTTTGGTGCTACAATGGACAGATGCAGAGAGCAGCAAACCCCTCAGTGTGGAAATAACATCATTTTGCTGTCTGCTTATCAGATTTCTGGTAAATAGAAATCAAGTGCTTTTATCACCTCAATGAGCATGTGAAGTTGGTAATGTTTGTAATTAGCAAAAAATACTCTCAAATTTTTGAGTGGTAGCTCAGACTGCCCATTGTGGCCAGAGGCCTCTTATACAATGTGTCAAGCAAAGAGAAAACTAGAGTAGTCAGAGAAAGAAGCTGTTAGAAAAGGATTTCTGCATTCCCTTACATAGTTACTGTAAACCTTAATTAAGCTTCCCCTGATCAGCTTGGAGAGGGCTGGACAAAAGCTGCTGCCGAGGTAACAGCAATTTTCTGGGACCAAGCAGTGTTGAGCAGCATGGGGCATTTCATATCCCAGCTCTTACCTGCTGCTGTGTCAGACAAAGGGGTGAGATATTATCTTGGTTGATTAAAAGGTAGCTAGAAAAACTAGACAAATTATCAGACTTTTTTTTATAAATAGGAACTTGACAAAATTGATTTGTTGAGGTTGAAATTATGCATGCATTTGGCTATAGCTGGAAGAGCCAAGCTTCATTAAAAGAATAATTAAAGAGTCATTCAAAAACTAAGAAGAGCATTTCCCTTTGCCCTTTCCAGAACTGAACTATTTTCATTCGTAATTGCCAGCCTATTTTGTTTCTACAAACTAAAAAGCATGCTTTCACTTTTCAATTTGAACTAACATTTTTCATTTCAACATTAATATTTTATGCCACAAACATAAGTCAAAACTATCAGCTGTATGTCTGGAAGGACTGTAAACGAATGTCATATCCTTGTGAACTCAGAACATGAGAGACGCTTCACTCCATGATCTGTACATCCTTCCTAGAAGATGGAAATAAAACTAAGCTCACAAGGGGTTGTTTTGGTACCCTAGATGAACCTGAGATAAGCCAGTTGAGGAAAGCTAGAGCAGTGGTTAAGTGACAGTGTTAATCTTCAGGTGTTCCAAAACCAGCAGACTCAGCTTCATCCCTGCCCCACTGCCAGTGCTGAGTGTCATTGTCACCTTTTCTTTTGTATCTCAGTTAGCAATGTTCCACCTCGTGGTGGTCAGAGTGGAGAAGAGTTCCACTGACCTCCATTTTTCATTTGCAGGCTTGGATTTCACTCGAATCAACTGCTTTGTGTGATTTTCTGTCTGGATGAAGGGAGGAGGTTGAATCTGTTTGGCAACAGTCATGTTCTTTTCAGCAAATGCCCAAACCAGTGATGGCCCAAAAGGTCAGTATAACTATCATGTACAATACTTCCAAACTAAGTATAACGACAAAGATATTCAGGAACAAAGAATGGACCACCATGTGAGTTGGAAGCCCACAGTAGGTTTGCAATATATTTTGGGTGTGGTAATTCATAAATAATATGCCATCCCCTGCAAGCTCTGCAATTTAATTCAGGACTGGTAATATGGGTTTCTGCATCGAAGACACTCTTCCCTAATGCTTAGCATTGGCCATGGCATATAACTCTGGAGTGAGCCCAAAGGAGGGCCACAAAGATGATCAGAGGGATGGAAAGAGCTGGGGTTGTTCAGACTAGAAAAGGCCAGGATTACCTTGTCCTTCCAGTACCTAAAGGGGTCTTATGAAGGGGAGGGAGAGGGATTTTTTTGTGTGGACAGATAGTGACAGGATAAGGGGCAGTGATTTTAAATTGAAAGAGGGTGGGTTTAGAAAAGGTGTTAGGAATAAATTCTTCACTCAGGGGGTGGTGGAGCACTTGAACAGGCTGCTCAGAGGAGCTGTGGATACTCCATCCCTGGAGGTGTTCAAGGCCAGGCTGGATGGGGCTCTGACTAAGCTGGGATAGTGGAAGGTGTCCCTGCCCATGGCAGGGGGTTGGGATTAGATGATCTTTGGTCCCCTTACAACACAAACAATTCAATGATCCTGTGAGAACAGTGGAAAAAGGACATGGATGCTGAAGATCTCCAACAAATGTAAAAAATTTACATGACAAATAAGATCATTAAAATTTTATAGATTTATGCATATATAATAGCTTCAAAATGTTAGTAATTTCAACAGTTAATTTTATTTTATAAATAAATAAATAAACAAATAGATTTTATTTATTTTTTGTGGACTTCTCATTCCTTAAAATGTTCAAGGCCAAGTTGGATGGGGATCTGAGTGACCACGGGGATCTGAATAAATCCATGGCAGGGTGTTTAGAACAAAATGACCTCTAAGGTCCCTTCCAAACCTAACTATTTTATGATTCTGTGATTCTATTTTTAGGTGGGATGGAGAATCTAAAATGGTACATTTTAGCCCTCTATTTTAAACCAAAATTAACTATTTCAGAAATAAGTAATGCTATGTCAAGCTCCATTGCCAAAGAATATGATGTTGAGGAAAACAAGCCAAATTATAAGATTTTAAGCAATCATTCAAGTTTTTTTTTACCCAAAGTTATGCTAAGCCCAAGGTAGACCAGCAGTCTTCTCATAATCTTGCAAAGTCACATTGTTTCTGGAGGAAATAATAAAACCTCCACCTTGCTTTTTAGAAAATGTAACTGTGAGGATTTAGTGTTATTTAGGATCAGTAGCAAAGCAAAGGAACAAAGTGATTGAATGCTTTGCTTGAAAATAGAGATTTAAATTCTATGTTCTTTATCTTGAGCCTTGTAAAGCTTATTGAATCGCTGAGGTTCAGACTCTTTTTTTTTTTTTGTTTTGTTTTGTTAGCTCCAGGTCGTTTGATTCTGCTGTGATGGCACAGTTTGTCCTGAAGTGAGAAGCAAATGTAGAAAGTGGAAAGACAAAATGGAAGCAATATGTCATTAAGTGAATGATTCCATAAAATTTAATGAACATGTCAGGAAAGATAGAAAATATGGAGAAAATTAGAATAATTAGTTAGATAATAAAAGAATCTCTTAGTAAAGTAAAACACTTTTCTGAAGAAGTGAAATTGGGTTCCAAATATTGAGAGCACCCAACACTCCTTTAATTAATTTAGAGGCCAACAAGTAAGAATAAGTGTGTTATGAAAATCAAGTTGGAGCTGTGGAAACTGAATTATAAATATTTGTACTTTAAAACTAGATTTTGAAAGGACCTCAAGCTTAAGTAAGCCTTCAGCTCTTACCCCCTTGAGTAGGAGAACAGCATTTTGAAGAAGGCACAAATCAGGTGTCTTTAACAGCTATGAGGTGCTCTTTAGATGTGGTCTGTCCTCCACAGTAAGGGGTTATACAAAGAACCACTTCCCAAAGAGATGCTGGAAGGCACTGATTCTTAGAGATGTGATTATGTCTTGTACAGAAAACTGGTTTTACTGGTATTCCTGCTGACACTGGGGTGAAAGAGGCAGTGTTCAGTATCATTTGGAGGATGCAAAATATTTTCTTCTCTCTCTTCATATAGGCAGATGTCCTGTGTGTGGAGTAAACCAAAATCTCCTTATCACTCCCCCAGTTACCTGGCTTGTGACATGGTGTTAGTCACACCATCCTACAGCTTTCCCAAATACCAGGCAGCAAATCCGATCACCTTTATGTATCCATGGTGTGCTAAAGACAAAAAAACCCAAAGCACAAAAGTGTTTAACACTGATGTCTGGATGCCCTCCTCACCCCTACTTATTGTATGAGCAACAAGGTAGGAATACAACACACTGTGGCACCAGGAACTCAGGTAATTTTTTTTTATAAATCTTGAGCACATGAGTAAGATTAGATGGTAAGATTACATTCCTTGTGTTAAAGTACAGAAGTCAGTGAAGCCATCACAGAAAACAGGTTTGTTCAGATGTATCAGTTTTGTAAGACTAGGTCCAAAAAAGCAAAAATATGGATAGATGCAGATATTGTCAACAGGAAGGGACTAGAAACTCTGGAGCCATATAACTTAAAATAACTTCTGCCTCAGCAAGCAGCTAGCCATGTGTCACTACTAACACAGAATGGAGAACTCCCATAAAGAAATTATATCTAAGAGAAAGAAACTCTAAAATAAAACTGCTGTGGAGTCTTTACAAAGAAAGGGCTTTCTGACAGCTTTGAGCTCTCTGGCTTCATTATGGAGTGTATAATTGGTGTGATAGGAATAATTTATTTGTTTCAATCTTAGGTTTAATGAGTGGCACTGGATAAATAAAGACAAGAACAGCAAACCACCAAACCCCAAGCTGCTGCAGATGATGTCTCCTGTACAGCTCCTGGTGGATCTGCAACTTGTCAAGAGCAGTGATTCTATTAGTGAACACAAAGTCAATATTGCTTTCTTTTCATCCAATTATAGTCAGTAAAATCATCAGGGTTATGGATGTTTGAAGACACAGCTGGTGCTTTGACTCCTTCAAGGAGAAAATTTTTCTTGACTTACACTTCCTTTCTTGTCAGGTCATCTGCATTATTCTGCACTGGCAGTGATACGACGGGAATGGGACTCAGAGTCTGTGAGAAACACTTTTGGAATACGCGTCCTGTATTAATGTCTGAACAGCTTCATGCTTGGGAGCAGCTTTATTCTAGCTTGCTCCAGTAGTACAGCATAAATTGTCCTCTCTGCTAGTATAGTACATTTCATTTGAGGTTTTCAAATGGCTTTGCAAAGCTTAGGAAGTTTCACAATCTTTCTTAATGGCTGCAAAAGCTGTGAGGAAAAAATGAAAACCAACATACTCAGAGGTACCTAGTAGTTTTGATTGCAGTATTTTAGGGGTTTTGGAGGGTTTTTTTGTTTGTTTGTTAAGGATTTTTTTTTTTGTATACCAAATATAGCTGAAGTTGGTTACTCTTCTGTGCTGCAGGATCAGCAGGGGACCTCGGCATGTGCCCAATTCCTCATGCTCCAGTCCTGTGTGCACAGCCTGTGCTGCACATAGACTGGCTGACCTGACATGCTGAGTGCTTAATCATCTCAATGGGATTTAAGAGCAGCTCAGGCTGCTACACAAACAGATGAACAAGTAGTTTGTAACCACTTCATGGTGGTACTCTGGAATTCTCACATTTGTGGTCAAGATTCTTTGAAGAAAAAGGTTGAGAGTGCATTAAGACAACAGAGCAATCTGGAAACACATAGTATTACCTTGATGGTAACACATGAAGTGATACCAAGCCATGAAAGATTTGTTCTAATCAAATTGCTGGAATATCAACCATGAGATACAAGCTGATCTGAGGCCCATGGCATGGGGACTTCTGGGAACAGTTTGGTATGGGTCACTATGATGTTCTCTTAAATGGGCAAAGTTTCGAGGACTGCAGCAATATCTGTGCTGGGTTCAGCAGAGCTATTCAATCCTCCAGTCTACTTTTCTCCTGCTCTGGCTCCCCATTCCTAATCCCCAGCTGAAAAATTATTTATTGGCCAGCTACTCTTGTGAATAACAATTTCTTTTAGTGATGCAATTTCATTTTCATACCACCATGACTGACTTTTGAATCTCGTTTATGGGTAATTAGCATTATCCTCTCTCACCCATATACTGGCAGTTTTCATTTATCTGCCACCTTTGGGCGGTATAATAATCATTTTATGGTTCTAGGTGCAATACCAGACATAAAAAAATTAATAATAAAAAAAATCCCTTGGTCTGTTTTATTCAAGGACATGTTCTCATTGCAAGACTAATTTAAACAGACTGAGATAAGAATTACACTTCATTTAAGATGTCAGTGAGAAATTGCCATTTGCAGCTCATGCTCTGCTGATATCTGAATCTGATTGTGCCTGTGGATATCAAGTGCTCTGATACTCACAGATCCTGCTGAGTAGCAGACTCTGACTACATGTACCCAAGTCACTGTTGAGACGTGGTTTCATATCAGTCTAGATTTAGTTTGGCTGGGTTTCTTATTTATTTATTTATTTATTTATCTGCTTTGTTGGCTCATCTATAAATGGTCATCATATTCTGGTATTACTGGTTAATATAAAATGTGAAAACACATTTGACTTTATTGAGGGGAGAAACACAATTACTGTAAGTAATTGCACCAGCAGTATCTCCTGAATTTATTGATTGGAGAAATGCAATTACTCTAAGTGGTTTTACTTTCAATAAATGGTGCCAAACCCCTGGTATTAGGAAGAAGTTTACTGGAATTCAGACTAATGGCTGCAAAATGGTACTTCTTTAGGCAATTTTTTCATAGCTGGGAAAATTGGTTCCTTCATATGGTTGCAGTGCCCAACAGCTGTCATTGTAAGTAGATTACTGGAAATGTCTTGTTCTTCAGACTGTGCTGGTTCTACTAGAACTGTTTGCATTTGCTCACCATCTAACTAAATTTATGAAGTTTGGGTAAAAAGACAAGCAGTCATTTTTGCTGTGTTATGGTCACACAGTCTGTTTGACTTGTCTAAGGCTCTGTTGCCTAAGGTAGGGTACTGAATCAATTGTGTATTTTGTTGATACAGAAGATTCATAAGATTTGATGACTTTATGTTTACTGTGCTGTTTCTCTTTCTTTGCCCATTTTGATACCTACTGGGTTACTTGTAGATGTGTCTTATCTCAGGTGGCAGCTAGTAGCAATTAGCTTTCCCTTGGCTGAGATCACTGCCCTCCGAAATGGAGGGGATATGCATTTCATTGAGCAGGGGAAATTGAGTTGGCAGTCAGTTTTGGTTGTGATAACCACAGACCAAAGAGAGATGCCCTAGTGCAATTACAAGGTAACGTGCTTCAGGTCTTATGCTTGCTGAGTTTTTCAAATGTCAAAGAAAAGTGAGGAAAAAAAGCTGTTTTCGTCATAAAAGCTTTAAGTTATTGGTACTGTTAGTGTTGCTACTGCTGTGTGCTGTTACTTACTTAGATGAAGGTGCACATTTGTGACTTATGCTATGTACTCTCATCACAATCTGTATCTCTTACAGCATTCACTCAGGAATTTCTGTATCACTTCTGTGGAAGATTAAGTCATCTCCTTCTTGATAAATGTACTCTGAAGATGGGCCAGGGGATACTGATGATGCAATGCCAAGAGTAAGTGCTTCTCCATGTGACATAACAGATCCATGGGACTCCTTACCAATGGATGTTGCAGGTACAAGGAGTTTAGATGGGCTCAATGAGAGATGGGAGAAGAGCTTGGTGGAGATATTCACTGGTGTTGCTACATAAACAAAACACAAAATGCCATGGACAAGTATTAGAGTAGAAAGTACCATACTTGATTATCCTGTTCTGGCTTTTCCTAGGTTTCCACTAGTGACCATGGTTGAAGACAGAAGTCTGGGCTAAGTGTGCTCTGAACCCAAGGTACAGTCTCATGGTCCTTCTAGCTGCAGCTTTCCCTGTCCTGTCCTGTTCAATACACACCCAATCTTGCTCAGTCCAGCCTACATTTCAGAATTCTTCAGTTTTTCCAGAACAGAAATTTTATTAAGCTCTTCTTGTAACTTGATTGTCAGTTGGGGCTCTCCATATCAAAATTATCTTGCACTTTTTTTAATGGTGGGAACATTCTTTTACTTTTTACTACTATTTCAACCATTCTTATCGACATGCCACTATTTTATGCTTTATTCATCCATGTAATGTCTAATCTTTAGTCATTTTTTGCCCTGTATTTTTGGAATTCCCTAAGAACTTCCTTGTTGAACACCAAAAATTATTTTCTTTCCCATAGTTATAACTTCTGGATTTTGCTTTGAATCTGCTGGTAACTCATATATTTTTTAAATTATTTTGAGAAAAAAAAAAAAAAAGATGGTAAATTACTCTGTCATCAAAAATACATTTGATGAGTTTGGGCACTTGTAAATCACTGATCTGCATTCACATTGCATGCACACTGCTAGAGCTGAAATGTATAGAAATTAATATTTTAGACTTTGTACTGAGGGTACGATTACATAGGTCGCATGTTAAGATTGAGGCACATGAGCAAGTTACAAGAATAAGGTTGATGTCACAGAACCATTTAAGCTGGAAAAGGCCTCTGAGATTGAGTCTAATCTTTTACTGATCATCACCTTGTCAACTAGACTGTAGCACTAGCTGCCATGACCAGTTGTTTCTTGAGCATCTCCGAGGATGATGACTCCACTACCTCACAAGGAAGTCAGTCCCAATGACTGACAACTATTTCAGTGAAGAAATTCCTCCTGATGTCTAATCTGAACCTCCCCTGGTGCAACTTGAAGCTGTGTCCTCACATCCTGTTGCTGGTTGCCTGGGAGAAGAGGCCAATCCCCACTTGGCTACAGCCTCCTTTCAGAGAGCTGTAGAGAGTGATACACCTCTTTTTTTTCCAAGCTAAACACTCCCAGGTCCCTCAGGTGCTCCTCATAGGGTTTGTGCTCCAGACCCTTCACCATCCCCATTGCTCTTCTCTGACACATTCCAGCACCTCAAAGTGTTTCTTGTAGTAAAGGGCCAAGAATTGGACACAGCACTCAAGGTGTGGCCTCACCAGTGCCAAGTAAAGGGCACAGTAAATCACTGTCCTGGTCCTGCTGGCCACACTATTTTTTATATAAAACCTGGATGTCAATGGCTTTCTTGGCTACCTGAGCACATGTTGGCTCACGTTCAGCCACTGTTCCACTGTTGGCCACTATCCCCAGGTCCTTTCGAGCTGGACAGTTTTCCAGCCACTCTTCCCCCAGACTGAAGCATGGGGTGATGTGGTTCACGTGCAGGAGCCAGCACTCAGCCTTGCTGAACTTCGTACCATTGGTCTCTGCCGACATATCCAGATCCCTCCACAGAGCTCTCCTGTATCCCAGCAGAACCACACTCCCACCCAGTTTGATGTCAGCCACAAATTTATTGAGTGAGCATTTGGTCTCCTCCTCTAGGTCATCAATAAAGATATTAAACACAACTGGGCCCGGTAATCGATGGCCTCAAAAATCAATAACTGGGTCAACCCACAGAAGTGACTGGGCCAGTTTAATTCTATAGGAATATAAAATCTGACAGTTTTATTTATCAGGACAAATATCGTTACATAGTGGGACTGATATAGATCACAGAAATTTTAGAAATTTTAGCAACAGATAAGAGGGCAGATGATGTCTCTCTTCTGCCTTGCATGTGCAGCCCTAACATGGGTGAATATTTGGACCATATTTGGATCAGTGATCTCACTGATGCCAATAGCCCTTGAAAATGAATGAGGTTGTACAGATCAGTTCTTAGACTCATAACACCTCCTAGTGTTCTGCTCACATCCTCTACACTTTAAACATCACCTTTGCCTGTGGCCTGCTGAGTCCTTCAAAGTAGTGAGTTGAAGCAAATACTGCTGCAGCCAAAAGAGAAGACTAAGAAGAAAAGCATTTGAAGACAAGGAAGGAGGTTAGTCCTACCTCCTGAAGAGTTCATCCTAACTTAATGACTCCAACTTCTATTAAAGGGTATAGTCTACAGTTCCATGAGACCTAAAGTTCCATTTGCAGCCCATGGAGCAAGTTCTGAGGAATCAGTCTGTGGCTGTACGGTGTCTCTCCTGTCATCTCCAAACTGGGTCTTCATACTCATCTCACATGCATATTCATATATGCAACAGTTTTGTTACCTACACATACCTTCATAAATAAAGATATTGCTGAGCCATGTGTTTGGGTACAGGCTCCTTAAAAATATCCTGGATGAAGTGCAGGTTCCAGCGCTTAGTGGCAGGATGGAGATGAGGGGATAGTGTAGCTGGGATGTAGGGGAAGATGGATTTGTGGAAGTTTGAGTTGTTAACTGTAAATGTGTATGCACTGTTTTTATTTATTATATCTATATTTTATACACAAGTACACTTAAACAGGAAAATAAAAGAAAACTATACATAAAATGGCACAAGAGAGAGGAAGAAAAAAACCCAAAGATAAATTACAGACATGGTTGGGCTTTATAAAACAGTTTGTATTTAGGTTGCTGTTGGAGGACAGAAATCATTGCCCAGAGCCAATAAATAGCAGGTAGCCAGGATCACATCTGTTTTGCATTCTAATTAAAATTTCAAATAAGCAGCTGAGATGCATGTTTTCTGTAACAAGCTGGCTGTGGTGTTTTGAGAGCTTTCTGACGAGATGAAAGCTGTAACGATGTAAGGGAGGTCATCTGAGTGATACCATCAGCAGGCTGTCCTATCAGTCACTGGTATTATCAGTTATTTGTGTGGAGGTAACACATTAAACCCATAATTTTAATAGGAGCCCAGTAGGTATTGCTGACTACCCAGCACAACCTTTGCCCCAGAGAGCTTATAGTGTGAATGCACAATCAGGAAAAGAGAAAAAAAAGATGATAGAAAAAATGAGCACAAAGACTTACAATTATCTGAGGCAATGATAATTTTTCATGCCAGTCAGAGAGATAAGAATGGAATCCAAAAGTTTAAATTCCTAGTTCTATGCCTTAGGCATAAGAGAACACATCATGTTGGCCTGTAGTGCATGCTCATGATACTGTTACTTTTGTGAAAGTGTTTTCTCAAGCAGTGATGACTTAAAAGACAATAGAGAAAACCCTAAATATTCTTCATGGCTGCCACTGGGAAGCTTCAGAATTACATCCATCCATTACTTTCATTTACATGCATAATCTGCTTTTCTTAGTGCTGATTTTTGCTCTTGCCTAGAAAGATTTAGACAGAGGCAGAGAAATTTATGTGGCTTGTGCAATAGTGGAGAAGGGCAAGAAGGCTCATACTCCACAGGAAAGGGCAGTATTAAAGAGCATGTGTTGAAAATAAACATTGTAAAGCCAAGAGACTAATTTCTGCAAGAGCAGTAAATAAGCTATGGATTTTTGTAAATAGCTTATGTTAATATCTAATATCCCTTGAAAAAAAGAAAAAAATTAAATTACAATCTGTATTGCTTCAGGGTTGCCATTTACACAATTTATATATGTTAAAAGAGAAAAATGAAATAGACCAGTAAACAGCAGGCCATTTAGGCTAATTCTTTGATGGAACAATTAATCTGGGACTTCATTAATCAAACATTAGAAAGTAAAAATGTAAATAATATCAGGCAACTAAGTTTTGTGGAAAGTAGACCTTGTCAAATAAACCTTTAATCTTTTTTGGCAAGATTACAAGTCTGGTTAATTACAACAACTTCACTGATAAAAAGAATTTGCTGGATTTCTCCTGGGAATTTGATTTAGTACAATATGGCACCTAGAAAAAAAACCAAAATAAAATTTATGGAATAGACAGGGCACACTTTAGTGGGATTAAAACTCTTTCAACAGCAGACATGAAAATGCAATATATTATACAGATTATCATCAAGCTACATCTTTACTAGTAAGAAAACTCACAGGCATGGCTCCCCTCCTTCTGGTTGTTTATTCTGGGATATCTTCCTGGTAAAATTCACCACTAATATAGGACCTGCATAATGGCAACATTCTGAGGATGCTCTTAAATTCCATAACTCTCCTGAATGACACAGCGGGTGAAATTCAATTATTAAAAAAATAAATGTACTATCTTAAGTGTCCTAAGGACCTTAATCCTTCTTCCTGGTGGATGTGACACAGGACATAAGAGAAACCCAAACCTTTCAGAAGAGCAGCTGGGACCATGTGGAATATTGCCTCACAATCTGAACAGGACTGCACCCCGTGTTTAGGCAAGCAAATCCTACCAAAACTAACATCTGTCAGCTGGAGATTTCTCTCCTCAACCATGGCTTCTGCCTACAGCTTCTAATACAGCACTTGCAACCTAAGAGGAGGAGGTCACCAGCATCCAGGAATGATTGAGTGGGACACTTGAAATTTTCCATTTCAAGAAATGTCCTGTGTTAAATTTACTACTTGTTAGGAAGAGATTACCAAGTGTTTGCCAGCCCCTTTAAAATCACTTTTGGCTATACCATTTATATTTAAAGAGCAGCTTAAAAAAAAATAAAAAAAGCAGAACTGGGAAAACTCTTCTCATATGAACACTAAGAATTTATCTATTCAGTTTATCAAAGAGAAGATTGAAGGATTACCTTATTATTTTACTGAAGTCCTTCGACATGGAAAGCTATGATAATGAGAAGATTTGCAGTCTTGTAGACAGAGATATAATGAAATCCAATTTGTTGGAAGTCAGACAAATTCAAGCTTGAAATAAAACACATTTTTGAACACTGAAGTTAATTAAACATCGGAAGAATTTCCATGGAGGAGGTGATAGATTTGCCATTGCCAGGAGTCTTTCAGGGAAAACTTTCATTCTGAACACCCTTTGTCTTGTTGCTAGGAACAAAAATACCATGGACTCTGTGTGGAAATTTTCAAACTAGATGATCACAATGGTCCTTTCTGACTACAGAACACACAAGTTTATAAACACAAGGAAATGAACCCTATCTCCAAAAGAGGCTATGCTACTGAAAAATTTGTCCCATCTGAGAAATGAGAAATATTGGAACTACTACAAAAAAATCCTTCCATGGAAGAATGCGTGACTATTTTCTCAGCAGAGGTTTTTTGAAACTGCCTCAGTAGGTGTCAGCTTGGCATACTGATCCTCCTTTGATAAGCATAAACTTGGGGAGGATTACAGATAAGGGCATTTGAGGAACCATCTCAAGCAATAGAGTAAGCACCTTCTGTGCCTGTATTCTATTGCACACTTACTGACTGGTGATTTCTTCCCTTGTACATTTTTATCATTGTAAACATTGTTGTCCAGAAAATGCTTTTTCCCTCTTGGACAATTATTTTCACTCCCAGGCTTTCCTGCTTCTTCAAGAAATATAAAAATTTAGCCAAATACTTTGGTGACCCTTCATTCTTGAACAGTGGTCAGGGGGAATGTGTTTCACCCTACAATCACACTGATGTAAAGACTGCCTGTGCAAGGGGATGGGTCTGAGGGAGCAGCAGTTGTAATGAAGGGGACTTAAGAGGAATCCCCCATCGATTGATGTCCATGAGAAGTAATAAGCAGAGGAGCTATGAAAACATTAGTAGAACATAATGACGGGCATACTAAATACATAGAGAAAAAGAATTTTTATGTTGAACCACAATCCTTGTTTATCTTATTATCAGTGGACTCATTCTTGCTCCTTGAGCAGTAAGAAGATGAGAGGTGCAAGCTACACACCTGCATCTAGATTTGGATTTCAGATTAGGATTTGTATTCCAAGTTCTTTCCAGAGGTATGGGCATTCAGCTGTGATGGTACAGTTCACTGTGTTGTATCACAGGGCTGACTTATGACTGAAATTTCAATTTAAATATGGATTTCATGTAACTTCTGCAGGAAATAGGAAGCACATTTGATTTTGCCTTTTAAATACCCTCACTCTCACCACATGTATTTGACTGAAAACAGGGGTTTATGAATATATGTATACAGCTTTAATGTGTTGAAGGAAATTCATAGCAAAGGGTTGGAAAATCTGCTAGTTAGACAATGGACAGCACAACAGAGATTGATTAAGTGTAGTTGTGGGAATTATATTGTTTGGATTTGATCTAAGAACAGATTGATTCAATTTACAGGAAATGATTCTTCATTACCTTCACATAAGTGTGTTTCTGGAGCAGCATCAATATTTTAGCTGCTTTTAGGTTTAAATACTACATCCATGAGTGTTCACTGCACTGCTTTAGGTCCTTTGTCAGGATTTGTTAGCTTTGTACTGATGATCCTCATGCTCTAAAAGAGGGCTTCACCAAAAGAGGCTTCTTTTCCACAACATTTTTGTTTGATATTATCCAGCTTCCCATCACCAGTACTACTCTTTCCATCAGTGACTGCCCTTGAATCCTAACTAGCTGTCCTCAAGCAGAGATCTGCATGCTGCTTGGCTCTCTGTCCTAAGTCCTACCATCCATGATTTTTTGCCACCAACAGCTCTCTACTAGCCCTTTGGCACCTCACTTAGCAAATCAATATTAGGAAAGTGTGGCTGCATTTCTCTTCACAGAGAAAAGCAAGGCACAGCTTCCCACAGCTTTCTGGGAACTGCAGTAAGGAACCTCAGAGAAAGAAGAAACAATTCCTATCTCATTTGGTGCTCCTGTTTTGTGCCAAAGTAGAATGCAATATGGAGATTTTTTACCCAAAGTGATGGTGTTTTGTTTCCTTGGCCTATCAGGGCCAAGCGAGTGTCCTGACTGTCAGTCAGGAGACAGACACGAGATTTTGTTCAGTTGAGTGCTTGTGCAGACTCAGTTTAGATGTAGTGTAATACAGTACAGAATAACATAGTATAATAAAGTAATTAATTAGCCTTCTGATATCAATGGCATCAGATGCATCATTCCTCCCTTCATCGGGGTTGCCCTGCTTTTACTATAGGAAAGTTTCTAACATCACTGGGGTTTCCCAGGTGAAATAGAGAGGAGAAATCAGCCTGAGGCTGATTCTCACACTGTGCAATATTGGGGCTGGTATTATCTAATGCATGAAATTTTAACCCTTAGACCTCAGTCAAACCCTCCTTCTAATCAAGCTTTCTATGGCAGTGAATACAAGAGATAAAATACTGTCAGAACTTTTAGCATGGGAATGCACTTTGGATTCTTATGATGAATGCCTCCTTACATGAATAAATGGAAGAACATAGTAAGCATGTATATGAATGGATGAATGGATGGATAGCTAAAAGAATGATATGAATCAATGAATGGATAGATGGATATATACTGCTGCACATACTGAGAGAAAGTGATGGCTGCAAAACTATGTCAGGAAAAACTGGGAAGTTTCTCATGCAGTGATCTGAGGTTCTGGCCTTAGTGTCATCTTAAAAAACCCTGCAATACATAAGGAGATATCTCAATTAAAGGCCACAGCATCTTTAAAGGAAATATGCTGGTTTCAGTAGAAGCATCTGAAATATCTCCAAATGTGTAAGAGGGTTTTGACATGACTCCTTCAAGCTGTAGATATCAATTGCCAGCAAACTTTGCATCTGCCTAAAAAAATAGGAAAAAAAAGTGTACTTTTATTATTTAAAAAATGTTTTGTACTTCTTATGTTTGATGCTTAAAGAGAGTGCTGACAAGTATGCAGCATCACAGAGAAAAGTCTTACCAGCACAATCAGGGCTAAGTGGTTGTGCTTTATCATTTACATTTCCTTTATTCTGTCCTTTTCTTTCCCTTTCAAAAGACTAAATTGATTACAAACTTCGTATCAGAGAGTTTCAATTTTCATTACAAAACCAAAGTAGTAGCTCATGCCATGATTTTAAATAAATTTTTGCTGCAAGTGTGTAGTCATCACTCTTCTTTAATAAGACTTTCAATTTTTACTTTAATGACATATGCCACGTTATTTCAGAGGTGAAGAAAAATCAGTCCTAATTTTAGCCAGGCATGCTGGGCCCGCAGCTGAAAAATAGGAGCTTTGGCCAGACTTCTGAATTCCACTGAAAACTTGTTAACTTGTATATTCTCTATCACATTCAATATTTAGCGTAAAATATCTGCCTTCTGTCCTGAGTTTTATACTTGAAAACTTTTAAATTGGTTTGTCTTTGATAAATGTCATAATTTTTACCACAGTATCCAGAATCCTAATTTATTTTGCATGTAAGAATGCAATTTCTTTTGTTTTCAGGTAATTCAATCAGGTAAAGGTTTCATAGAATCACAGAGTGGTTGAGGAAAGCACCTCTGGAGGTCATCTTGTACAACATCCCTGCTCAAGCAGAGCCACCTCATGCAGGTTGCCCTGCAGTGTGTCCAGATGGCTTTTGAGCATCTCTGAGGAGTGCAATTCCACCATCTCCATGGGCAGCTTGTACCAGTGCTTTATCACCCTCACCTTGAGAGTGTGTTTCCTCATGCTCAGAAGGGGTCTTCTGAGTTTCGATTTGTGCCCATTGCCCCCTGATTCTTCTGTTCTCCATGCAGAGCTGTGCCTTCTCTCCCAGCCTCTCCTCACAGGAGAGGTGCTCCAGTCCCTTAATCACCTTTGTGATCCTTTGCTGGACAGTAGTTTGGGCCCCTCCATGCCAGACTTGGGTCTTTCTACCACAAAGTCTTTCAGCATTACCTCTCTAGGACTCATATCCCCTAGTTCCCATGCTGCTCTCATCCCATGATACATCTCAAGCCTGCTTGACATCATGGCATGAAACCCCCAAACATTTGGTGTGCTATGGTGTTTCAGGCACCTTGAATTGATAAATCACACATGTGATTATCCCAAGGGTACCTGCAAAGTACCTGTGAATATATGGGTGGTAAAAGCAAGCCTAAGTTTCTCCAGAAGCTGGCAGTGTGGATACAAGCCACCCCATGGTACCATCCCTGGCTGATCAAGATAGTTCCCTGAGGCAGATGAAGGAATAGCCTGAATGGAAAAAACAATCCTCAGGGATGCTAAATCAGAGCACAACCTTTCAGCAGATGGCACATTTTTAATAGCTGAGCTCTGGGTCTTAAAGGGGTAGGAAAACTCAATTGTTCCTCGTGCTGAGAACTGCTGAAGCTTCAATATCAGAGAGCCCCTCCATGGCAGCATATATGAAGGTCAGATTTCCATATTCTGTCAGCTCCAGAACACAGGTCACAGTTACCACAGTTACATACCTGTGTCTCTGAATTTTCTGTGGCACAGCAGCAATATCTGGAAATCCTTCATAAGCCAAGCTGAAATAGACTTGCAGAAGTCAAAGTGTATATTAAAATGTAAATAGGAAGAGAGAGCAGTTTGTGTAAGATTAGGGCGAGAAATATAAATATATGATGATTATAAAACCTGATGTAATGCAACATGGCAGAGTGGGGCCCTAGGGCTGAAATAAACTAGATTCACTCTTTAAACTACATTATGCAAGAGTGAAGATATATAAATTGGGAAAAGTAATGCAGAAATAGAAATGTTTTGGAAAATGAGACAGGGTGAACTAACACACTTTTTAATCCCATATGAATTTCCTGCCGAAATATCTGAATATGAGTTTTATCTTGTCCTTGTTTCTTAATTTCAAGATAATTTAAATTTTGAAAGGATTTGTGGTTTATTTTTTTCTTTCAACTGAGTTGAATATGTAAATAACCCCAACAAAGAAGAAATTATCATTAGCTGAAACACAGATGGAGAATTTGTACTACAATGTGATCTGAGTGTTTGTGCTCTCCACAAGTCCTTTAGCAACCAGCCCATGGAAGAGTGTGCACCCCCATGCACAGTTATACAGGCATCTTTCTACTTAGATGTTTCAGGGGCAGATTGCAGCAGCAATCAGATAGCAAGGAAAGAACTGCAGAGAGATGGTCTCACATGGAACAAGACATGTGCACTGCTACTGACAGGGCTTATCTCCACCAACAAGGGTCCAGTCTCTCCACCTCACCTCTCCTTCTGCTTCACTCTATGAACATACTCTTTTGTGATCACAGATGTCTTGTATTCATGATGGATCTGCATAGAGGCATGGCTGTGTTTATTATACAGCCAAAATTTGCTGCACTGGAAGGGACTCAAAAGCTGCTCAGGCCTACAGCCCAGTAACGAGCTGCATCAATCAGTTTCAATAACACTCTGGAATCAGATGCATGTATCTCAGCATGCAGGGCTAACATTAGTGTGTTTGTATGCCCATGAAAGAGGTACAGGCCTTTGCATTTTATTGACTGGGAAACTAAGTCAAAAGACATCAGCAGCCTGGTTCTGTTACCATGGAAGTTGATAGAAAAAATCCCTTTTACAGTCACAGAAAATGAAAGGTTGAGTGAGAATTGATACATCTCAAAAGAAATGCCAAATCTGTTGGCTCCTAAGCTTTTACAATTAAACCCATCTTTTGTTTTGCTCCACATTAGGCACCAGGGGCCTGTCATGATCAGTACTTTCTCTCTGCTGCACATCTGTGATGCTTCAGAAGTGACTCTTCTATCTGTGATGGCCTGGTATAGTTTCCAACCATGTACTGGAGGAAATGAGATAGAAGTGGTCTTCTTTAGTCAATAGTATTTATCCTGGAGGGAGAATTTACATTCCCTTTGTATATGCAGGTATTATTTGATATGCATTACACATGGGAAAAGTATTAAACCTCCAAAATCACGTATGGTGTATTGGATGTGTCTTCAGTTACTAATATTTAGCACAGGTCAGACAGCACTCTGTGGAAAAATGTGCCTTGCTTGGATTAGAATACTGATCTTTAATGTCATAAAATTACACATTCTTCATAAATTATGGGTAAAATCAAGGGGGAAGTTGTCACTCGGCAGTATCTCTTCATCAACAAGTTGCCTTCTGAGCATAAAAGCATTCTGCTGTGTCAGAACAGATAAAATCCTTTTCTCTTTTTCCTCTTTATTCTGAATATGGCATTGGTATCATGCATCCAGCTGCTTGAACAGAGAGGATTAACCTCCTCCTGGGGCCAATTATACTGCCCAGCTGTCTGCTGCCATTGCAGAGCTGCTAAGGAGCCCAGCCAGGAACACACATGGCAGGGCCCTGCAGTAATGAGAGTCCATGTTTCAGATGAGGGCTCCTGGCTTTTCCAATGATGTGGATTCCAGGATCTCAGAGAACTAGCTGTTCTGTTCTCATGGGGATTTCTGGTTGCTGAGGCTCACGTTTGGTAACTCTGCTCAGGCAGCCCATTTGAGTGAACCACAGATCAGATGTGGTGAGGTCAGCTTGTATTTCACCAGGCTGTGTGAATTGACCTCATTGTGGGTCAAGAGATGTGCATGTGAACTCTGCTAACTGGGAGAATCCAGAAACCAAAATCCTGGGCATCACTGGGGTCCTGGATGATCAGTCTCTGCACCTGACTTTGGGATCTTGAAGGTTGGTGCTCTAAAGCTCTCCAAACACTTGGTGGTGTGACCCCCAGCTTGAACATGATGATTATCCACACCACACCTCCTATGTCAGTGGTAAAGCAGGCTAACAGTAAAGAAAGAGCAATTATAATAATTGTTGTAATCTGTGTATTTCTGATTCAAATTCTACCTATCTGTGCAAGGTGCTCAAATACTATAATATGGAAAATCTGAAAGAATGTTTACTAGATTCACTGCAGGTAAAAGAAAAAAAAAAAAAAAAGGCTGTTTGGATAGCCGTCCCCAACCAAAAAACACATGGACAGGAAGTATACAGGTTGGTTGCCTGGAAAGAATCTCACATATGCATAAAGAGTGGTAAAAAAAATAGTGAGAGGCTGTCAACAAAGTTTTCCCTCTGGCTGAGGATCATGAGTCATAAGTTTGCACAAAAAATCAAAGTAGTTTTCTTTCTGTTGGCTGCAGATGGACATTCTTTAAATCAAACATATATTCTTTTGTTGTTTTTTTTTTTCTTCTTTTGAGTGCTGAGAGAGGGTGGAGAGTGGAGAGAAGGGCAAAGTAAATGATGCACTGAAAAATATCTATTTAACTGTGGAAAAAAGTCCTTGAAAATTAGAAGGCAAATTTGAAAGTGGTTGATTTTAGGAAAATGATCTTTTAACCTCAGAAACATTTTCCAGCTAAATTTCATATTGCATCAGGATATGTTGAAGCATGACTACAATACAGGTTTTCAAATAATACCTTGAATTACAGCCACAGCTGTAAAAGTGCACACCAGCATATTTTGAAAATGACATTAAACTTCAAGTCTATTTGTTACCATTAGAGAGCAAGCTGAAACGTAACAGAAGACTGTTCCCACATCTGTTTACAGTGAACTGCTTCTACAATTTTCACAGACTTCTCTGTTAGGAGGAAGAATTGGGTCAGATTTAGTTCTTCTCAACTTCGTAATTAAGACAATGATTGGAAAAATCACTTTAAGATATTAAGAGTGATACACATGCTTACATTTGAAGCCCAAGGGACTGGTTTTTTATGTTCACAATCCTTGCTGACCCAGATTTCCATCTTTTCACTGCTTTCCCAATGCATAATAATAGCAACAAGACATTCATGTTTGTTTCTGGCATGTTTGAAAATTGAAAGACTCTGGTTCATAGTGATCTAAATGCAAAGGAGCTGTCAAGTGGATTTTTGCAGTAATTTCTTTTAATGCTATGTGATAGAATATAAAATGCTCCACCAAGAATATGGAGATTGTATGTACCAGAGCCCATAAAATATGATGATTTTTTCCCACTGAAAAATTTTCAGTAAAAAAAAAAAAAAAAATTAATGTAGAAGCTGCATTAGAGGATTTTCAAGGCATCCTATCACATTTTCTTTGCAATCATAAATTAAGATTATGGATACCATGAAATGTTAAATCAATCTCTTGACCAAAGGTAATTGATTTGTAGTGTGGGCTGACTATTATTTGTTCAGAGCTCAAAGCTGTTATACAGCTAGTGATGAGAGCAAGGTGATGTAAAAGAAAAGGCAAATCGGACAGAAAAAAGAGATGAAGGCCAGTCTTCTGAAACTGACAGGAATATTGCATATCTAGTACTTGAATTATGCATTATGAATACTTCTTCGGATGCATTTCATCCACACTCCCATCTTTAATTTGTGAATCAGCTGCAAAACAGTCTTAGATTTAACATTATTCATCAATTACCTAAAAACACAGTATGAAAGTTGTGCTACAAGTTCCTAAACTTTTGGAGGTTTTCACTCCTAGTAACTCCACTACCAGCATACACATCCAGAATGAAAAAGAGGATCTTTTCTTATTGTGCCAAACATCCAAGTGATTGTATTTACTAAGGTTTATCTCGCATGCAACCACTGTCCTGTGGAATGTGACTGAGAAAGAGCTTTCACATAAAACACCTGTCTGTGGTTTTGTCAGACTGCCTATGAACTGTGCCAGACAGCTACCTGACCTTCTGTGGCCTATTTCCCCTACAGTTTCATTACCTATATAAAATTGTGACAACAGAACAATACTCCCAGCCATTACAAAACTGTTCCCCATAGTTTGAAAATGGAATTTGTTGCATGAAATCTGGGTATGTCCCTCTACCAAGCTCTGGTCCAGAAGAAGTAATGAATCATGCCAGTGACACAGATGGGCTGGACAAATTCAGAAGGTGAATGGATGGTGCTTTGTAACTTAGAATCGTTTAATGCCAGTATCACATGAATAGGCACACAGATCAGAATAGAATTATCACATCCCACATTTGTGAGGTCTGACTCCACACTTTCATAAACATAGCATAAAATAAGGCTTATTGAAATTTTTACATGGAGTTCCCAAATACTTTCCTGGAATATGACTGTCATGTTACTGTTTCACTTTTCTCTTAAGGCTTTTTGCTGTATATTGGACAAGTACCAGGTAGATAATGCTTCTTATGGCAATGTCATATTTCAAAAGAAAAAAAATCAAACTAAACAACTTAAGTGTTCAACCTGACCATATTTTTGCTGTGTAGTTTCTGAGTCAATCAAATACCATGGCAGAATCCATCTTATAGCAGTGGTGCTATTTCTGGCTTGCAATAGAAACCAGAAGCTCTCCCAGCTGCTCGTGGGGAATAGGACATTTCCATGGCTCATTGTCATTGTCCTTGCTGACAGTGCTACCTTAGTCTATCTGGACCTGAGTAGGCAAAGGATCCACATGTACCCTTTAAGTCCCAAGGAAGGCAGCACAATATAAATGTATGCCTGCAGTTTTATGTGGATTTATGTGCTCTGCTGAGCTTAATTTTGCTGTAAAATGGAGTCCCTATCCCTCTTGTGCTTTTGTTGTACTCAGTAGGATTCCAGATAAGGGTGTATTGAATATGTTTTAAAATCACCATGATATTATTGAGAGAAAATGATAAGACAGAGTAATAATCATAATAAAAATCTAGTTTTTCCTTAAGCTAGCTCCATTAAAATTCAGTGGAGCTGCACAGATCTCATTTGGGACTATTATTTTCTATTAAGTTTTGATGTAAATCTAGAATTTCATACAAATGCTTAAAAATTGAAAAGAAGACAATTACCACATGCCAATTTTGTGTTCTAGAAACTGTGGGGTCAATTACTCTGATTTGAGTTTGCAACTAAGCACAGTAAAAGCAAAAGAACTACACTGAAGACCTAGCAGTTTGTTTACTTTGTAGAGGTAAAAAGTGGCCATCAGATTTACTACAAACCCAAAATGTGGGTCCACTGTGGTGGACCAAACTGATAGTGCAGGACTTGTAGAGGACATGTGGTCTCTTCTCCCAGGTAAAAGTGGAAAGATGAGAAAAAACGGCCTCAAGTTGCACAGGGAGAGGTTCAGATGAAAGTTAGAAAATATTTTTTCTCTGTAAGGGTGATCAGGCTTTGGAACAGGCTGCCTAGGGAAGTGGTGGAATCACCGTCCTTGGAAGAGTTCAAAAGACTCTGTGGATGTGGCACTAGGTGATATTGTTTAGTGGTGAACACAGCAGTGCTGGGTTAATGTTTTGACTCAGAGATCTTAGAGGTCTTTGGCAACCTTAATGATTCTATGTGTATTGAATGATGTTTAAGGGTAGATGCCAGCAGAAATCGCCTTTGTACACATACATTTTTGTATATTATGCATGTGTTTGTTTACAATTTAGGCATATACATTAACCTATATATAAACATGCAAATATTTATAGGTGTATATTTTGTGTTCTTTGTCTTCAAAGATTTTACACCCTTCTGACATACTCCAAGGAGTTCACAAACTATGAAAGGCGAAGCAGGCCAGGAAGAAGAAGATTTATTTCAATGCCCTCTGATTTCTGTGCAGTTTCTTTTGCTTGTGAATACAGTCATCAGAAAAAAAGTCTGCCTGAATTCATGACACCCATTACTGCTGACTGCAGCAAAAAGCAGCTCTTCCATGACTGCCAGCCAGAAAAACCACAGGATGAGCTTCCTGCTCGTACCTACGAGTGATCTGGAGAGACGGTAAAAGGTTTTCATATCAAATGTCTCCAGTTAATTAAAACAAGGGCAGAGAGGAAAAGGTCTAACTAGCAGAGTAGCTGCACTTCTTATGCTTTCAGCAAGCACAGCTGCTTGTAGAGTCATGCATAAACTCTAAACCAATTCTTCATTAAGAAAATTTTCCATTCCAGCTCCACTGATGCAGAGGTTTCCGCTTTCAGGCCCCTTGCTGTGTTGCAGAGCTCGTTATCAGTTATTATTCATCTGTCCTCAGTTCAGTGATCAGATATGTCTGCTGCTGCTTTAGGAGTCAGAGAATCTAGCCAAACTTACTGAGAGAAAAATATAAAGCAGGAAAACATAACCGTTGCATGAAGTGTTTCTCCTGTGGGCTGCCAATCTCACCCTGACATCGTGTAGATAAGAAATAATTTTTAATCAACAAAGACAGTGTCACTGCAGATGAAGCCTGAGATAAACAGAACAAAAAGTCATGCTGTTCTCTCTTCAGCAGAGCTGATCCTGAACACTTCTCAGAGATATGGGTGACTGCAAAGTACCATCTCATCAGAATTCCCACTAATATCCTTCATTGCTTTTCCTCACAGAGTGTGAGCAGCTAAGGTGCAAATAGGAATATTAAGCTCTCTTGTTGAGGGACAGTTCCAGAGCGGAACTGTCCCAACAACTGCTGCTTCCTAGTGTGGAAAAGCTAGTGGCTGCTGATTCCACTGAGAAAGAAGGAAAAAAACAGGCATGGGTCAGCCATGCATCTATATATGTACTGCTTCCAGCTGAGTGTGGTTCACAGTGAATAGGAAAGCTCATTCCTCATGCAGGTAATTTCTATGCACCTTTGTAAGTCTTGAACAAGCCTGAGTCTCCATGTCTGTTGCTTCTGCTATGAGGATTACCTTTTGTAGAAATCAAAAGACCATGGTTGAGGTGCAAATGGTGACAGAGTTGTGACATACAGCCACCTTTGGGAGGATGATTCCAAGAGTTCTGCCTGGCCTTGAGACAGGGCTGTCTCTGTGCCCCTTTGTCTTTCCCTGGCCAGCTGTGTAAAACATGCCATGTAAAACAGCATGGCTTCCAAAATAGACAGCTGGAACACTGGGGGACAATTTAAAATAGGAGCCCTCTGCAGGTGATAAGGCCTTCTTGATAGTATGGCTGAACTTGCAGTGCCTATGCAAAGTGGAAATGTGCCTTGCATGAGCTATGTCTATCTGTATGCTATGTGGCCCAGAAGTGCAGAGATCTGGCATTAATAACAGTAGAATATGAGTTTCAATTTATGCCTGGCTAAAAAAGAGAGAGAGAGAGAGATGAGTAAAAGTATTCTCATGTAACCAGATTATTAGATTCATAATATATGCAATGCAATGCAATATTACATTTCATGTTCCATTCCAGGCTCAGGGAGGCCTGAGCTCATCCAGGGCAGCTTCCCAGAGATTGGCCTGGGCTAGCCAAAGAGGAGGCATTCTGGAATGTGGGGGGACAGGGCCAGCACAAGTGTTCCTGGGATGGAGTCTTCATTACTCACCTGTTGGACAACAAGCCATCCATGAGCCGGCAGCATGTCCTGCGGCCAAGGAGGGCAGCGCTGTCCTGGGGAGCATTAGGAAAAGCACTGCCAGCAGGTCAAGGAGGTGATCCTGCCCCTCTATTCAGCCCTGGTGAGGCCACACCTGGAGTGCTGTGTCCAGTTCTGTCCTCCCGAGGACAAAAGAGATGTGGAGCTGCTGGAGCCAGTCTAGCAGAGTGTAACAAAGATGATTAAGGGACCGGAACATCTCTCTTCCCAGGAAAGGCTGAGGGAGCTGGTCAGCCTTGAGAAGACACAGCTGAGAGGGAACTTCATCAATGTCTATCAGTACCTGAAGGGGAGGTGTCAAGAGTACGGACCCAGGGTGTGCTCCATCTGAGCAATAGGACAGGAGGCAATAGGAAGAAACTGATGCACAAAAGTTCCCCCTGAACATGAGCAAAAACTTGTTTACTGCGTGGGTCACCACACACTGGCACAGGTTGTCTGCAAAGGCAGTGGAGGCCTCTCACTGGAGATACTGAAATACTGTCTGGGCACAATCCTGTGCCATGTGCTCTAGGCTGACTCTGCCTGAGCAGGGAGGTTGGGCCAGGTGACTCACCATGGTCCCTTCCAACCTGACCCTTTCTGGGATTCTGGGATTCAGTAAAAATTAATTCTTTTTTTTTATTTAAATAAATAATTTTTTTTTTGTTTTTTCTTTTTTTTTTTTTTTTTTTTACTCACCAAGAGCTACCCAAACCTGACAACGACATCTGTTTGAGGACATGGATAAATTTTGGTGTATCAGACACAGACCAGTGATCACAGCCATGTTCATCTGTGTTGGCTCACAAATCACAATTAAGCTATCTTGCTATTTATTTATTGGACCATAACTTAGAAACTTAAGTTCTTATTATTTCCACATTTTGACAAATTGTTCATTTCTGGAACTCTTAGCTGGAAATGGTAATTAGCAAAGCCAGGATATGTTCAAAGAAGGACAGCAGGAATGAGTGAGGAGATGGCATGGCTGCATTAGTGCCTAACAACTGAACCTGAAAATAGTGAGCACAAACCTCCAGTGCAACCCCTCACCATATATGTACCCATGTCTAAATTCTATAGTAAGCCTGAGTGCTTGGCTCAGCAGCCTTCATTTTGAATGTATAAAGAAACTTCCAACAAAGTTCAGATGCACAGCCTGAAATGCCATGTCATGAGGAGCTGAGCAGAAAAACCAAGGCAAAAGCTCCTGTATGTGGGAGGTAGATATGAAAGTAAATCTCTGCTGTTTTCAGCCAAGGGAGAGCTGGATACCTGCCACTTTGCAAACCCACAGATTTCTGAGATTATCCTCTGATGAGCAGACGTTTTCTTTAAATAGCATGCTGCAAATTAACAGTTCTCAGAAAACTCCTCTGACAAAGCCCCTGACAAAGTTTCTTCCTTAAAGCTTAAGGTGCTGACTTAATGGATTAATAGAAAAGGAAGGGCCTGATACAATGGTTACCAGTAGGGGTAATAACCTCATGTGACAATGTAAGAGTGGGAGATACCATGCTTGCCATGTGGGAGGCAGTGGATAGATTAGATTTTGGACTCAGAGGCATCTGATTATAACTATTTTCTTAATTTCAAGGTAACTTTCAAGTTGTTGTACATTTTTTTGCTGCTCCAAATGACGATAAACCCAAAATAAGTCTGCAAAATAAAAATCAGGCCTGACTCTTGGTTGTTCCCCCTCTTTGTCACAATGAATTCAGTGAAATGTTGATCTTTTTTGAAGATTAAAGATCTTTTGAAATTTTAAATTTTACAGAATGGGCCTTTTCTGGCAATCAAGAGCTAGTATTTCCTTATAAAAAAATGTTTCATTGAAAACTCACTGATACAATGATACAATAGAGAGGAGACTAAAACTGACTAAGTAGATTTTTTTAATGGAAACATTTTGTATTTTTTGCAAACCAAAGCACACTAGTGTCTTCCAGAGAAAGAAGCAAGACCTCTACAGCTAAATCAGTGTAATTCCATGTATTTCAATGAAGTAGTGTGAATAATGCTGGCAGCAAATTTTGTCCCTTTTATCTAAAGCAGAATTTCCTTTCACAAACAGGCTAAAGCCTGGCTCTGTTAATATACCATTCATGTCTCCTCACACGTTTTCTGCACCAGCCCCTATTAGAAACTGTTGTCTTGAACTGTAATAATCATGTACTTCATCACAACATTGCTGCTGGCTCTTCTCAATATGTTGTATAATGTTACCACTTTCTTTAATCAAAACACCATTTAGCCTTTGAAAAAAAAATAAATCCATGGGCACTTACACTGTCTGAGGAAGATCCCTGCAGCACCTTTTGCAGTGTTGCCACAATGCTTTTCATTTACAAATAAGTACAAATTAAATTTAGGATTTCTCTTTTATTCCTTTCACTTCTTCTCATTTTGGTTGTTCGCTTGAGTGACTGTGGGTGGGGCAGCCTTTGTTTGTTAATTTTTTCTCTATGATCATCTCATGGACCACTTTCCAATGTCAATGACTTGCAGACTGCCACTAGTCCATAATCTACAAGACAAAAGTCACTGTTGTGAAATGCTGCAATGCTATTATTCTTATTGCCTGTGGAATTTATTTTCTGTATTCTCTCCTTCCTCAGGTTTTTCTTCATAACAGTAAAGCACCTAAGTCCGAGGTGTTTTGACAGTGGTGCTCCACTGTGTTTTGGAGGATTTTACTGGCACAAGTGGCAGTGGAATGCTGTCCCTAATTAAAAGAGATATGTAAGTCTACCTATTCTCACAGAAAGGCAAGTAGATGAAAAGCTGCTGTCAAATAATGCATGTTGTCAAAAGTCTGAGCTGTGGCAATAAAATTTGTTCTTTCAAAGCTGCTTCCTTGATTGTTTCCCATGCTCAAACACATATGGTATCAGCTGAAAAATGATGCAAAAACAACAGTTGTCATAAGAAGAAAATACTTTGACAAAGGAATACCTTCTTGAAGCATGGTCATAGCATATTGCTAAGAATAACAGGACAGGAATTCTAAAATTATTTCTTTGGCAACTGGATTGTCACAAGGTTTGAGAACCTCTTGAGTCTGCAGACTTCTAGATGCTTTTGAGAAATGTGCAGGTGGAGTAATTCAGGGCTGTAGGCTGTGAAGATGGAATGAAGTAGAGGTTAGAAGAGTTTTCTGCCTGGGTGCGTTTCAATCCAGGTACTAAAGACTACTCTAAATCTACTACCCTGCTCCTTGGAAAATTGGTCCCTAAACAGGAAAATAGGAACTGAGGATTCCTGAGAAGCCTGTGAATCTTTTGCTTTAGTACTTATTAGGGTGCTAGTGGAATCCAGGGCTTTTGTTTCTCTGGATATATGATGGATATGGATATTGATATCGACGTGGATCTGGCTCCATTCTTCACAACACTATTGGATCTCAACTCAACTTTTGGTCTCTTTTGTGCTAGATTTTGTCTTCAGTATCTACTGCTATGAGAATCACTATCTGCTGGCATTTTCCCACAACATTCCCTAATAGGAAGTTTTCTTCATGTTATTTTCTGTGCCTTTTAAATATAAAAGCTGGGATGTGGAAATTCAGTTTGCAATAGGTGTGTGCTGGGGAGATCTAAGACAATCATAGCTAGCATCTGAAATAAAAAGAATCTGAAGGAGAAAACCAGGCAAAAAATGGAAAAGAAAAATTCCAAACTTACTGTATTTAGCATCAGTTGTACTGCAGCTGCAACTATCCTCAAGAGTACATTAGAAATCTTGGGACATTGAATTACAAATGTATAATTCAGGCCCATTCTTGTAAATGGGACTCAATGTAATATTTGCATATTAATATTCACAAATCTCATCACAGCTCCAGTTTATTGAAAATGGTTAGTTCTCTAGAAGAAAAACCAGATTATATTTCTATGTAAATATTTATTCCAAGATGTATATCCTTTATGTAGAAACAATCAGAAAAAGACAGCATTTAGTGAATTCATTAATAACAAAACCAGCAGAAGCAAAGGGTTTGTCTTTTCCAGTGAAATCAGAGTCCCGAGAGTAGGACCTTTACTCGGTATACATGTCCAATGTCATTGACATGTATACCGAGTATACATGTCAATTGATATCATTGATATCATCAATGATATCAATGACAGCATTGATATCATCCTGTTCTTACTCAAAAACCCCCACTCATTCAACACAACATACGGAAAATATCCTGCAGTTCAGTGGTGCTGAGTGGTGCTTTGCCAAAAACTATATTAAATATGAATCATCAGGGTTTCAAAGACCCACTTCACTGAATAATCCTACAGTACTTAGAGAAAAACATGGACCCTTGCACTCATCTCCCTGGGAATGCGGGGTAATGATGTTCTTGAAAGAGATGACACAGTGGCTGTCAATTTGTCCTTAAACCAAGGCTTCAGCTGCCCCCTTACCTTGGTAAGGCCAGAGCCAATAAGAGTCAATCAGTTCCAGTGTTAGCCTCCACCAGACCTCTTGTAAATTATCTTTCAAACTAGCATAGAGAAATATGATCATCTATCATAACGTACCTTAGTTTGAATGGAGAAGACTTCAGAAAATTAATTTACTAAGGTACTGCAGATAGAACAGAGAAACTTTAGGTAGCAATAACTTTTATTTTAATGAATAGCACAAACTCATCTCAGTAACATGAAACACTTTCTGAGCTCATTTCTTTGCCTGTTGATCTTCATCAAATTCCCAAATGAGGGGAATAGACATATTTTTTGATAGAAAGCCCCTGTCTCATTTATATTTTTCATAACTCAAGGCCATGTTGGATGGGGCTAGCAACCTGGGCTAGTGAAAGGTGTCCCTGCCCATGGCAGGGTTGTTGGAACTAGATGTTAAGAAGACCTTGGGAGATTTTATTGTGAAGATCTTATTCTTCGGATAACAATCATGACAGACAAAAACAAAATTCCTTTACTTGCTTGTCGTGTGTAATCTCCCATTTTTTTCTTAGGCTTTTACCTATCCTACACAATAGAACCTTCTTTTAAAGGCTGATTTTTTATTACCAAGTACAAACGGAACAATACTCTATTGCTGTGCAAACTGAACAATAAATTATCTAAAACATTTCCCAAGTAACTGTAAAGCACCTCTGCCATGTACTCTAGTTGTAAGATGAGAATGCCAAAGATCTTAAATTCAAGTTCACTTGAAATCTGTATCCTTTGTCTGCAGTAGTTTCAGCTCTTTGGCTCTAATTATACAGCTTTTTACTTTAAAGATACTTCATTGTTTTAGTGCTGTTTTGTGCTGTGTTAAAGAGAAGAAAGCCAAGTTACACAGAAAATCTACAGTGATTAGTTCTGAACATGAGACACATGTTCAAAAACAAAGTGCACACAGCTGTAATCACGGCATGTATTATTTTATTGTTTCACTTCCATGGGCAGCTGCCTCAGTAACCTGAAATTCATGCCCCATTACTCCCATTTAGTAAGATAGTATGGTAGTTTTGATGCATCTTTTTTCTCAGAATGGACACAGAAAACCAATAAAGCAAATGAGTCCTTTACATGCTTAAGAGAATTCCAGATTAATAAAACAAAGAACAGTCTTTGTACTTCATTCTCTGTACTTCATTAAAGTTAACAAATGTGCTTCTCTGTGGGGAAAAAAATAGAGAGAGACGAGAGAAAGAGTCAAGCACAGGAAAAGAGAAAAATGTTGCCACAGAATCTTAACACACTAACATATGCAGGGAAAAATCACCTTGCTTTAGCCTCTCTAGCTTTCTTTTCCCCTTTCTTGCTCTAAAATTAGACACATCCATTTCAAAGGAGCCATCTCGGCAATCCTAAGGAAAGCAAGATAGATCAGACCTGACATTCTCTGAAACTCAGTCAACCAGAGGAAAAATATTTTCTTTCTCTTTCTCTTTCTGATTTGAGGAATAAAGCAAAGAGAGTCAAGAGAAACTCCTATTGTGAAGCATAATAGGGAATGTCATTGCAGTTTTCCTGAGATGATTCAAGGACCGTTTTCTACCAGCATGCATCTGCATTTGCTTTATAACAGAGAGTAGCAGCCAGTAGGTTGAATGCTTAACATAAGTCTGTGATTCAGCAAGCAACCTCCATTCAGAAAAAATACTGAAGCCCAAACTCTGCTATGTTTACGGTTTCTCTGTTAGGTGTACTCTCACCTCTAGTACTGTGAGCAGTTTTGGGCATGACAATATAAGAAAGCTTTTAGAAAGCATCCAAACAAGGGCCACAAAGATGTTGAAGGGTCTCTTGAGGGTATGAGTTGCTGCTGAGGTCACTTGGGCTGTTCACCCTGGTGAAAGGGAGACTGAGGGAAGACCTCATTACAGTCAATAACTCCCTCATGGGTTTGCTTATGTTTATATTTTTCTTTTTCTCCTTTTTTTTTTTTGCCTTTCAGTTGTTCATATTCAGAAGAAAATATTTTTATTTGAATCTTTCACATTTTAAAATATTTCCTATAATTTTTTTCTACAAATATTTCAAGAAGTTCCCTTCCAGCATCAATAATCATCATTATCCATGAATCCTAGATCCTTAATTCTGCCCCTCTCCTCCTCCCCTTTACTTTGAGTATCATTTCTCATGCTATGTCTAACCCATGTAATTTTAACTGTACTCATCATCTCTTTCTGATCTGCCTGTGCTGGCTCCTCCATTTCTTTCTCCACTGGAGCAGCAGCTGGGCTTAGAGACTGTCAGTGACTTTGATTTTTTTATTGTGTCAGTGTACACTATTTCCTGCTTATCCAAGATAAATTTAATCTGCCACCATGCTGCCTAAAGCTCCAATGACTTTAAGTACATCTGGGGAATTTCACGATCCTCTGCAGACTGTTAGGAGTTGAAATAACGTCACCTTTATCAGTTCTCAATAACTTGCTGTCTACTTCTTTTATGGGCTTAGTTACACGTTAAAAAACTTTGGCATCAATATTGACCTCCAGACACTTAGGTATTGATCATTTTGCCAGCTCAGAAATGTTTCTTTAGTAGGATCTTAAACTTTAGCACACTACCAAATTTCCAATATTGCATAGCCTTCTGATACTAATGGTATTTTTATTTAAATCTACACCATTATTTCTTTTAGGAATATTCATTCTAATTGTCTGAAAAGTCCTGGGCCAGTGCTATTTTTATGTAGTTTTTACCTAGTTAAAGAAAAAAAGCCAGCAAAATGCATGGTATAGGACAAAATACTGTCTTTATTAGACGGTATAATCCTGCTTTATTCTTATTTCTTAGTAATTTGAATTGTAAGATCAATAAGTATTTTAGGAAGGAAATAAAATAAAAGCCATTCCAGTTCACTGATATGGAAACGGCTACATGAGGTACCTAAAATTGCAGAGTTAGTTGTAGAGCTCAAGCCTTCCAAGTTCTCGTTGTGTCTCCACTAAGGTGTCCTGGCTCTCATGCTGGCACATCACTGCACTCCCACTCACAGAACCTTGGCTGCTGTGAGGTATAATTTCTCGTAAATGCCTCTGATCACTGTGTGGCAGTGAGCATCCAAAGGTGGTATAAACAAATGGAGGGATGTCTACCTTTTCCAAAGAAAAGGTAACTTGTGTGTTAGCTTGGAAAGCACTCAGCTCCTGATGAAAGTGGCTTGCTTTTTTTTCCTTAGGATAAAAAAAAAAAAAAAAAAAAAAAAAGAATCAAAATGAAGTAATTTTATTTAACTCTGGGTAATAATTTGATTTGGTATAACTGGGAAAGGAAGTGAAATTAGCTGGACAGGTAGAATGGATTTGTAAATGAATTAATAACCTTTGGAACCAAAACTGCCATGCACATAAAATTAACTCTTCCATTTTGTTTTATTTCAAAATATTTCTCATGATGGAATGTTTTGCAGAGAAAACCTGCATTCAAGAAAATCTGCATTTCTTCAAACAAAAAAAGTGTGCAGAAAATGAATGAAAGAAAGGAAAGGGTTCAGAGGAATGAAACATATTCAGCTACAAAAGAACAACATACATAAGATTTTTTGATACATCAGATACCTCAGGGCCATTTAGTATCCTACACTCATATGACCCTGGCTAGAACAGAAGTGATTGTTAGGAAGTACTGATTTCAGGTGAGGGATATGATTTCTGTTCAGGGATCAATGTTTTTTCCTCAACGATGTGTGAGCATACTCTTCATTTGCTTCTTAGGTGCAAATTGTGTTCCAAATTCCTAATTAATTCTGTAGGATGTTTTTGGTTTGTTTTCTTTTTTCACACCCCCTCCTGCCAGCTGACACTGCATGCTGAGAACCAGATAGCTTTCCAGAGATGAGGGTGATGCTCATTGTTTTGGAAACTGGCCAGGATCCGTGCTGGCTAACAGAGACACAGGATCATTCTAATGGCTTTTAAAGCCTTATTTTAGAGACAGGAATCACAAGACTTCCTGTTTTTCTTGCTTTTTGTATTTTTATGCAACATGAGTCACCGCCAGCTCTACCAGCTGAACCAGAGTGCAAGATGCCTCTGAACTTGCTGAAGAAAAAGACACTTGTTTTCCCTTGCAAACAGCCTGGGGGATGTATGAGACCAATGAAAACATGGTAGGATAAATTTGCTATCATACTGCACTGTTGTGGTCTAGCAAATATGGGTAATTATATCTGCAAAGTTACAGCAGTGTGGGCACCAAGGTGTGCCAACAGAGCATAAGAGTGCTGACTTATATTTGTGAATGTAGGACAGTAAATGCTTTTATACAAGTATGTTATTGTGTGTTATTGTAAATCTACCCTCAGAGGACTCCTGAGCAAACACACTCAAGTGTGTTTGGGTTTCTCTATACGTAGACATCAATAGACAGATGTTCACTTGTGAGCTGAGTATGTCCTTAGTCTGACCCATTTTAGCCAAATAGTTCAGGAGGGAATTAATGACAAGGGTACCAGGTTTCTTCTTGCAAGAAGACTGTGCCCAGCTAGCTCATGCATAAACGTCTGTGTGGACAACATCTGCATTTACTCAGATGATTCTCACCTGAGCTCTCTCTTTAAAAATGCTGCTTTGTATAACAATGAACGTACTTTTTATATAAACATACTTTGTAATCTTGATTTCTAACTTTATCTGAATTCTCAACACAGACAGACAAAGGTACCAGGAGAAACTCAAATCAGAAGCAGTGCTCTCAGAGCTTATCTTCTGTAGGATTAATTGGCAATAGTTCTGTCACCCCTTAAATGCAAAGCCTAATCTATGTTAAATCTCCATATTGTCTGCTGAGTCTTTGACAAAAGGATGCCATGAAAATTGGAAAAGGAATTTTCCTTTTGTCTGTTCCTGCAGTATCTACAAGCTTTTCCTTCTCTTCTGCCTCTTTTCTTCTGCAAATACACACAAAACCTAAGCTGTTTTTCCTAGAGCCGAGTGCTTCATTTTAGTGTGTCTGTGCTACATGCTAAAATGAAAACCTTTACTGGTGTTCCTAGGCTTGTGGGAAGCACATTCCAGATGCATTTCACTGCTGTGGATCTGTACTTGTAGCTTACTGGGGTTCTCTGCAGACACTTGCAATTAAAGACCAGACATGAGGGACCCAGATTTCACAAACAAGGGGAGAATGCTTGGGCTCTGCAGGGCTCTTCATGAGAAAAACCTTGTCTCCCAAAATGAAAGTGGGTAAGGTGGGCAGGGTGTTCAAATGAACTAATGAAATAATTAAGGTCCCATGGGGGTAGTAGGACACCACCTGTAAGTGAATTAAGCGCAATATGCAATTTGGTAGGTTTGCAGTTGTGATGGTTCAGCCCAAGAATGTGGGTGCACAGAATATCATGCCTTCTGAGATACCAAAAGAGTAAAACTGCTTGTGTGTAAGCTACCCTGATCACTGATTTCTTGTTGCTCCCAAATTCTTCAACTTTTGGCTTTCAAATTTAGCAAAAAGCCTTTGTGATATATTTGTTTCCTGCTCAACATATATGTGTGGCAAAGCATGTAAGTATGTAACAAACATCTAAGTGGTTTTATAAGTTATAGGATTCTGTAGTGGAATTAGAAAACCTTATTAATGGTGTATTTGGGGAAACACATAGACCTGGGAAGTACTGTCTCTTGACACCTAAGACCAGAAGGGAATTATTAACAGAATTTTATATTTTAATGATTCTATCTTTGCTTAGTCTTCTGTGCTACTGGCATTTTCTTCACCTAGTTTTCAAACATTTTCTCCAGATAAAGAGGAAAAAAATTGCAAAAAGTTTGTACAAGAATAATTGATAGATAAATGGGAAAGGTAATTTGTGTTCTAGGGCTTTCCTGTTGTCACATTACCTATCACGACTTTAAATTCAAGGCTCTGATCTGCTTTTATTTCATTGCTAGAGTAAAGCATGCATCTTTCCCAGCTAACTTTCACATGTCCATTATTCCTCCTGTGCAGTGTGAAGATCGGTTCCTCAATGGGCAATGAAGAGCTGAAAAACTGTGGTGTGGGAATGACAGAGGGCAGGCAGTGTCATAGATCTTGTTGGTATCCTCCAGTTTCAGGAGAGGAAAACTTTGCCAAGTCATTTCTTTTTTGCCAAGAATTACTACATCAAAACTGCTGGCTGTTGTACTTCTTATCTCTCCTGTGAATTTGGGAGACAAGTGCATTTGCAGGCAAAGTGAAAGCATGAAAGAACTCAAAATTACACAATGGCCAAAATATTACATATCCACATAGGTTCTTTGGAGATCTGTGAGAAAAACACAGAGGAAGGAGGCTATCTAGGATGTCTAAAGCCCACTTGTTTTGCCACTCATTGAATCATGTGACTGTGTAAGAAAGTGAAGTTTAGCCTGTTTCTAAAGCAATTGGATGTTAAGACTCTGGGCTGAAGCTGCCTATTAGATTAGATTTGTATAGCAATAATGTGATGACATCAGTGTCTGGTTTTGAGTGCAGGATCAGAAGTGTGGCTAACTTGACATTGCCTAGGAGACCCGTCCCCCTGCAGCAGAGAGGATATGCACTAGCACGATGCTGTAGGGTGAATCAGTGTTAGAGACATGCCTAAAACTCCTGCCTGTTTCTGATCTGGCTTCCCATATTTTCATTTTGCTATATTTTCATTTTTCCTCCTACCTGAAAGACAGTGGTGAGGGGAGGAAAGCAGCTGAAGATTGCTAAAAGGTAATTGCATGAAGCCCCGTTGTCAGTCTGGGATTCTGTTCTAGGCAAAGGCACATCTCAATTTTATTTCTAACCTTCCCTGCAGATACTTTCTGCTTTACCTGAAAACCACCTGAGAGTGTTTCTTGCTCTCAATCTAAATAACGTGTGCATCCACCAAGAGACCAGTAGTTGGAGAAAGACATTCCAGTGCTGCCCACATTATTAAGAAAAATGTCACCACAAACCACCTAACACATTCCTTGAATTACAAAAGCTAAATGTACACACCATCTATTATGAATGAACCATTTCCTGTGTAAATCCTAGGAAATCCAAGAGAGATTAGCCTGAGTAATGGAGTTAAAATCAAGCTAATTTTTTTGTGAGGTTATTGGCAAGCCAAATATCTCCTTCACAGTTTTGTTAGGCAGAGGGCTGGAGAAAGAGTGTGTGTTAGGCTCAGAGGTAATCAATGTAAATTTGTTTTTACCAACAAAGCTGGTTCTGCTGAGCGAAATTAGCTATATTCCCAGCTGTGAATCTGAGTCCAGTACAGCCACAGGTCTGCAACAAAATGGTTTGGATCTGTGGAAGTAAAAGATGAGAAAGAGTAAAGAGGGCTGCAAACAGTTCTGGAGCTGAATTAGGATACACTAAATATAGAGGGAAAAGCAGGATCCATTTGTGCTTCTTTACTGTGTCTGATGTGTGCCTGGCAACCTAGGAAATTATGATCAGACCTGTGAGAAAACAATCCTCGTTTTTAATTTAAAGCAAAATGTTAACGTCTCTAGAGCTGCTTTTCTTCAGCTACCCATTCTGTCCTTTCTTACATTTGCCTTCCCTTCAAACTCTATTGCCCCTTCCAGTTTTCAGCCACTCTTTAAAACATCCATTTCTTCATGCTCTTTCCACCCACTGCATGCTTCCCATGAGCAGTCAGTCCCACCTGTCCCCATCTCTTCTCTCTGCTTTCCTAGCTGTCTCGTTCCTGTCCCTTTCCTTCATGGCAGCTGAGATTGGAGAGAAAAATCATTGAATCCTCCATCCCACAGAACCTCCTTGTAGCTTTTCTGTTGACTTTGGTATTTGTGAGTGGAAATAATTTGATGAGATGTGAGACACAGGATGAGAGAACCTGTGGTTTTTCATCCTTCTTGCCTACTAAAATGTTCCTTATATAATTTCAGCTTCACACATAGCTAATAGGGTTTTCCACTTTAAATTTTGAATTCACTTGGAAAAGAAGTTTATTCATTAAATGAAAATTCTGAAGCAACATGCAGCCTTTTATTTCAAGTGAAAATATAGTATTAGTTATGGTTTTCACTATTAAAAAGCTAAAAAATAAGTGTATGTAATGGGGAGTTAGAGAGGGACTGGGAGAGGACTCATCTAAGCAGTAGAAGGTGTCTCTGGTAGATCTCCGTTTGAGATCTCTCATACCATAGGCAGTGGAGAGAGACAGTAATTTTAAGATCATTATTGATCTTAAAGGAGATATTTAAAATAGGTCAGAGTAGTCGCACCTTAAATGTACCTGTTTCTTTCCATTAACTATAAAGGAAACCTGTAGTGACTAGCTCTGAGGTTGACGCCTACAGTGTAGATGTCTAAACTTAGCAAAGTGAATCCCACTCTAACTGTCATCTGAAACACTCATCATAACATGTAATTTATTTTCCTTTTAAAAAAAAATAACATTCGGAGGCAGAACAGCTTTTTCAGGTAAAATGAAAAAATATTTCAGCTTGCAACTTCCAACAAAAAGATTGTGTTGAAGTTTTATAATTGTCTCAAATGTTCGTGTTGAATTTTATAAAGTTCAGTCTTGACAAAAGTACATTTTATGAAGCTTTTTAAATGAAGAATGTCACCTGATTCTCCCAGTCACAAAGTAGGGTGTTCCACCCTACGTGTTCCTGAGCATTTGCATTAACACAGCTTCATTGGGTCCAATTTGTGTCAGAAGGGGCAATTTCATGATAAGTCACAAGGACCTGGGCTTAGAACTGCCAACCAATTTCACACATATTTGGTTCTGTTGTCAGGTGGCAATAACTTCTGGTCACTATTGAACTGGACTTAGTTTGCACCAGGGGCCTAGAAGAGAAAATAAAATTTATTACCAGTTCTTTAATCCATTCAGTTCAGCAAAATAGCCTTGTATCAAAATATATCATTTATTTCCTTATACCTACCTGGCAGGAGGGTAACTATAACAAACCATCTTCAAGAGCAGCAGGATGTAGTAATATGGAGCAATTTAAGAATAATGGAGCTTAGAGCCTTCCAGTACTGGGAGATAGCAGGTTTTGGAAGGTAAGATATAAAGTCAGGAACATTTCTGTGTTATCCTCAGCCAGCAATCACTGTCTGTGAACATCCTACCTGTTCATGTTTGCTGGCTCAAGGGGGATTTTCAGAGCACTTCGAAACCTGCATTACAACTGTCTTAGACTTTGAAAAGGGCTAAGGTAGTTTTCTTCTGCCTGCTGTGACTTTCTTTTCCATGTCATAACATTGCATGACTGATAGAAGGGTAATTTCTGAATTTCAACCTACATCCTTCATCTTGGCCTGTAGTAAACCTGAAAACTGTATTCTGGTGTGAGGAGCAACTGTAACTATTCACTGGCCGATGTGCTCCTTTTACATTTGTCCATTAACACCTTCACCATTTGTCTTTCCCATGTCAGACCGAATAAGCTGAAAGAAATCAATGTCTCTTTGTAAGTGCTGAATATTTTCTCCCCTTTTAGTAAAGTACTTCTCTAAAAAGTAGTTGTGTTGAACAACAGGGAAGTTGAGATTTGTTGCTACTAAGGTCAATAACAAATTCTCCATTGCATCAGTCATTCACTTTCTGTCACTTCACATAGTACCAGCCTAGGTGGTTTTTCATTCATCTCTTTCATATGATTTTTCTCAACCATTTGTCTCTGACAAAATTTTGGCATGCAGTCCTTTATGAGCAAATGGTAATTCCAAACCCTGTGTTGTTCTAGTAAATTCTGTTTTGTTAGAGTGGTTCAATCTCTCCAGTGAGCAACTGAAATAAACATCTTAAACTCTCTTCCTGCCCAGAGACAATAAAAATGCATTCAGCTCCAGTGGAACACTTATATGTATGAAACATGGCAAAAAGTGCAACACAATCACCAGGCTGTTTAGTCCTGGGGAAGACCATTCAATGGTACGTTCTGTACAAGGTGCAAGGTCTGACAACTGTATTTTAATTTCAGAGACTTTTGTATAATTTCATACTTTCTATTCATTTCTGTTCCTCCAGAAAAGCTAACATAAACAAATCAGGATTTTCTTTGATGGTTATTATTTTGTCTGCATAGTTAAGAGAAAATCTGTATATTTCTTCATGCCTTTTGGATGCCCTATTGCAGTTGACTCAGTCAGGTTTTCAGTGCCCTAAGTTCAGAAATGTTTCCTAAACTGAAACCACATACTTAAAGAGTCAAATCTTCTATTCATGTTTTCTTCTTTTGGACATTTGAGATGCAGCTTAAGATGGCCAGACTTGTACAGCGTGAAAGGCTTCAGACCCAATGACCAGAATTTTTCTGTGAGGAGGCAGTCCATTAATATACTCAGAATTGAGTAGAGTGTCTACTGACACTCAGAAGATAAGCAATGTACTTAACAATGTATAGAAGTATGAACAGCTTTTAGACCCTTTGAAAAACAGGTTCACTAGCCCATGCCATTGTCTCTTAGCTGCAAGAGGGCTCACAAAGCATTAAAATGTATTTTGAGTCCATCTCACAGAAGCACAGTATCCTGATCAGAGCAGCTATCTCTTAATCTCTATGAGAAATAGCTTGTTCATAGGTACTAAGTGACTGGGGATGGCTCTAGGAACTGATTTCAGGAAACTCTGCACAGTATCAGTATTTTCAATAGCACCTCATCCACCATACGCAAAAATCTCAGAAACCCACCCTCCAAAAGTAGCAGGAGTTTCTAGCAAATATGGCCTTTACATGAAAACATCACATTTCAGTTCCTCTTTCCACAGGTGCTGAAGGTTACAGACATTCTAAAAGCTCCCTCCCTTGCGCATTTCCTGTTGTCAAAGTATTTCAACCCTTGAGCTCTACTAGGTGAGTTGATCTTCAGAGATGAAGATAATAGATAATATTGCAGAAATTCCACTGATCTTGCTCACAGTCACATTGGATTTTTCCTTTTTTTTTTTTTTTTTCCCTATGAAGGTTAGTTGTTCTACATAGTTCCTCCTTGTATTTATTTCCTTAGTTTATTTATTTACTTCTGGCCCTGAGCTGTTATTGAAATTAGATTCATTGCAAAACATAATGTGTACTGTTTGCTGACTGTGTCAGATCAAGCTTTATAATATTTTATATGTGCTGAAAGGGCACACACACTGCCAGTATAAGTATGTACCATTCTCTGGCCCAGCTCCTGTATCACAAATCTCAGAAATGTGGTCATTACTTTGTCTTAGCTGTAAAATTACTTTTATTGTATTGCAGTTAAGGCATCCTGTAATTTGCAGTTGTTTTTTTAGAATTTTTCCATGTTCTTTCCCCTCCCTTTTCTCCTACATTTGTGGGAACATAATAATGCCATTTGATCCTGACAATGCTCTGTAGGTGAATTTTCAGCCAAGGTTCACAGTCTGTTTAACACCATACAATCTGTGAAAATGAAGATTTATACTTGCCCAACCATGTTTTATGACTTTTGCCAATGTCTGGGTTAATACATCATTCATGAACTTATGTACACTTGCTTCTATTGTGTCTGTAATTTGCAGCTTTTCATTATTTAATGTGAATTTGTAGCCTATACATAGATTGGTGGTACATTTCTTATAAAGATTTTTTGAATCACATATTACATGACTGATTATAGAACATATTGCTGTAGTATTTATAATGAAGTTTATACTTCATTATTGGTTGTTTCTTTGGATTTAAATAAAAATTGCCAGCTCCAAGCTGATTAGTCTCCCAATACGAAATACTAACTCAAGGCTTTTTCATTTTGTTTCATATGTTCATTACAAGAATGTAAGGAGCATGTGGGATTAAAATGCTGCTACTTTGTATGGTTACAACCAATGCAAGCAGATGTGTTATAATGGGAAAAAAGAAACAAAACAACCCTGAACAACCGTTAGGCAGCAGTCTATGGGAATGTTTTAAAAACCCTTTCCACATCTAAGATTTTCCATGGAGCAGATAGTTGCTTTCTGTATGGGAGGAATGCATTATTGGAAGTGGAGATATAAAGATCCTTTTGTCTGTGTGTGTCTGGTGAAATTCCCTCAGAAGATAAGACCAGAGGTGTTTCTCATGCACCCATTCTCATGCACTGAACTTCAAGTGATGGAAAAGTGTGTACATACAGCTTAGAGTTGAATATCAATTTCATCCATAAAAAGAGGTATCGATGCAAAACTTCACTTGAAACGAAATCCTTTCAGCATGGTAAATCCTATCTTGAGGATTTCTAGCATTGTGTTTTGGGTAAGGCATCTTGTTTGAACAATTATTCTAGCTTATTGCTCTGTCCACTATATGGCTGTTTTTAATTGTATCTTTAAAAAGATTGATTCCCATAATAAAACTGAGTTGGAATACTGAGGTAACTCTCAGTAATTTTTCCAAGCCAGCACTTTGTTTCTAAATTTGACCCAAAATAATTACAGCTTAATTATTATACAAATAATCCGTCTTTCAACAGGCAAACTGGTTTTTTGGGGTTTTTTAAATTTTCTCATTTGACAAACAAAACAAAATAAATTAACCAGATGCTATTGTTAAAATAGAAATGGTGAAATTTCAAATCACAGGAGAAAGAGTTAGAGGGACCCTTGAGAGTATGTATCACCCATGCTCTTGCTTTGGTGATGTCAGCAGTAATTACCTGAGGCAAGTTTGTCCTTTTTCTTCTTAGCAGTATCTCATGTTGGGTATTCCATACCCACTTGGGTGATTCATGAGCTCTACCACTAGAAGAGTATTTTAATGCCTTACCTGTACCCTGCTTATTGCATTTTAAATTCCTTTGCTTGCTGTCTTACTCGCATGAATGAGGAAGAGAGAGGATACCCTCAGTATTTAGAGCATCCTTTTGAATATTTACAGGCTGTTTCCAAATTTCCTCTCATTATTCCCTTACCTAGACAATCTTTCTGCTCAATATTTCCTTGTATATTATTATTTCTAGACCTCTGACAATTCCTGTTGCTTTCTCTGCCTCTCCAATGTGGCTAAAAAGCTCTTAAGGGGCATGCTATAAGCATTTTTGTCCTGAGAACTTCTTTAATGTCAGTTTTAAAATTCATAAATGTGTGTGTTTCTTAATGACTGCAGCATAAGGCAGCTTCTACTAATAATATATCAAAGATCATAATTTTTCAGACTTCTGTAGTAATAAATAAATAATGCCTATGTTTGTGGCACTATTGAATTCATGGGTCTTCAATGAGTTTCCTGGATTATACATTTATTGCCTGAAACAAAATCCAAAGAACCAGATGAGATTTTTTTTTCATTGAGTTAATCCACAGGACTTTGATTATTATATAATCTATGTAAGACTTAGAGTTGCATGACACTAGTAATGTCATGACAGTTTTTCAGTGGTTTGAAAAGAACCAGAACCTCTGTTAATTTTAGGAACATTTCACCTGCTGTCTCACAGAATCCAACAGTAAAAGATGCTTGTGTCAGTCTAAATAACCAGAAGAACTTACGTGTATTTTAGACATTTTCTAAATGTCTTTTCTGGTGCTGGGTTAGCAGTAGAAGTTTGTCCTTTTTACAAAGGAAAAAGAAATTAAAAAACATATTTATGCTGGAAATCATAAAAGTTCTTTCCATCCTCTTCTTCATTTGAGATCTTCATGTTTAGTTCTCTGCTGCTGTATTTGTGGGGTTTTTTTTCCTTTTTGTCACCTTGACAGTGGCTTTTAACCAGTCCACAGTCATAGCCAGGAACTGAATATACAGATTATAATGACAAAGGTGTTTTAGGCTTCTTGTCATTATAATCTGTATACAGTTCTTTTAATGAGGCATACACAGTACCTGTGATTGTAATGGAAGTCTGCTGTCCTTTGACCTCTTTTTTCATGTGACTGTGAATTTCAATTTGTTGGCAATTCTGCTCCCCTTCCCCAGTATTTATGGGCCTTTTCTAGCTGCTAAAAGCAAGAAGGGATCATGAAAGTCAACCAGTTAAATGTTTAGTGCTTTAGTAGAACAGTATTTGTATTGTATTCAGCAGAGCAGAATTTTTGGAGTGCACCATCTTACTTCACGTATGACCCACTTGCCTAGGTTACAATATGAAGTCCATTGCCTGTTCCTCCTGCAGCTGAGGAAGGTGGGACTTCCTGGGAGTATTGCTAATGGGATGTGTGGAGAGCTAGTGTGTCATCAGCTGAACACAGTTCAGGCGGCATGCCCTGTTGTGTCCTTCTTCCCAGCAGCAGACTCTCTTGGCCAGCTCTGCTTTTTCTGTACTTCTGTGCTTTTCACACAGCCTGCTCCCATCCAAATTTTCCTCCTGTAAATAAAAATGAATAGTTTTGATAGAATCCATTCTGTTCATATTCAGGTAGCTAAAATGTACTGGTTCCTAAAGCACAATGGTGAGGTAAAAAATCAAGTCATGCTTTGTTGTGACCTTGTCAGATTAGGCATTGTAAGCTCATTAGAGATGCACAAGAGGTATTTCTGCACTCTATGACTGCTTTTGTGGGCAGGTTGCTTGCATCTAGGTGTTTTATCCTGGACTAGCTGATGTGTCAATAAGATATCGAGCCAGGCCTGCCATCTGTGTCTTTTCTTTGCTTCTGGCAGTATGTAGTAGTATGGCAAAGAATTATGGCTTCAATTCCACAGAATTATAACAAATTCTAACATGAAATTTAATGCATTGCTGCAGGAAATAAGAACTGCTGTATGGCCCCCCAAGAGGGTAATTCACTCCTTACCAGCTGTGGCGTAAGTGGAGATCCAATGATCCGAGTGGTGGAGACACAAGCCGCTACAACAGTGGGTACTTAACAAATGCATCTCTTTTCTGATTCACAAATTTTCTGAGGGCACACCAGATTAAAAAAAAAAAAAAAAAAAGTAATTTTGAATGTTCTTATTTAATAGATTTTACCATATGAATGCCAACACTGCACCGGGTAGAGTTGTTACCTTTATATGGAACCCTGGAGCACACCGGAAATCAAATCAGAGGCATGAGTTCACTTTAAACACCTTTACTTCTTGTCTAGGTGACATTCTCTGCATTGGGTTGTGTCTCAGATCTATAAATAGCTGTGTGCACCATCTCTCACACTGACACCCACACACTCATCCTTCTCCTGTTTGCACACTTTTGTTGGAATAGTGCATAAGCCCCTTCCTGTCACCCCACATAACCTCTGAGTTAGAGACAATATTGCTTAATTGTAAAAATTGTAAGAAAAAATCTTGTTCTACAGCATTTCTTTAGAAAGGAGGTCTTCTCAGCTCTCCATGGCTCCTTTATTATATGTAGTGGAGTTAAAATGTTCATATTTTTGAAAAGCCTTCCCATTAGCAATTATTTTAATCTCTTGCCAGAAGGACTGCAAGAGCTTTTCTCTGCTTAGGCTTGTGCTTAATCTGCTGCTGTTTTTTACTCACATTAGAGCTGACCCAAGGCTCCTGTATTAAAATTACTTCCACAAAACTTACACATATATCATCTTGGCATGCCATTGGATGTGTGCCTTTATTTTTTATTCCTTTTTTCCACCTCTATTTTGCACAGGTCTTATGGATATGATTTTCTAGGATGCTATTATAGCGTTGTATCCTTACCTGTGGCATATGAAAGGGAGGAATTGGAGTAGAAAAGGGAAGAGACAGGCAAGGCATGAGTGAGTAGGTGGGAAAAAAAGGATTACAGGATGAAAAATTATATCTACTTCCTAGAATTAGAACTACATTTTTGCATCTTGGAGTCGCTCTCTCCCTAAGACTGTGAGTCAAAAAGTGTTTCCTCCCACTTCATTCGGAGAAAGTAGAAAAACAAGGAGCATAATTTCACATCTACAAGAAACAAAGCTGAATGCTTGGCTAATACATTGGCACCAAGATTGTTTTATGTGTATGATGAACTCTAGAGTGAACATCATGCAGCTGATAGCTTGACTCAATTTCCCTAAAGTCCTAATCAAAGTGTCCCCTTCTTCCCAGAAGTAAATAGGAAAATTCTTACAGAGGTGGACTGTTAATCACTGTGCAGCATCTTTACATTTTTTTCGCTAGTGAAAGGCTCTTGATACAAGCCTGAACATGACTTAAGACAATTTCATTGTCTATATATGCTCCCAAAGATTTACTTAGGGGTATTAATATTTCTTACTCATTGCATTCAAACCTACTGACATGAATAAGAGAAAATCTGAGGATCCTTTTAATGAAAATGTAGTTTTCCTGTTTCTGTAAAGTATGTAAAAAAGATTTAAAACTGCACACCCCCCACCCCTTCAAGAGCATTCACAGAGTTTGCTTTCAGGCAGACCAATTCTGTTGTTATTTTTCAGTTTATCCATCTCTTTTTTCCTGCTAAAAGACAAGGCTCAGAATACTGCAGTCAATAATAGGAAACAGACCACCCTTTGAGCAAGAAAGACCTACCTCAAAAGAAAAAATCTCAAAAATATAATTTTGAAACAGTTAGGAAGCTGACTGCATTATCTAATAGCTCTGTGCCCTCTTCCCTAGTTTACATGAAGAGAAAGAGATAACCAGTCTTTGGTCTTTTTTCTTTTTCAGCTTTTTTTTTTTTTTTAATGCTAAAAGACAGTTTATCTGGCATGTTGAAACCAGTTTCATTCACAGTTCTTTTATCTTCTCCAGATGGATTCATCTAACACATACTGACAGCCTGTAATTTTATGCAGCCAGTGACGGGTAATAAGCTTTAGGTGTTTCTTGCATTAAATAGGATCTTTGTTAGATCTAAATGGTCCCGGCTGCAGGCAACAACCATGTGAAGGACAGGGCCATCATCTCTGAAACAATGTGTTGGACAAAATAAAGTGGACCTTTGATAGGACTGAAAACAACAACCATAATTTCCCTGATTTGTCACTAATTTAGCATTCTATGTACATTCCAGGTGAGCGCTACAGAATGTAGCTTTGAGAAAAAGAATCATGAAATCCTACCCATCAACATATCAGTGTTCAGAGCATCCCTGACTGCTTTGGACCACTCTTGCACCTTCCATTGCCCTTTTCGCAGCTAGCACTTGCATATGCACCACAGCAGTAATCACAATGAAAAGGAAATGTTCAGAAGCTGAGATAAAAGACAGTATTTATGATTAATGAGGAGCTGCAAACATACTAAAAATGTTGAATTCTGTATTTAAACCATGCTTTACCATGTTGGCATCCAGCACATATCTACCACAAGTGTAAGAAATTCAGTTTCTTAGACATCTTATTTATTGCCTGAAAGTTTTTCTTGGATTTCAGCCCAGGTGTTAGAGTAATTTGTTACAGATACATTTTCTTTTTTCTTTTTTTTTTTTTTCTTTTCATGGTGCTACTCCTCAACTAGCATGTGGGTGGCAGGAACACTTCATTCAATACTTCCCTTTTCTGTATTGTACCACTGGGTTCTTTTCATTACCAAATATTTTATCTGTTCCTTTTGTTTGCCCTCGCCCTTCACAAAAGCTGTTCACTTAATCGCAGCCCATGCAATGAGAAGTATTCCCTTCATAAAGCTGGGGGAGATTTATAAATAATTTCATCAACACCTTGTCATTCTTGAGGAGAATCATAGCAGACCATCCATAGCCCAAGTTAGGATCAGGAGAGCTGATCCCAAACTACCAGATGATCTTGGAGTCCTTATTGTAGGATTAGAGAGTGGTGGAGCCCTACACAGAGTAAGATAAAATCTTGAATATTCTTCTGTTCCTTTTATGCTGAATAACTTATAATGTCAGTCTATATCAGTTTGAACGATATCAGCTACTCAGTGGGTATTTTCAAGAAGTTCAGTGATTTGGGATAAGTGTGGACGAATAAATGGCTGACAGGTAAGTTCTTCACTCCAAGCAGCTTTATTGCTGACATCTCATCATTTGTCACTGACATAGGGGTGTATTATTAGCCAGTGGCATCATCTGTCAGGGAGACTAATCCTAACATTTAATTAATTGTTATAAATTGTCATGTCATGCAGGAGCCTATTCAGTAGATTTGGCCAAACGACACCTTTCCTTTAGACCTTGGAAAAATAAGGAGCTTGGGCAAGGTAGTGATTAAGGAAGAAAGCAAGAAGGATCATGTTAATGACATTTAAAACTTATAGGTGGGCAAAGAGAGAGAACAGAGGGGGAGAGAGAGAGAGAAAGAGAGAGAGAGCAAGTTAGCTTGGAGGAGAAGTTAATTTGTTCCCTGGCCCCAAAGCAGATGTTAGCTCCTGAAAGGCGGTACCATTCACTAGCTAACAAAGGAAATCTTGGCTGATAATACCTCCTGTGTGGTAGGTACATATGCTGCTCCTTGCTTGGACAGCATCAAATGCCCATCCTTGTGCTGCTTCTTCCATGGTAATTCTAGACAGGGGGAAGTGTACCTACACAGCCAAACACAATTATGTATGGATATACCATGCACATTTCCTTCCAAGAGATTGATAAAATATCTCAATCCACACACTGTGAGTACTGTAATAATTTACCAGTTTTTGGTAGACAAAGTCTGGCTACGGTGCTTCTGGGAGGTTCTTTGTAAGCATGCCAAAATAAAGAGATGCATAATTAAAGAAGCTTAATTAATGCCAAATGGGTAATGCTTGAAGAAGTTGGGGAGGCCTGTAAAAATTACTGACACTACTATCCCGTGCTTCTGACCATATTAATTTAAGTTGCTTTCATGGTCCTCATCCAAACTCAAATCCTGTTGTAGTGACTCATTACAAGGAAAATTCTCTCATACTTTTTGTCATGGCTGAGCATGGATGCTGTTTCAAAAAGCAAACAAGAGGGATGTTCATTTGAGATAAACATCAGCTACATGTCTGAATATTTGTAAAGGGACATTAAGTTTTGGATGTCTAAAGTTTCAATGTCCAGCTTGAAAAGCAATAAAGGGAACCAATTTTGCATAAGATTCATAGATTCATTAAGTTTGGAAAAAACCTCCAACATTGTAGAGTCCAACATTTCACTGAAAATAGCTCTGAGTCCCATGGCCAGTCATTTCTTGAATATCTCCAGAGATGGTGACCCCACAACTTCTCTGGGGTTCAACTTCAAGCATATTTCAATGCCTGACAACCCTTTCAGTTAAGAAATTCTTCCCGATCTCTAACCTGAACATCCTCTGGTGCAGCTTGAGGGTATGTTCTCTTGTCCTGCTGCTGGTTGCCTGGGAGAAGAGGCCGATCCCCATCTGGCTACACCTGCCTTTCAGAGAGTTGTAGAGACTGATAAGGTCTCCCCTTTCTCCAGCCTCCTTTTCTCCAGGTTAAACATCCCCAGCTCCTTCAGCTGTTCCTTGTCTGACCTACTCTCTTGGTTTTCTGTCATCTCCATGGCCCTTCTCTGGACACGCTCCAGCCCCTCAATGTCTTTCTTGTAGTGAGGGGTCAGAACTGGCTACAGCACTCGAGGTGTGGCCTCACCAGGGTTGAGTACTGCAGACAATAACCGGCCTGGTCCTGCTGGCAATGCTGTTGTTGATACAAGCCAGAATTCCATTGGCCATTTTGGCCACCTGGACTCACTGGCTCATGCCCAGTTGCTGTTGGCCAGCACTCCCATGTTGTTTTGTGCTGGGCAGCTTTCCAGCCACTCTGCCCCCAAATTGTAGCATTGTCTGGGATTGTTGTGACCAAAGTGCAGGACCCAGCACATGGCCATACTGCATCTCAAAGGATCTGAGCTTGCCTTTTCAAATGAGCCTTTTGAAAGTGTCTCACCTGGCTCTTTTACAGCAAACAAACACAAGTGCCCAGATATTTTTATAACTACCTGTTACTCCAAGTCTATCATTTAGAGAAACAATAGGCTGTCTTGGGCAATCATCAGAGCTCAATGAAAATGAAAGCTGGTGACAGATACCATAGATGTAGACACTGGGATCCACATGACATCCTCTTTACTGATGACTGCCACAGCTAGATTTACACAAATATGTTTGCAAGCCTGTTTGCAACCTGTCTTTTGTTCCATGGTTTCATGTGTCAGACAGATATACTGTGTTAGTGGCAGAAATGGCAGTGCTACTTAATAGTGGCCAGTGGCTTAAAACATCCACCCGCTGACAAACATTTCAGCTACTACCTTGTACCAGGTTTCATCCCGCTCCCTGTTGCATCTGTGATTAGCAGGTAAAGTTGACTTCATAAGCTATAAATTGAGGATTTTGTAAAGACTAGGAGAACAAAACAGTAAAGAATTGCTTGTGTAAGGAAGTAATTGTGGAACATTGGCATCTAGGTATTGTGCTGTGACATGATAGGAGTCTCTGCTTGCCATTTGTAGCAAAAGAGAAATGAACACTGGTGTGTCAGAATGCCTTGGGGATACATTTCCCTCTTCTAAAATAAGGCTGAAGCCAGTGAGAAGTTTTACTCAGAGCTGCAATATCTTAGATTGCATAGAATTGTTCTGGCTATCTCCCTTCTCTTTGTGCTAGATGAGCTGTGGAGATAATGATTTACAAGTTAAAATATGCTCTTATTAATAGATTTTCCACAAATGAACATAGAGGGCCAGCAGAGCCACACAGGATGTTATTTGGTCCATGAGGAGCAATACACTTCATAATTAGTTTCATTTACATGTGTTCAGTGGCCACTGCAAAAGTAATTTGTTTTTATCCCTATCTCCAGAAATAATTCTCAAATAACTATTTTTATATGTGCAACACTGATGAAAATGGAATAATATGCAGCCAAGAACATTATAAATTATTCCTTTCCCTGGAAGTCATCAACAAAAATAAGGAGATTGCAGAGGCTGATAGGTCATTGTGATTATTTTCTTCTTTGTAAATAAATATCCAGCCTACTCAGAGACTCAAGGAAATAAAGGGTTTTATAAGACAATGTTTTAATTCTCGAAAACTAAAGCTATTTCCTAAACCATTCCCATGCTGTCAGTGGAAAAGGATGTGTTGATGAAACCAGAGACTTTTGTGCCTCATGTGGTGATCAGAACTCTGCAGACCTACCACTGGTTTAATCAGGTTACCCATGAGTAGAGACAGGAAACTAAAATTAGAGTTAAAAAAGCCTGTAGAGAAGTCAAATTTCACTATAATATTGCAATACAGCTACAGAGAGTTTATCTTTTTTCTCTCACACACAAGCACATACTTGATTTGCCTCTCTTCAACAGACTTCCTCCTCCAAAAAGTCCGTGCATGCAAAAATGCTTGAGAGCCCCATGGGTCCTTGGCTATGTTTGTATTTTGGATCGCAGAAAGCATGGAGGGATTTCCATGTCCTGCTGAAGCCACTGAATGTATCCTACCATAGCACAGGATTAGCCCTCTGAGGACAGACATTGTCATTCCTTGAATGCTTTACAGACTGCAACACAAAATGACCCACTTGTCAGATGCCATGTAAGCATTACTGGAATAAATGAGAAAAACACAACAATGAAATATTTTAATAAACTAGAATCAGTTACTGTGGGATCTCAGCACATCACTGTGGATGTGCAGAGACACCAGGGGAGCCCCTGGGGGGCTCGGAAACCCTGGAATGATGCCAAAAGGGTTTGGTGGTTGGATTTCGATCCATCAAAAGGAGAAGAACCTGTGACGGAGGAAATGAGAACTTCTTGGGTGTGAATGATACCTTTATGGAGGGAAATATAAATTTTAGAAAAATAGGTACAGGGGGGTCATGAAGGCAAGATGGAGGATTCAGGGCGTGGTCCTGTGTTCTTCTTTCTTCTTCATCTCTTCCATTTTGTGTGGTGATGTTGGCACTTGGAGATTGGTTCATAGTGAAAGTGCACTTGTCTATAAGGATGAATAGTATTGGGAAATAAAGGTAAATATGTCACACGTAATTTTTACTATAAAAGACACAACCGCCCTGTGGGCGGGGAGAGTGCACTCGACTGTCCTGCTGAGCGGACCTCGGCTGGGCAAAGAGAAAACTTTGTAGATAAGAGATAATAAACAGAACTGAAGACCGAAAATTTGAAAGTCCAGACTCATCCTTCACAATCGCGGCCGCCCAGAACCACCTTTCCCTGTGTCGGGGCAGAGACACATAACAGCGGACCCCGACAAGTTACTTTTATTAATTTATTTTCTTACCATGGCAGTGAATCAAGACTTCCATTATTTGCATATCATAAGAAGTCTTTTTCTGAAGCTGGAAAACTGGCATTAACATTGATTTCCTGGCATTATTTTTTCCTAAAGCATAAACCTTTTGAATTACTACTTCCAGGACTGAGTTTGAGTGACAAGAGACATGTTCTATTCTTGTAAAGATAGAATCCAGGGAAATCCAGACAGAAAGAAAAATTGCAAAAGGAAACCTTCCCACAAAATATTTTATGTAGGATTTGATGCATATTTTAAAGTATTGTTCAGTATCCTAGTACACTCTAAAAAAAATTTCTAAACGTTGCTATCAAGGTGTAAATAGAGAAAATTGGTCACATAGAAAAAAAGAATGTCTGAAACTTCAGGACTCTCCTAATTTGTGTATGAAATGGCAGAGGGATATTGGACAAAAAAATTTGAAATATGACTCATGATATATATGAAGACAAAGAGAAGATAGTGAATCGGAATGAGAAATTGAAATCAAAATATTGAAAGGTCTTGAGTAAAAGTGAGTATATCATATATCCAGCCCAGAACCCTGAAAGTATTGTCAAATGAAATCTTCATTTAGAAATAAAAGGTTTAAAGTCGGTGCTTGCAGTGTGCAATGGCATGAAACTGGAAAGAGGAAAATGCAATGTCCTTATGTAGAAAGATAAGTGTAACAGAAAATAAGAAATCCATGGATCAAACCTTGGAAATATGTTAAGAATTAATAAGAAAGTAGGAATTGGAGAGACTGAGAAACAGGATATTATAGGGGTTTATTGAGTGTAGGTGTTGTCAGGATAACCTGATTTTTTTCTGTGTTTTTGTTTGGCTGGTTTTTGTTTGATTTTTTTTTTTCCTGTACAAAGGAAGTGCATCTGATCTTATCTAGCCAGAATTGTGTTCTTTTAGTTATGAAACTGGGTGAAGAATTGAGAAATTACTAGCTCTGTGTAGGAAGATGTAGATTAGCAAAAAGCATGACATAGTTGAGAAGGAGGTTAAAATCAGACCAAAAAAAAAGAAGAAAAAAAAAGGAAATGTCAGAACAAGAACTTTTGGGCTTTAAAATAATTAGTGGTGCATTTTCTGAAAAACTTAAGTTGGTACCAAAATTGTATGTTGTTATTGTGAATGATCCTGATCCTGCAACAGAGAAAGAGGAGCTGATGACACAAACACAAGAGATGACAGTTATAGAAATCAGCTTAGGAATATTATACATGAAGAACAAAATATCAGAAGAGTCAAGGTAACAGAAAAATGGCAAAATGAGGTAGTACATAACATCTTGCACCAATAACTGCAATAATTTTTGCAGTGTCCTGGCATCTTACTGTCCAGGACAGAAAGAGAAGACAAATTATTTGAATATGTCTGTCAGTCCCCACATGACTGGGAGCCTCTGATATGATGCAATCATCAAAGAGTCAAATGTTCTTTTTGGATATATCAGGAGACATATGGGAGTGTTAATAGCATAGTCATGGGGAGGTGTTGTTTGGAATACTGTGAGTCTCACCACCTGCAAGAAAGACAAATTCAGATGAGAGAAAAGGAAGATTGCTAAAATGATGAAGAAAGTGGATATCTACTTGTGAAAGAAGAGAGTCTAGGATGCCTAGCCTAGCAAAATACAAGCTGAGGAGTCAGATGAATGATACCTAGGAATAAAATAGAAGGATAAGCACCACAGAAGGAAGAGAACTGTTTAAACTATAGGACATCATTGACAAAAGGATAAAATGGATATTAATTTCCCACAATTAAATATATGCCAGATGTGGGAAACTTTCATATTATGCCAGTAAAAATATTTTACAACACTGAAAATTCTGTAAAGCTATAGTCAAGAAAGATTTAATCAACCTGAAGTAGGTGCAGGGAAGAATTACTAGATGAATAGTGGAATGATTAATTTATTGCTCAAGAGACACTAGAAGAAAACTTGCCTTACTTAGCCCAGCAAAATAAAGATGGGAAGGGAATATTGCTGAAATGTGCTAAGGGAACAAAGATCGAGGAAGAAGAATAACCATTTTAAGCTAAAAGAAAAATGGTATGAAAATAAATAGATATGAACTGTCTATGAATAACTTTAGTCTTCAAATGAGAAAGGGTTCCTAAAAATTGGAGTAGCAGTGATAAGAAAGCAAAATGAGTGAATTTATTAGTGAAATATAGTGTGATTACTGAGACACAAAAATTAGTTTAGTGCTGCTTGGTATTTACAGGAGATTGCGGTTTCTAATAGCATGGAGTCAATGACTTAGGTGATCTAAATGGACAACTTAGATCAATAAATTTTCAAAAGATTCAGACACAAAGGTCAAGGAGATGAAAGTGGTATCCATTTGATATTTTTTTGAACATTTCATTTCCTTGATCTTCACTTGCCCTAAGTTCCTATTTAAATTTTATTCCTTATGCAGTCAGTAAAGAATCAGGAGTGTCCCGGCTCAGTTGTAGAACAAATAATGGTTTTGTGCCCAAGACAGGTATGTAGGTCCTACACAAACTTCACAGACCCATTATATCAATTAGAAACTACACTGAAGGTCCAAAACAAATTTATTTCCTTACTTTTCTAAATTCAGAGGTAACAATAAAAATAGGTCACTTCTAGTGCTTTCTCTGTATCATTTACTTTGGATATAAAAATGATTAGAACAGGGGGAGAAAGGAGGATAAGTGAAAAAAACAGCTTATGTTTTGCAATTTTCTGTTCTTCCAATGGTTTATGACACAAAATGACCCAATGAAATTAACAGATTTGTAGTTTTTTTAGTTGTAGTTGGCATAATATCCTCAGTCTAGCTGTGAACTTTTAAAAGTTCACAAAGAACTATGAATCTCTCTTTTACACTGTTGTCATATTTTCATGGCAGGAACTATTGATTTCAATTCTAATCCAGCAGAGTTTAATGTTGAGATTGGATAAAAAATACACAAGCAGAATGTTTCCAGTAATTTATTGGATCTGTCTAGAAATATTCCTTACATTGTTTTTTTCTGAGATTTCCAGGCCCTTGTGAGTAAGCTCAAAGTATAAATAGAAATTTTTGTTCTGGTGTTTGAGTACTTTATCTTTGAGGAACCCAGAAAAACACATTAAAAATAATTGTGAAGAGAAAGAAACAAAAGTTTTCAATACTTTAAAATTAAATGTTTTGGTGTCATATTGGGTTTTTAGATATAGTTTCATGCAGATCTCATTCCTGGTACTGATTTTCTCTCTATAGCCACAGTGGACATGATGATAAATTTATCTTTCAGTTGCTTCCAATTGCTATTCTTTATTTACCTTAAGAAGCAAGGGAAAAAGGCCTCCTCATGAAAACACAGGCCATAACTCTATTTTTGCCAGCTGCTGAATGTGTAGAAAGAGTCTTAAAAAGAAATCAAATTATTATGTCAATGACAGGATGATTCACTGGGATCCACTGTTTTTTAAAGGTCAGGCACCAGCCTGATTTATTTCTCTTTTCTTGAGTGATACAACAGAGTGAATAAACTGAACAGAAACCATTGCTCTAATTGCTGTATGGGGATATATAGTTCATTGCGACCAAACTTTGGGCATATTTCTTTCTCTGGTTGACCTTTTCCTGTGGCTTTTTCTTTCTCCACTCTGGTTTATTCTTCAATCATGGTAGCCAATTATAATTATCTTCTACAGGTCACTTGTTTTTTCCCCTTGTGAATCCTCAAAATTTTTTTATTGTTCTTCTTTTTTTTTTTCCCCTTTTTAATCCCCAAAATTTTTTTTTTTTTTTTTTTTTTTTTTTTTTTTTTTTTTTTTTTTTTTTTTCGTTCCAACAGGAATTTTGATTATTTTGCTAGGTCTTAGTTATATGTCGGAGTAAAGTCCAAGAGCTATCTTTCACTCTGAAAACCCCACACAACCAAGGGATCATTTTACCTATTACTAAATTCTGTCATTTCTGAAATGTTATGTACTGTCCAGATATGCTTCTTGGTCTTCCTCCTTCTATGGGAAGGAATGAAAGGAAAGTATCCATCCTACCTTCTGCTAAAGGTTTATCTAGAATTGCTTTTTCTTTTTTTTGCTTAGTTTTTCCTTTCACAAACTTGAATATGATTTTCATGGCATTTTTTGTCCTTTTCAAATTATTTAAGGGTGTTTCATAACTCAAGCTTTACATATTGTTTTAGTCAAGTGTACACTGAGCAAGAGCTGTCTCAATCGAGACTTGTATTGGGACTTTCTCGGAAAAAACCCCTAATGAATTCTGTCAAGTTCACTACAGTCCATAGGTTTGCAATAGAAATAAAATACACAAATTAGGATTTATGATTCAATGTCCTGCAAAATTGCTCCTAACCTTTTCTTGCATGAAATAAACGAGACTGGAGTGAAACGAAAACTGCATTCATCTCTTGATTAAAACCTTTCACAGCTCATGTGTCCCAAATGGTTTTATGAATTTCTGTCATTGGAACTGAAGTTTGGAGGAGGGATTAATGAGAAGTTAAACAAAAAGAGAGAGAAAAAGGGGGAAGAAAAAGGAGAATCAATGGTAAATATAATGCATACAAAAAAACCCAAAAAACAAATTCAAGTTATCATTGCACTTAGACATGGTTGTGTTTAGGAAAAACTCTGCTCTGTGATTCAAAATCTCCCCACTTCTACCTCCATGGTGACTTCAGTCTATCACCTTCACATGTGTTTCCTTTGTCCACACTGCTTTATTGAAATATCAGATCTTCAGAGAAAAGACTGGATGTTTTCCCAATATGTAATTCTTAGCTATTACCAGGATGTCTAGTTAGGAATTAAAGAAAGGAAGAGATTGAAAAATACAGATGGCCACAGAAAAAAATATTTAGTGACATCAGGGACAAGGCTCTGAACCCATGGAACTCAATCCTGTCCTGCAATTGTAACACTATTTCCTGCTATGCACCCCAGTGCTAAAAATAGTAGGAAAAGTAAAAAATTATTTTAAATGCAGTTTTTGAAAAAAAAATCCAGGAACTTAATGCCAGTATGCCCAATTAGTACAAGTTGGCCTTGATTCATATGCATTGATTTATTTCTTCTGATGCAGAGAATTTATTTGCAGAGCAGGTACGTTTCATTCCTTTCATGTTTACAAACTGTTTGTATAATGCTGTTTACATTACAGAGATTTCTTTTTTCCTTCCCAATATCTTTCACCTGGAATTAAATGCTATTTAGCATCCGCAGCAAAGAGATGCTTTCATCTGGTGATGCATTTCTGAGTCAAGCACCACAGTCATCAGATACTGATTGTTAGTCAACCTTGATATGATTTTGGCTATAAGCATAAGGTATCTAACAAGGCTTATTTTTTAATGTGAAATCTAAGCCATGTTTTGAATCTCAGTGGTGTCCAAGGATGCATGTCTTTTCATCCAGTGCTACAAAGACTCTAGGCTACTCATTTAAAAGAAAGCAGCAATTAGATTGCTTCTTTATATTTAGATAGTGTATTAAATCTTCAGGCTGAAGTGAATTAACACTGTAATTGATAATGGGAGTAGACTGACTTCAGGAATCACTTTAGGACTGTATCCTAATTAAGAGAAAAATTAGACTATGAAGCAGATGGTCTAGGTTACAGTGATGCTACTAGCACCAACTTGTTGGGGAGGGGTCACAAAAATTTCTCAAGCTTCAGTTTTCTTTTTGCAATACACCAGGTTTTCCTCCAAGTGTACTTAGAGACTCAACATTTCTGAAAAGATGGTTGTTAAGGATTATTAATTTCAATGTATTTTATTTTTAACAATCATCCTCAGCTAGGAGAGTCTTTCCAGGTGCCATGACCATAATTAAATAGCACAATACAATAAAGATAAAAACTACTTTAATTATTTTTAACAGGGCTTTGGTTGGATTACAGAATCTCACTGAAATAATAACAATATGAAATAAAAGATTTGTTTCTCTTTGTGATTTTTAAAAGCCAGTGATCTATAACTGCCTGTTACACAGTTGTGTCTCTAGGTATGCATTTAAGACTTTTAATATGCCCTTGATTATAGGAAAGCTTGATTATTCCAATATCTTTCAGGTTGTGCATGATAATCAAGGCTGTGATAGAAGGAGCTGATCTAATCCCAGCTGATGTCAAAGCCAAACCCAGCACTAAATACTGCAGGAAATATTGTAGGTCTTCTAAGTCAGTGTTTCTTGGAGGGGAACTGTGCAGCTCCAAACTGGACAGTAGTGGCCTCTGTCATGGTTTTCCTCTGATGTTTTCCACTATGTTGCAAAGAAAAATTTCCTCACCTTTTTTTTTTTTTCATTGCAATGATCTATTTGTAAAATTTAGCTTTAACTGGTCTCATGACAGAAACCACGTGTTGAAACTTCCCCTTAGCTCATTTCCATTGTTTAACCTTTCAATAACGACCTTGTCTCCTTGTGGTTCACATATTGTATGGTCTGCAGAACAGAATCACAGGAGTTAGCACAGATGCTCAGACTCAAGGTGACTCATAACCTGAGACATTCCTTAAAAATTCTCTTCATAGGGAAATACATCATCCAGCCATTCTAGAGAAATAGATAAATAACTAGACCATGGATGAATACATAAATGGGCAAACAGTAGGACAGATCTATTATTCTATCCTTAATTCCCTGGCAATGCAAAACATCTTTTATTTAAGATTCTTGCTAGTGTTTCTGCTGTTATTGCTTTAAAATGCCCTGCAGAAGAATCTGGATGACAATAGTTCATCAAGCACTATGTATTACCATCAATGGTTACAAAAATTCTCCTCATTTCCTCCTTATCCTCCAAAGTCGGAACGATCATGGGGTTGTTTTTTTTTTCCTGCTCTATTTCCCCAGCACTTAGTTGTATTTTTATTAGATGCAATAAAAATGTCCTGAACAGACATGTGGAGAACTTGGGAAGGGGATAGGATGATGTTATCATAATACCTACATAGAGCAGAGTATTTTGTTTAGAGTTTAATGATAATTTTCCAGTGCCTGAGGCACTCATCTCATGAACATCTGCAGAATAAATGTCTGAGCTAACATCTAAACTAATCCTACCAGGCTAATTTTGTGGGCAATGAGAGAACATCAGTTTTCCCACCTTAGTTAAAGATTTGCTCTAGCACAAGTTGAATCACATTCTATGAGTGACTATTTTCCCCCATTTGTTATAAATCTGGAGTACAAGAGCACTCAGTGAAATGGTCGCACTGTAGACATATGCCTTCAGACGAGATAAGTTCCATCCTCACATGTTCCAGCTTTAGGTAGGACTCTGAGGAAGACTCAGTTTTACCAAGCCCAGATGGAAAATAAGGGTCACAGTACCTAATCCAATACTGGTAAATACTAAGATGTCTTATTTGTGGTTCTTTGTTTTTCAAATCTGATTTTGTAGTCAAGAACCTATGGCAGGTTCCGATATCCCCTCTACAATAAAAGCCTTCAGTTAGTCACTAGTGTTCTAGGTGATTTTGAAGAGTCATCTCTTCCAGTCTCTTCCTTTAAAATAGGGATAATCATTTCCTTTTGTTGTACTGTTGTTGGGTGAAGACCATCCATCAGTGTGAGGCACCAAACTGTGAGATATATGCTATTAGCTTGGTTCCACTTCTTGTGCTGCAGCATGGTCTTAGAGACAAGTTCTAATCACATCTGCAACAAATTGATTTGAGGTGTAAGCATTTTGGAGTATTTCATGCTGTAAATAGAAATCCTCCTATAGTGCCAAGCTCTAAAACCTAGTTGCATAAAAAATTCTATTTGAAGTGGGGATTTTTCCTGAAATAATGCGAATCTGACATTGCTTCTGATTACTTCTCATCAAAGGCTCATCTTTATCTGAGGCCTCTGCTCCAGTTCCTTATTTTCCCCCCTTCTTCCTCTGTCTCTGCATACATTTTAAAGTCTAATTTAGGTTTCCAATACCATACTAAATGTTATCCGTTCCTTTAGATCCTTATTTAACTGTTCTTGTCTTAATTTCATCTCTTGCAATTGTAACTCATTATTCAGGTTATTTCTCACAAGATTGATTTGAGTATCAGGGGATCATTTACTTTTCCATTATAACAGCCACTTCAGGTTATAAATTCTGACTGTAAGGAGAAAATGTGCTTATCAGTTTTGTCAGCATTTGTGTGAAACAGGACTGGGCTTGTTCTGCAGAGACATTCATGACTGATACAATTTCTATCTCTGTATTTTCTGTGGCTAATCCTGCTGCTGCATCTCCTGTATGTTAAAGTGCAGAGGAAAACACTTGATTTTTGGTGCCATTTTTCTGATGTGAACTGTGTGTGTGCCTGAAGTGAGGGGATCTTTCAATCTTGTGCCTGTGTTAAGAGCTGCTGCTTGGGGGAGCAGATGGTTCAGGTGATAACTAGCTATGGCTTATGCTGCTACTGTTGGAAGCAATTATGGCTTAATTTTGTGTGTTGCATCTTTAAATTTCTAAGTGTTTGCTGGAGGCTGCTGCCATTTTGTGTTCATTTCAGATAGCATATGTTGCAGAAGGTCCTCTGCTCTCCACCATGGGTACTTTAATTCTTCCTTTTTGTTTGGCTTTTCCTTCATACAATTAAATTTTTGATGGAATGAAGAAGGAAGATCTTTGGGCATGTAATGAGAATGTCTATGGAGACTCCAAAGCCGTGTTTCTGGCTTGAAACAAGCTAGATTCATAAGAATCGGTAGAAAAAACTAAAGTTCTTTTCTCAATTTGGAGGTACAAACTTAGAAAATTCTGATCTAAATTGTTTCCTGGCCCTTTGTATGTCTTACCTGTTATTTTAGCAATCTCTTCAAGCAACACATTGAGCATGCAGTATTGCTTGTCTGATAATCTTCCAGCTCAGGCATTTCCCAGGCATTAGCAGAAAGGGTTTGTAGGGGTTTAATTTGGTAATAGCATTGGATTGCAAGGGGGAGTCCCCAGACAAATGAATGGAGCCAGATTTGACTCCATGATTACTGTCATTGTAGCTGTTGTTTTGTTGGTGCCTCTTGGCTGAACTCAGGATGCCTTCCTAAATTTTCATTATGAAGGAAACACAGACTTTGGCCAAGCCTTTACCAGATGGCATGGACTTGTCACAATTTTGTGGCAGTACTAAGATATTCACCTGAGTTTCTTAAATTCAGGGTCTTCCGTGTTATAAGTATTCCACACAGTTTCTGTCTACCTGCCAAGCCTGAGGGGGCACCACCAACCCTACCTGTCCTTTCCCAGGACTCCAGGGCTGCTCCCACCCTGTCCATGGCCTGGGACCCCATGGCAGTCTCCCACAGCCACCAGTCCCTGCCCAGCAACACCCAACAGGGCTGGGCTGCAGCTCCCCACAGGGGCTCTGCCCAGCCCCACCAGCCCTTTTCCCAGCCTTGCTCTGGCCTCCCCATCCTCGGGGGACATGACCAAAGTGTCCCAGGCTGGGGCTGCCCCAGTGCCCCACAGGCTGTCACACTCCCTCCCTGCTAGCCTAGGGGTCTCCTGCAGTTCCCAGCACTCCTGGTCCTGGGAAGCTGCTGGCCCACATGGTGCCGTGGCACCATCCACTCCATCCCTCACTGCAAAGCTGCTCAGTGTTCATGTGGTCTGCACTCACATCCCACAGCAGTCAGGTTTTAGTGCTGGTTTTATATGAGTGATTGCTGGGGAACAGCTGGCACTCATAAAATGAAACACAGAATATCTTGTTAATGACTTGTCACCATTTTTCTTCTTTGCTTTATAGGTCAGAGGAAAGCAAACAGCTTCACGGGTCTGTGCAGAAGGGCCCGGCAGTCTTTCCCAGCCTGCAGATGCTGAAATGACAGTGATTAACCACAGTGCCCAGAACTGAAACTGCACAGAGCGCGCTTGCACTGCGGGGGCACGTGGAGATCTACTGAGTAAGAGCTGTGACACATCTGGAGGGGAATGGCAAAGTGGCAGAAGGTTTGCCAGCAAACGTCTCTCCTGCCAGTTATGTGCAGCCCTCAAAATGCCAGTGGCAGCACACTGGCTCTAAGGGCTCCCTTTGAGCTGCTGCAAGGATTGGATTGATGTTAGCCCTGGGGGAAAATGCTTCAAAGTGCCCCTGAAGCAGACAACCCCAAAAACGGTGGAGCTCTGAAACCACAGGTTTTTTCATACAGACTTCCGATCAGCTCATTTGGTACTAAGCTGCTGCTTTCCCAGAGAAAGCTCCTGACTATACTAAGCCCCCTGATGTTGCACTGGAAATGCCATCTGCTACAAAATACAAACTGAACATAATTCTCAAAATAAAAGTGCTTTACACCTATGTCATGTAAAAGGAAAAGCAGGAGTAACCCACAGACAGCAGTGGATAAAAAGACTGAGCTGGAGTAGGAAAGCACCAGGTGTGACAGAAAAATCTGAACATTCTCTTAGACTAACATGGATATCAAGAGATTTCAAGATTGCTGGATTGGAATCTCAAGGAGACAGAAATCTTATATTTTTTTAGCAAGTGGGGAGAATGGAGAATGCAGAGATCACTTGCTTGGCTCACCAGGAGTAGGCTGCTGCACTGCAAGACACACCACTGACTCAAGTCAAATGAGTTTAACTAGTCCCATATTTGGGAGGAACAGGAACATTCTGTGCATGTCTTCAAATCAGTTATTCAAGTCAGTAGAGGAAAAAAAGGGATGTGTCTTATGCTATCTCCCCTCTCCCTACCATCAAAAGTCTCTTTTTAGAGATATATCTTTGATCATTAGAAAATCTTCCCAAATTAGTGATGTAGGAGAGAAATCCCCTGGCCTGAGCTCAGAAGAGCAGTTTATGTCCTAATTTGTCCATTCAAAATCTAATGGGAGACAAATGCCTGGGGGCATTAAGTACTTAAATGCCTTTGCAGATCTGAGCAGATCCTCTTATTAGTACACTAACTCTTTACAGTTATCTAGTTTGTTATGAAACAACATGTTTTACATGGAATTTTATAAAATTAGTGTGCTATTTAAATATTAGATTAGAAAAGCACCTGAGGAGCCATGCTGTTTTCTTGGGTGTAAAGAAGCATTCAGGCAGCTACTTAAAGCCATATCATGTGCTCAGTTCAGAGCTGTTTGACGCCATCAGCCGCATCTGCGTCCTTATACAGCATACGGCACCTAACTACTGCATTTGAACTGTTGCAGCAACGTCATGGAGATGCATTCTTGAGATTGTTTCCACCTAGTGGCAAATGAGGAATGTGCAGGTTTCTGAGCATAACTCCATCCTAGGTTCAGAGATGTCTCCTGTTAAGCCACTCTCTCTTACAATTTTCCCTTACTTTTCCATTTGTACTGAGCCATAAGCTAGTAAATGCATGAGCCTTGTTTGATGCAGCAAATCCACTGACGAACAGGAAAATAAAAAGTACCTTTAAAACTAAGAACATTCAAGTAAACTGACCCATCAAATCTGTGGATGCTAAGACTTATCACAAAGCCAAATATCTAATTCCCACCAACACCAGTGGGATTTTGCTCCCTAAAAAGGAATGTCTATTATTGTTTAAATACCCATCTGTATTCAAATTAATTGCACAGCTGAAGGGCATGGGAGGTAAAATAGGCTTACTTTGCCTGCCAGTTGCCAGTTCATGAAGGCACATGATCCCACAGGTCTCATTGTGCCAGCCCCATTCAACACTTGACATGGGCATTCAGAACAGAATTAGACACCCTCTTTAATGGGGGAAGAGAAGGGAAAAAGAGGTGATGCAAATGATATGTGCCATTTCAGAATTTCAAAATAATTTATTGCCTAAAAATGGAGCATTACTTTCCAAAAACTTTGTGTCAGATGCTGAAGGTCAGGGGAAGACTGGAAAGTAAATCTTTCCTCAGAGCTTCTCAGTTGTTAGCTACAGAGAGATTCTTAATCCCTGAGACACCTGATGTTCTCCATCTACCCCACAGACAGCATCATTGCCATATGTGGAGGAAAGCCAGACATTTACTTCAACATGAGCTCTGTAATATTTGACTTCAAAGTTTTTAATTATTTGAGTCCCAGTTTCATGTTTGTTGAAATATTACTGGGCTATGTAGTGAATATATATGTATGTTATATTTAATGATAGTGTATATTTAGTGATGTTATATAGTCAGTATGTATCTATAAATAAATTGCATGCAGACTGTGTGTATAAGGAGAAAAGAGAGAAATCTATTTAACATTCTTTGCATATATACTCTTGATTGGGTCATTGCTCACTTTATTTTTTATTTACTGACATATTTCTTACAAATTCACTTTAGCTTCCTTAGACTCCACAAGTAATATCCCCAAGTGACAGAGCAAAGATTTGGAAGTCAAAACATAATCTTAAGTGCAGCTGTCTCTAAAGCTCAGACCAGATTTCTGGATCCTGCAATGTACCTATCCTGAGCAAAGGACTTATTTTTAGCATATTGGTCATCATTTCTTTATGAATTCCACAGGATCACAATTGTTCTCTTCACATCACATTTCTAGACAGTCCTGAATGGGAACTATGTCAAAAGTTCAAGAACTTTTACTATACAGGCTCTCCTTAGATGACCTTCTGGGTCCTCATCTGACCTCAAAGTTTCATATTAGGGTCTCTGAGGTAGTTGGATTGCTTTCCCAATTGATTCATATATGTTTGTCTGTCTATGAAATTATATTGCAGTTATTACTGCAATATTTGAGGTTTTAGCTGCCAATAGCTAATGGCTGGGGCAATAAATTGTATGACTTCAGTATTGCTTTTAATGAGAACATCTGATATTGACTATGTAAACCAGACAATACTGGCCCACACAGGACTATAGTTATTCTCTTCCTGCATGTAAAACATTAATCAGCATCTTATTGCAGTGCTCAGCCTGTAGGATTATCCTTGAACTGGAAGTGGTAAGAGGACAAACAAGAAAATGTCCAACAGGAGATTTGTGTTAGTAAAATGTATAATAATTACTATTAATGTCTGTAGCAAAATCTGATTTTGCTTGCATAACTTTAAAAGGCATAGTCTTGTGCTTAAAAACCGAGATGCATTTGGTTGTACAAAGACCTCTTATTTTTAGTCCTTTGGATATTTACTTTGCAACTGCCTTAAAAGTATCAATACATTTGAAATCTACAGTGACACAATCATGGACAACAATCACTGGTTTCATTTTTTGGAAATATCTGTGGACAGTAACCTCTAGTTGTGAGTAAGGGGCCTGTGATGTGGACTGAGAAATGTGCAAAGAAGTCTACAGAGCTTCTATCAAACTTGTTTGAAGGAAATATTTCTGTCATGGCTTTTCAGTGCATGGAATACAACAATTCCACCAGCTTAGTCCAAAAGGCATTAGTGTGCTAACTCAGGTGGTGATGCTGAGATTCCATAGGGTTAACTAGACTGGTTTCTCTAACAGAAAGATTGGGATCCATGAAACTGAAACCTGTGACAGGGTTGAGTGTTTGTGTACATAAGTTTGTATGTCTTTTGGGGTTTTTGGCTTTGTTTTGTTTTGTGGTGTTGTGAGGTTTTTTTAGCAAATACGAGTTGATAAACTCTGATGCTTCTTTTTGTCCTTAAAAACATATTCTCTCCTGTCTTTTTGGAAGAAATTTGTAATATATGCCTTTTTTCCAGTAAGTAGACATTTCCCTCAACTGCCACAATTCTTTAAAGATGGTGAAGGTAACCTTGCACTGCCAGCTCCTTCAACACTCTAATGATGTTCATTAGTAACAAACCAATGAGAAGAATTCCTGTCAGAGTGGCAAGGGTATGTGATTGGATGCTTCAATGTGCAGATATCTCTTGGATGTTGAATGTCATTACTCCACATTTTGTGAGGACATGTGGTTGAAATGTCAGTGCTTTCTAAGGATGTGAAACTCAGTAAATGGATGGTAACATTAACCATGTTAACATGGTTTAATATTTGAATTAAACAAATTGAAGACTTGTGTGGCTTGCAAATCTCACAGAACTGCTATCAATGCACTCAATATGGTTCATTGTCCACAACAGACCCCGGCCTGGCTTAAAGAGTTATGGAGGTGTGTGCTGAGAGGACTACTTAGGGAAAGACTGACTCCTTAGCCCCGGACCTGTGATGAAGATTAGTTAAAATGAAGGAGGCAGATTTTAGTTGTCTGGGGAAAAGCTGTCCAGTGTTGTTAGATTAAAATACACTGATGTGACCACATATTTTCTCAGTGTGCTGAAAATATGAATCACTCTTCTATGCCACAATATGGTCCAAAGCAAGAAACCAGCTGGCATTCAACACATCCCATTTTACACATACCATGAGTGAGATAAAGCTGATCTTAGAGGAGCCAGCCTCAGTAGTGTGCTGGATGTATCTTTCTTTCCCTATCTCCTCCCCCTTTCCTCACGGACAGTTTTCACTTAGCTTTCTTAGTTAAATTTGAAAATTGAATGCTGCAAGTCGGGACTTGTGTCATCATGGGAAGTTGTCAGGGCTGTGTTCTCTTCTCAGCTGCTGTGTCTCTCTGGCTGCTCTGTTTTCCCATCTCTGAAATGAAAGTAGTACTTGCACAGCTTCTGATGCATTTGATGCTCTGCAGGTGTAAAATGCAGTGCTGTGAAACGTTGTGACTGTACAGCAGCATTTATGCTTGTGGAACGATGACTACATTAAAGTTTAGAGCCTTATCCACCACCCTGCAAGATAGTAAGTATGGAGCACCATGAATATAAACCACTTGTTTGGCTGCCTGATAGAACCCTTGCTAATGTAACAGCTTAGATAATCTAAATATTCCCTTTGGCCAGACAACAAGGACATTTAGTTTATCACTCCTCTGCAGAAATGAACACTGGACCATTAAAAAATTTTAATGAAATCTGATGGAATTTATGCTGTTTTGTTTTGGTTTTCTTTTTTGAAATAATAAAGGAATAAGCATGTGTTCTCCTGCTTTCTAGTATTTCGTTTTATCTTCACAGTTTAAGGGGGCTGATGAAAGGAAAGAACCAAAGGGCTACTTTGTAAATAAATTATGGTCTGAGAAACTTTCAATCTTAGCAGGACTAGTGAATCAATTACACCAGTTTCCTCTACCTGAAAGGTAACCAGTATTTAACTATTTCACACATATATTGGAAAATTAAATGGAAAATTTATTAATATTTCAAAAGTTTTATTAAATTTCTCAATTAGAACACTTAAAATTGAAAAGTTTTATACTATCATAATCATTATTTATAGTGAAGGAATCCTTCAGTTTTTGGATGTTCTTGTTCCTGTGAGTCTTTTCTAGTTTTCTTTAAATTTCCTGAACATAAAGGGTCTGGTATATGAATGTTTTATGAATATAAATATTTCCTCAATTGTTTTGATGCAAATAAATCTCATATAAATCTCATGTTATTGGGATGTCATCCATGTGACCACTTTTCTGTAGTCTGCACTTTTGCATTTCAAGGACCTTTCTATCAATTAGAAGAGGTGATATTTTATGTTGATTTTGAGATGTAGGATGATGCAGAGGAGATCCTTGTTTCCTTGTCTCCTCTTTCTTTTTTTTTTTTTTTTTTTTTTTTTGCCTTGCCCTATTAGTCATTCAGGATATGAAAAAAAAAAACATAATTCTTTGTTTACAGCTTATACAGCATTAATGTGTATTGTTTTCTTTGCATTTTCTTTCTGATCTTCCAGTGTGTAGAGCAATTTGCCTGCTAATTCATTTACAGCTGCTTTTGTGAGCCTGTCTGAACACCCAGTAGAGCAGGAAAATTTGCAAGCATAAACAGGCAGAAATATTTCCTGCACTAGCCATTTGGAATGATACATTGGAATGATACATTTGAAATGCTGGCATCTCCAGCAAAAGGATTACGTGCATATGCAGCACAGTGACAGTGGCTGAGCAAAAGGCTCATGGGATCCTTTGGCTGCTCAGAGGTGAACTTAAAGGCAAGAACACATCTGCCCTTTTGGCTGGACCAGATCACCTGGAGACATCCTTTCTGCATATTAGCACCTCTCCTTCTCTCCATCGTCTCTTGCAGCTGTCACATGAGTTTCCGGGTGCTAATGTCTAACCTCTCCTAGTCAGTGACTGTTTCTGTGGCTGGCCTTTGCTGATCTTCATGGTGAGCCAGCATAGCTGGTGATGATCCCTGGGATGAAGTCTGTTCACCTACAACACCTGTGAGTGAGGAGAAAGATTGAGCAAGCTGCTGCCATGGGGCAGAGACTCATCACAGAAACTGATACTGAGCCCTCAGCATGGCCATGACTCAAATCATGGTACAGACCCTGCAGCATGCCAAGCACCCACTAAGAAGCACCGTTTCATCCTGCACTTACTGGGATGTAATACACCTTAAAACAATAACCTCACACACAGATGAGTAGGGCTTCTCTGTTGCCATACTGTGGGTGAAGAGATAAATTCTTCTTAGTTTGGTACTTGTATACGTGTAGACACTTGTCACTCTCCTGCTCTCTTGATTCTTGATGGTTTCTCCATAGTTTTACTTTGCCTCTTCCTCCAGGCAAGGATGACTGATTCATAAAGGACACAGTTGTACTTTGCAAAGTCAGCACTGGCAATATTATCACTGTGTGCACAGTCTACAATCTCAATCAACTTATTTTAAACACTGAGCGCAGAAGAATACAGAGGCGGCTAATTGGAAATTGCCATCTCCTTTTTTTTTTTTTTTTTTTGTACATATGACTGGAAAGGAAGCATTCTTTCTTGTAAAAAAGCAGAGGCAGGTTTTATTTACATTGTGTCTTCACAGTGGATAATGGCCAGTTAAGCTCACTGATGATGACTGAATGTTTTTTGTAGGAGTAGAAACACAGTAAAGGTCTTCTCCTCATACTCAGGTCTCAGCATAAGGAATTAGAAATACATGGTTGAAAGGCCAGAATATTTGTGAAGAAACATGGAAGAAAGGAAGGATGTTCCAGAAATGTGTCACCTTGGGCCTGAGGCAGGGGTCAGATTTTGACTCTCAGTGAACAGGATTTGACTGACAAAGCACAAATCTGTGCAAACATCAGGGGACTAACCCGTGCCATTGACTTTAGGCTCCCTCACTGGACAAAGTGGAATTTCTCATTCTGTGAAGTCTCCAAGAACTTAATTCAAGGACAGAATAATTTGATTCAGTCATTATTTTCTTATCTACTAACCAATGGCTACCTCTCTCCTCTATCTAGGACATTCTAGGGAGAAAATCTGAAATGTTTATGGGAAGAGAAGCATACCTTTGCCACTTATTTTCTAAAGGAAGACAATGGATCTGGTAACCTTGGCTCTCTACTGACTGAGAAGGAAGAACTTTTTTCTTGTGGGCCAAAGGATTACACTGGGGAGCATAGTCCTCAGAGGGAGTGTACAACCTGCTCAGATTTCTCATGGAAATTCAAATGTTTTGAAAGGTCCCTATATCCATGACACATGTAGACAGCCTGTTTTGAAATTTTTATTCCAGGTTTTCTTTTGGACATGTTGCAAAAGAGAAGAAGAGAGTGAGAGCGCAACAAAGAAGGAAAAGAGAACTTGACAAGAAGGTAGGGAATGAAAGAAAAAGGACATTATCAGAAGAAAAATAATATAATAATAAAATCCAGGATGTCTATGTGTGAAGGTGCAAGTTTAGTGCAGGTGGTTAAAGAGAAGCATGAAGCGAAAAACATACAACTGGGAAAGACAAAAGGCTGTGTAGAATATAGTTCAAAGAGATACTTTAATATTTTCACCTTATAAAAGAGAAAAAGTTATTTTATTAAAGCTGATTCCAGGTCAATGATTAGATTTTTAAGTGCTGAAGTGAAAGTGGCAAATATTTTTCCAGGTTTAATTTTACTTTCAACAAATCGGAAATGTTGCAAAAACAGACTTAAAATTTGATATTAAGGGAAAGAAAATACGACACTTTTGTCAATTTAATATAAAATATAAACATTTGTTTGGAAACTTTGTAAGCCACATTACAGCATTTTTCAGAATTGTGCAACACAATGTCTTTGGTAGAGTGGGATGGGGTATTTTGCTTTAAGGAAAAGTAATTCTGAAATAAAGAAATCTACAGCTAAAAGACATTCTCCTCTTGCACAGTGCCTTAGGTGCTGCAATCACTGTGAAGCTGAACACTGTCTATTTCCTGCCTTTGCTCAAAGCTCACTGTAAGTGTTCACCAGCTCTCCCATGGCAGGGCTTTGAGCTCTGAGAGCAGCATTTTCACTTGTTTTATTCTGTTGGACACATAGAGTTGGCCTCATGTTCTTATACCTTCAAGCCCATATAGTGATCATGTAGACAGTTCCTACAGGGTGCAGTTGCCATTGGCATGAAGAATTGTCCTTCCTATCCCTTTGCTACAACTCATCTTACTACTTTTAGTTTTTATGACAGAAACACAAAGCTTAGAGCATAGCAAAGCAGGCAGTGGTCACCTACATGCCTGATCAGGATTATCCAGTGAAATACCTGCACCAAAGCTTTGTGCCAATCTGTGTGCAATGCCTGTGTCCAGCTAAGTGTGCCAGAGTCAGCATGAAGAGCATCACGAATGGGAACAGCCCATAAGACCTGGCAGAGGCTGTGATGTAGATATGAAGTGCTGGGGAATGGGGATGGGAATGGCTACTATCTCTGTTGTAATCTGCTGTTATAAGGGAGATGGGGGGATGAATGCTTCCCTGGCAATGGCTCCCAGATGCTCACAGCGAGAAGCTTTCCTTTGGCTTTTCCCCCTGTTTGTGTCTTTCTATTCCCCTTGTTTTTAATACCTTTAGTAACTTGGAAGTTGGTATATATATCTTCACCTCCAGACCCCTCTAATAAAAGTTTGTGCATTAAGCCTGTCTCAATACCCTTCATGCAACACTTATTCAAATTCAGTGCTACTTAGTAAAGGTTAGCATGGTAAATGTGATTTATTGCAAGGCTGGCTTACTTGGAACATGTCAAACATATCCTTGTCAAATTCTTCGAGGCTTGATTAGAGTTTTCATCTCACAAGATATAATAGGCACTCAAAAATTTCTCTTTGTCTTATGTAGATTCTGTGTCATTCATTCCTGTTGTTTTCTCCCTACAAAGAGAGAATTTTAGCTTGAGAGAGAGATTAGCAAACCTGTACTGTCACAGCATCAAGTGCCAATAGGTAGATTGACAGGAAAGATCAAACCTGAAACGCAGAGCCAAAACAGCAAGATATTTCTTACTCTCATTGTTGCTCGCTTGCCCCCATACATTTCCACAGTACCTTAGATTTTTTTTTTTTTTTTTTTTTTTTTTTTTTTTTTTTTTTTTGCTTGCATAAAATAGTCCTACCAGGTTCTCTGAGATTATGAATTTACTCCTTGGCTACAGTGGACTAATATATATCCAGTTAAAGACAAAGTACCATTTTTTTTTTTCCCCTTTTTTTTTTTTTTTTTTTTTTTTTTTTTTTTTTTTTTTTTTTTTTTTTTTGCTTGCATAAAATAGTCCTACCAGGTTCTCTGAGATTATGAATTTACTCCTTGGCTACAGTGGACTAATATATATCCAGTTAAAGACAACGGAAAGCAAAATGCTATGCTTGTTAACTAGAGTCAGATTTCAGTCTTCTCCAAAGGATTTAACTATCTTTGTTGCTGGTGGCTATCCAGAGAGTTTATGTGGCCTGTTTATGGGAGACTACATCATCCTAATTTTGTAAAAGACACCCCTATATACCGCTGGTGGAGCAGAAAGGATTAATCAGCCTCTTGAAGTGCATCCCTCCCTCTGCAGAGGGAGTTTAAATGACTAATCTATGTTAGATACTAAAGTTTTAGATAGCTAAAATTAGGTAAAATTAATCCCAGCCTAAGTGTTCTGCTTCTCTTTATTGTCTGTTTTTCTAGCAGTGCTCTTGCTCTAGCCTTATCTAAAGAGCACACAGCAGCACTGTGTCCTTGCAAAGTGCCTGCTTGTGCTCTCCCCGAAGTCAGTGGGAGGTTTTGATTGCTTTTCACACCTGCAGAAACAAGCTTAATGCCCCTTCTTGTTTGCTACAAACGAGAGTATTAACTAGCAAAAACAGATGCTGCTATCACAGCAGCAGAACGTGTTCAATGACTCGGCCTGTGGATCTTCCCATGCTTCTCGTGGCTCCCCAATTCTCTCCCCACCCTGGCTGTGCAGGAGATCACACTGTAATTATGCACACATGTTTATTTCCACTTCCTAAGGTAACGAGCTGTGGATCACTCTTACAAAATAGTTGTCACCCAGGGAATAAAAGTGGAGCTGCATTTTGCTCCTGGTTGGGTACACCTCATTAGGTCCACAGCCTTTGGCTCAGCTCCTGCCAGCGTAATTGGAAGTGACAACGGTACCGTTTTGCCACATAGCAGTCAGCTTTGGCAGGAACAGTTGGATCAGAGGGACACACAGGAGAAGTGAATCAAAAAGATTTCAGAGATGTCACGAGATTACTCAATAAGTAAAGACCTCCAGAAGGGTGTGTCTTAATTTTATTAAGAGCCGTTGAGGACAATCACCTATCTTAAATAACAGATGTCTGAGCATGTAATTATGAAGTGCCAGTTAAAAGAATTAGCAGCAGACCGCAGAAACTTCCAATACTGGTGGTAAACAGAGCTAAATGGAAGAGACTGATCTTCCATTTAATTTTCTTTTGTATATCTACCCAAAAGACCTGCATGTGTGGACTTCTTTTTTAATGTTGTAAATAAACTTCAGTGAGCTGTTCACTGGTGTGTGAAGGTGTCACCCTGGCTAGATGCTACATGCCCACTAAAGCTGCTCTATCACTCCCTCCTCAGCTGGACAGAGGAGAGAAAATACAAATTTTATGCTTGTGAGTTGAAAGAAGGGCCGGGAGACAGACCACTAAGCAATTGCTGTCACAGGCAAAAGAGATATCAGTGGAGGAAAATTCATTGCCAACCAAATCAGAGAAGGGTGATGAAAAATAAAACTGAATCTTAAAACACCTTCCTCCCACTCCTCTCTTCTTCCAGGTCTTAATTTTACTCACAATTTTCTCTGCCTTCTCCCCCTGCAGCTTCCTGGGGAAACAGGGAATGGGGGCTGCAGTCAGTTCATCACACATTTTCTCTGATGCTCCTTCCTCCTCAGGGAGAGGACTCCTCACACTTTTCCCCTATCCCAGCATGTGATTCCACCCATTGGACACAGTGCTCCACAAACTTATCCAAAACCTCAGTACTTCCCACAGGCTGCAGTGCTTCATGAGCTGCCCCAGAGTGGGTCCCTTCCCCATGGTTCAGTCTTTGGGAGCAAGCTTCTTGAGTGTGGGTTCTTCATGGGGTCACAAGTTCTGCCAGCAAACCTGCTCTAGTGAGGCCTCCTCTTCCATGGGTCCTGCCAGGAACCTGCTCCACTCTGGGCTTCCCACAGGGTCTGGCTGCAATTGCCCAATTTCCCAATCCCTCCATCACTGTTAAATCTGGTATTCCAGAGGTGCTACTACTGATGCTGATGGGCTTGACCTTGGCCAGTGGTGATTCCATCTTGGAGCTGGCTGGCTTGGCTCTGTCAGAGATTGGAGAATCTTCCGGAAGCTTCTCACAGAAGCTGCCCATGGAGTCCCCTGTGACAAAACCTTGTCACAAGAACCCAGTACATGGAGACTTCAGCCAGGCTTGTAAGTCTTGTTGGATAGAATTTATTGTCAAACCAAAGAAGGGGGTTATATTTAGCTTACAATGCCTTTTATTTGTGAAAAGGAGCCAAAATGTCCTTTCATGACAGTTCTGCTGTATTTTCCTGAAATATTGTGCAAAAAAATATGCCTCATGAGGAATGGCCTACTGACATAAATAATTTTTATTTTATTAATCAGTAATTTCTGACTAGAAATGAAAAAAATCCCCTCTTTCAGTCCTAGACAATATAACACATACAGGTCTGGGATAATTCCATTGGTTTAAATTGATTCTAATTTTTACAATTGTGAAAGAATTTGGTATCATGTCTCAAAATTTGCTTGAAACTGTGTAAATCCTTCCAGTTTCCTTATATAACAGTGATAAACTCTCTGATGAAGGTGTATTTTTGCACAGGATCTGGAAAGAGAAGGCATTTTTCCTTCTTCTTATGACATATTCAGAACCAGTAGTCTCTGCCTTTACTATAGTGTTTCCCTTCTCCCTTTTTATTTGCTTTTATTCCAACCTTGCTTCAGTCTCTTGCATGGCACTGGGTTCACTGTTCCCCCTACTTTGCTCTCAAACATTATAAAGGCAAGGAGAGCTTTCATTTTAAAATGAACTGTTGGTGCTCAGTTGAACTGTGGGTGCAAGTAACATGGAAAAATGCACCCTACTCTGTATTTGGCTTAGGGAGGCAGGTACAGGGCTTGACTTCATTTGGAACTGTTTCTTTTTTAGTTTCTCAAAACTAGAGACCGGCTTCTTTGTTCTATTGTTCCCTTATGTTTTCCAGTGTGCTTCATTCACAAGGAAAAGTGGGCATTTTTAAGGCAGAACCAGCAGCTTTTTAGAAAAGAAAGAAGAAAATATTAGCTCTGCCAAAGGGCCATTATATAGGTGGAAAAAGCATAAGTAAGCACAATTAGTGCCTCACAAACCCGAGGGCTACACAGCCATGGTGGGTCATGACCACTGGGCTCAGGACCGCCTCTCAGGGAGCCACATGTATGCAGAGAGCAAGCAAAATAATGATGAACTGGATAAAAAGGTACAGGCTCCTGAAATACTAACAACAGACTTGCTCTGCAGCTCTTTTTTGTTTGTTTTGTTGCTTCCATGGCAAGACAACCACCTAGGAAAGTCAAGAATGAAATGGATTTTGTCTTTGGAGCTGTGATATAAATGGTGCTTAAGGACATTTTGCCTCAGATTTGTCCATTCCTCTTAGGTACTCTTCGTCTCTGTAAAACTATTATGAATCCAGTGCTATTCGTACTGACTTCTTTGCCTACCTGTGTCTTTTCTTGCCTTCAGAGAATCCTGCATGCAGTTTTTGGTACCTGTCCTATTTTTTTTTTTTTTTTTTTACTTTGTGCTGGGGCTATCAAAAGAAAAAAAAGACTGCCTGCCAAAATGTCACCTCTCATTTAGGGGTGCTGTTTATTTTATCTGGCTGTAGACTCTCTTCTTGTTCCCTGCCTTTCCCTAGCAAGTGAGAGAGGCAGCCCCTTCCTCTGAGCCATATTTCACATGGGACAAATCTATCTCACACAAGCAGCAGGAAGGGATTTGTCTATGCTGTGTCTCTAATCCAGTCTAATTCAGAGCAGATGGCTCAGGGATCTGTGCATGTGGCCACCTGCACTACCAGCCCGACTGTCCCCATGCCAGTGTTTGCTCCCGTCAGCCTGGCAATCCCCACCCACCCGTGCAACCCGAGGGGCAGGAGGCTCCCATGCTGCGTGCCCCTGCAGGAGTCCGCAGAATCTTTTCACATGCCTGCCTCACTTAATTATTTATAATCTTCTGGAAGAAGGTAGTTAACCTTAAACCTCATTCTGTCCCTTAAAATCCGGTGACCTGGAGGGTGTGGAGGAGGGCTGCTATCCCTGTTAGCGGCTTAGCGCGCAGGGAGCTGCAGGTGCAGTGTGTAATGCTCAGCTGAGACACATCGAATTGGCAGTGAGAAGTTGCTATTTTCCCCTTGAACAGCTGGGTTAAGCACACCCTTGGAATAGCTGACAATGGGTTTCCCTAGTAGGGCCTGAGAAGGGTTGCCTTCTCTAGTGGGTCTCATGGAATCTCCAGTTTAAATGTCCGGCAGCAGGCTGTCAACTCTGCCAGGTGTTGTAAAAGAAAAAGTCAACAAGCTTTATTTTGAAGGGAAAAAGGATGTGGTTTCCTTCTGAGCCAGTCTGACGCACAGGATGGAAGGTCTTAAGTTTTCAAAACTTGTGACCAAGGCTCACCGCAACCCAATCGCAAGATATTATGGTGTTATAACAAAAAAATTGGCATTTGAATTACATTCTGATCTTCAAATTTAGTCAAGAGTTTTTTTTGCCATAGTCTGGAGGGCTAAAAACTTTTTTTTTTTTTAAATGGAAGCTGACAATCTGTCAAAATAATTTAAGTATAGGACCTTTATGAAAGATACCAAATATAGCAGTGTCATGATAAAAATCACTGACTTTGGATCCATTCTTTGCCTTGAAGCACAAAGAGTGACAGACCTCAGAATTTTCATCCCAGCAAGAGCAGTTGCAGATCCCATCATTATTTACCTAAATGAAACATATAACTCTTTTACCAAAATCTTTTCAGCTAGAAATCAGCCTAATTAGTGGATGCAGACTGGATACTTATTCTGTCCCCATCAATCCAGTATCTGAATGGCTCATAAAATTAAAATATACTAAAAATTTCACTGTCTGTTTCAGAGAGTAGACTCACTTTTCTATGAAGAACTATTTGCTTTTTTTTTTTTTTTTTTTTTTTTTAATGTGATTCTGCACTTGATTTTGTGTGTGATCTGTTAGTACTACAAGTTTATGGGGTGATCATGTTAAAAAGAGATAAGATTTGAAGTTGAAATCAGGGTAGTTTGTGGTTTTGGTCATTAATCAGTGTAAGGTCAGCTATTCCAAAAAAATTATTGCCATTTAATACATAAATCCTTCCCACTTATATCCACTTAAAAGAACACATGGGCAGTATATAGGCAGGAGTATATACACATTGCCCACATAGCAGGCAGAAAGAAGAGCAGAATATCACATTAAAAGGTGTATTTGACAAAAGGAAAAACTCAGTAATTAAATATTCAAATTCCAACACACCAGGTGGGGATAGGCTTAGAAACCCAGCACCAAAGTAATACATTTATTGCTATTGAGTTTAATTTTACCCTTCTGCTCCACAGTGTGGAAGGGAAGAAAATCATGGGAAGATCACGTAAATCAATCCCGCACCCATAAGTTTATAAGTTTGCTTACCCTGCCTCATCTTGCTGTATTCTCATTTCCCTGATTCACACACATCTTGCAGCAAAATTCTAATCCTAATCCCTGATGCTTTTTATGTGTCCAGTCATTACAGAAAAAAGGAAACCATACCTAAAGGGGCAGGGCCTGAAATTCTCCTTTGAAAAGAGCTATTCATCAGGGGGAAATGTAGTGTATAGAGTCCCTGATTTTCAGTGAGGAATTAATAGCATGATCAGCACTAGAAACAGAGAGCTGCTTGTACAGGGTTTTTGCATCCAGCCTCTCTGCTTGGACACCCTCTCTTTCTGTAAGCTTAGCCACTTTACTTTTTTTTTTTTTTTTTTTTTTTTTTTTTTTTTTTTTGGTGAGAAAAATGAAAATTTCATGTCTGTCAGTGAATTCTGCCAGAATTATTATATAGATGTGTGCATGGATGTGTATATGTACAAGCTTCTCTGGACAACCTGTTTCTATGTCTTTACTTCACAGTAAAGTTTTTTTCAGGACGGGGTTTTTTTTTTTGTTTTGTTTTTGTTTTTGTTTGGGGTTTTTTTATGTTTGTTTTTTTGTTTTTGTTTGTTTGTTTGTTTGTTTTTCCCCAGACATTTCCAAATTGCCTGTATATTTTCACAGGCTTATTGAAAGACAGCAATCAAAACCCTGCATGTACATTTTTCTTTCACAACAAACCTACAAAAAGCATATCCTAAAAGGAAAGCAGTTGTTTGAAATCTCCCCTGGAAGTAATAGAATAGTTGCACTGTCAGTACCTGGATCAATGCAGACCTATGTGCTGTCTGAGCTTTCAGTTTCAAAGAGAGAATATATAGTCATATAAACATATACCAGAGATAAGATGTACAACAAATTGAAACAGAAAATTTGTATGTGTGTGAAAGAAAAGGGAAGAGAGATCAATGAAGAGGCAAGGACATGCTTCATTTCTGTCAGTTCTTAACTGTAAATTTGAGGAAATCAGCTGTTGCCACCCATGATCAGAGAACTATGTGTAAATTCAGTTTTCAGACAGCCTCAGAATTGTGTAAAGGTCAGACAGGAATGGAAACAATGGTGCTGTGTACTTTTAGTGCCTGAGATTTGTACAGTCTGTCAGCCATTGACTGATGCCCTGCATGGAAGTCATATATGAAAACTATTGAAGAAATGTATTTTCATAGAAGTCAAAAATCTTGTGCTAAAAAAACGGAGCCCTTTTTTTTGCCTTCTTCTTATCCCCCATACATGGAGAAATTTCCACATGCTCTCCAAGGTTTTCTGCAAGACCAGCACTGCCAGGTCAGTGGCACCCTGCTATTATGGTGACAGAATTCAGCAGAATTTTAAAAATTGTAGATTATCTCCTGCAAATCTGGGTGACTTCTTCCTTCTGAGACAAGCAGAAAGTCCTAACAAAATGTGTGGAGCATGAATTCACTCACAAAGGTATCACTGGAGTAGTATTTCTCTAAGTGCTGTAGGATGTCTGCACCTTAAAATAGGTGAAAACTTATTGAATAGGAGACCAGGTCAATACATCTAGTGATTTGGTTTTTTGTTTGTTTACTGGAGCAAATGAATGTTTGCTCTAGGTCAGCAATTTTATTTAGGCACCCTAGGCCAGATTCTTTAATTTGAATAAATTGAAAGAATTATTCAGTTTGAATCATTGAAATTCAGATTATTCCCACATATACAAACTGAGAAGTGTCCCCAGTTCCTCTAACGTTTCTTCTCAATGTTTTATAAGAACTCTGCCTTTGAGGGAGAGGGCGATACAGCCAGAAAAAAAAAGTGAGTGACGTAAAACTTGAATACAGACTAATTTAGATGTTTTTATAAAGTCTTGCAGACTTCTCTCCACAAACCATTAAGTCCTAATTGCCACACTAATGTTATTTTATATTGTAAGTGCAGCTCCCGAGTCCTGATGTTATGGCACCCAGTGGAATTAAAGCAGGCACTTAGCTTTACCACCTTCTCTGCTGTAACCTTTTCAATCTGTGATTATTATTCTGTCAATGCACACTTGTTCATTATTACTTAAAGGTGTCATCCTTTCCTCCAGGAAGACACGCTGCTGTGTAAATCAGGGCCATAACTAACCTGGTTCAGTGCTGAAGCAAGCGCCTTTCTTCTGACAAGGCATGAATTAAGGGCTTCTTTCCTCCCAGGTGGAAGGAGCCTCTCTCCTTCATTCCTAATAAGGGCAGTGCTGAGGTGGTTTAAAAGGCTCTTTTCTGTTAAAGGGGTTTGATCTGTGATAATCTCCTATAATCTGGATACTAGGAGCAAACTGAGTATTAGGTCTGGATCGCAAATCCACTCTCAACCTTTTAAAAAATAATTTATTTATTTCAAAACTCATTTGAATACATTACCTTCCTTTTCCCTTCCATAAAGGACATTAAGGAAATGCCTTTCAAATTTGATTAACTAATATTAGTTAATCCCACTTGTGGTAATTGCATGTCTCCTTCAGGAATTTCACAACCGTTTTAGAAATTGTACAGTCTTGGGTTGCAAACTACATGCTATAACCTCACGTCAGCTTCTCAGCTCATTTTCTTGCTCTGCGTGTATATGCAGCACAGTTCAGGAAACATTATAATTTCCATTTTAACTCACCATTAAAGCTCTTAGACTTACATTTTCCAGATAAATCATGTAATGAATTTTGTTTTGCTTCTGTTGTGTTTTCATTTGTGAATTACTTCTGATCTACCTTAATGTTAGCAAGTCCTAGTCTCACTTGCAGATATTTTTGCAGAAGGAGGTTTTATTCTAGGATTTGTGATTATATTGCTAATTTCAGCTGTTACACTCCCTATACAGCTATTTGTGGTAAAACTAATGTTATCACTTCTAGTCCCTTACTGTACCAGAATAATTTTGTCTATGGCCAAGTGATGAAGCAGACATGACAAACAGCAAATATCGAGTGGAAAATACTTGTACTTATGTGGGAGTACTGTCCCCTAATACAGGCAGTGGCAGAAAGACCATTCCTCATGCAGTCATATGCATGAAAAGTAACTGACAAAGATATTTAAGAGTTGAAGACAACATGGAGTGAGAAAACCACCCCAATACCACACACATTTTGAGTCTGTCTGGGTTGTCATCAACAGAGGTAGTAAAGAGAGTGTCATTCCTTCATCAGCTGCTTAGTATCAGAGAAAAAATAACAGGGGACAAAACATCCAAGGGAAATTATTATCATTGGGAAAATATCCCCCCCACTCTTTTGGGAAAGACTGCTAAATAAATCCTGCTTTAAGAGATGGAGATGACAGAAAAGAAGACAAGAATTTAGACCTGTAGAACTGCTGTAACTTATACCGGTTTCTAGCACTGGAAAGGTTATACTGGGGGCTGTGAGGGAGTTTAAGACCAGACGAATTCAGATCTAGCTCTGCTCAGAATATTTGGGGTTAAAGTTTTGGGCAGAAAGCATATATGGATAGTCATATGTCAATATGTGTCATAATGTCAATAGTTATTTCATATTTAGCTCTTATTTTCCCACTCTGGTTTGTACTAAGGGCATAAATTCCTGAAAGACTGGATATTTATTTTTGTGGATTTTGAAAAATATATGGCATCTGTATGGGATTTCATTCTGAACAACAGTGTGGCCCATCTATATATACCACAAATAGTATGGATAATGGGAACACGCCACACTGCATTCTACATCCATGGGAATGAAGTTATATAAGTACATAAAACAAATATTTACAGTAATTATCTTACTAAACATATAGAGCAGATACTCAAAAATATGCAGGAAACTATAATGTACCTGAAGGGTGGGAGATCCTCTCTTCACTAAAATCCAGGTCACCTGTCCTGGAGATTAATTCCGAAGTTCCTCACCTGGTATCATCCATATTAATGCCAGATGCAATTTAAACATGGTGACATTAATAGCAAATCTAACATATCTGACATGATAATACATTTTAGCTCCTTAAAAACTGGCTCACCAGTTTGATATTCTTAATGTCTATGCTTTGTATCCTGCTGGAAGCAGGATGGGAGTCTTTTTAGCCTGTATTTATGGTCAATTGTTTGCTCAGTGATTGTTCTGGAAAAATCACACTGAAATGGCCACCCCCAAATTATTAATTAGGAGTGAAAATATAGCAATGTCCCCAGTATTGAACTGAGTTCATGCGCCCATTGAGAGAACACTAAAGGATGATAACAGATACATCTGCAGAAATTTGGGTCCTGAGATTGTGAGTGATGAAGGATCTCAGTTCATTTGGTTGTCTTGTTAACACTGAAGAATTCAAACAACTGTAATTGTAATCATCAGTTACAATTACAGTTGTAATTGTAAGTCAATGCAGTCAGCAGCAAAGTTGCAGTAGAGTAACTGAGAATGGAGCATGGCCAGAAATCACATCAGCCATGTTCACTCTCATGTCGTGTGCAGCTACTTCATGGCACTGCCTGGGCTGGTGTGTACAGCAGATGGAAAATAGCCTCTTGCCCAAAATAGAATGATAAATCAGTAAAGAAAGGAAACAGAGAAGGAATAAAATCTCATAAGGGGATGGGAAAGGGGGCTGGAGGGATAGGAGAGAAGTAGAGTGATGAGGAAGGTGGTGAGTCCTGGAAGGCTAGGCTAGAGATGTAAGTTCCTTCTATTTCAAATAAACTCAAGTTCTTACAGGCTGATCTAAATGGCAGAAGTGGGGTTCTCCTTCCAGACAGACTTTCTGCAGGATTCTGTAACCTAAATTCCCCAAGGAGGGAAATGCTCCTAAACCTTATTCAGACTGTGCTCTGTGTTCTTTGTAAGGGAAATACAACCCAGGTGGCTTCACTCTCAGATTCTGGTGGCCCAGACCAGCAGTAATGCTCTGATTTGGGCACCCAGTGGGTACAGAAAACTGTAGCCCAGAAGTTGCAGCTAAAACTGCATTGCTCTCATCTGCATTCATGACTTCTAACCAGTGCTGCCCATTAATTAACACTCAGCATATCACATGCAGCTACATTTCAATCATTTGGGTCTGTGCAGTCATTTTGGATGTGTTTGTGTAGCAGCCCAACCATACAGCAAGCGGAGGCTCTCTGGCAGCTGTTAAAAGCATTTGTACTAATGGCCTCAGGCCTGTTTGCATTTTCATGCACCTGCTGAGCTTGGAATTGGCCACCAACTTGATTTTAAAGGTCCACAATCCCACTGGGGTTTCTTCCGTAGAAAGCCATCATTTATGGTCTTCTTAAACAAGAAAAAAAAAAAAAAAAGAACACCAGTTTCTTATATCAAATTGGTGCTATATTGAGTGTTTCTTATGTGATCTCCAGATATTATTAAACAACCTGGTAGCATGCAATGATCTCTTAGATGGATCTTTTTTTCTGCAGAGATTATTTATTATATATACATCCAGAGGTGTATTTGAAAAAAAAGAATGAGTAGCTGGTATTTTTTTCTCAAAACAAGGTGAGGAAGTCATTGTTTGAGGTGATGGAGTTTTTGTTTGTTTGTTTTTTCGTTTTTTTTGCATTATGGCCCAAAGTTTCATATTTTGTAAAGTTGCTATGTGTTTTAATGTTGTTTCTGCTTCTGTTACCTTTGGTCTGCACTTTGGTCTGCATTTAGTGACAGTGAAGCACACAGAAGGTGCACTGTATCCTTCTTGCAAATGAGTAATATTCTCATAATCTCTGCAAATACTCACCTGTCCATTTCCAAGTCCCTCACGTGACCCAGTCACAGATGACAAGAACTATCTTGTTCAGTCAGGCTTGAGAGACTCAAAGGCAGGAACTCTAAAAGAAGAGGAAATACTCAGAGCTTTTTTTTTTTTTTTTTTCCTAATTTTAATTCTGCTGTGCTTTATTTTTCAGCGTGTGAACTTTTGAAGGAATTCTTTGCTTCTTTATGGAGAGGGGGAAAAGGATGTGCAGCCATCAGGCTTTGGGACAGAGTTCTCTGAAGTTTTCCAAAGGTACTTTCTCTGAAATAACTAGTGTCGTATCACAGGATACTAGGATAGAACGATTTATTAGATATGGAACAGCTGGATCTAACATGTTCCTACTTCTCCATCTACATCTCCATGCCTCCTGTCTCATCTGTGACCTCTTTGGATCCTGCTTCAGCAGCCTTTGTGCATGACTGTTCTACCAGTGATAGAACCATCCAACTCCCTGCTGCAGCACTTGGATCTCATCCGTCTGAGGAGCATCATTTTTCTGTCCACGGCACATCACATTTATGAGCCTAATTATTTGAATTTTCCCTTCTCTGACTCATGTTCAAAGGAAGGAAGATTAACACATCCACTCTTTGGATTTTACTTTAAGTCTCATCAAGACTCAGGGCATAAAGATGGCATTTTGTCATGCCTTTGCCTTCTCAGAGTGTGCATTTCATGCCTGTAAACCAACAGCATTGTCAAAGAGGAATGGCTTCCCTGAAACAACAGCCTTTTTTTCCTGTTCAGACACTATCTTGTGATTTGACACATAAATGGTATAGGTGGTGTTTAACAGCCCAGCATTAAACTAGTCTGCATTATTCATTGAAGAGGAGTATTAATACTTTAAAATTACTAGTCCCCCAGAAGGAACTTTAAAAGTGTCATCTAAGATATCCATTCAATTTCTCATTGCATGAAAAAAATATTATGGGCAAACTTTTGCCATAAGTTGATGCCCACCTCTGTAACTGCACAGGTAACTAAGATTTGTGGATTTAAAGTTTTTATTTTCTTCTTGTACAGGCCATTGATTTTCAGTGTTTCTCTTTCCCACCAGTTTCTCTAGCCTTGCACCTGGGCACCTCATGTGACTGAGTATAACAAGTGATCCTGCCTTCTCCCAAGAAACAAGGTAACTAACTAATGCACAAGATGGTCAGAGCACATTTAAGAGCCCAAACAGGGACAGTGAATGCAGAACAGTAACTCCCTGTGGCTGCTTGCTTCCCTGCAGAACACAAGTCCTCATTGACAGGAGACTTATCTGCATCATGTGGTGGGAGCATCAGCTGAATAAATGAGCTAACAGAGGAGTTGAGCCTTCACTGTGGTGGTAGGAAATGAGGGAACCCATTCCACCAATTAACTTTATTTGAAGCACTGATGTCTCCCAGCTGGGATGAAGTGCAGCTTATCAACTAATTTGTTTCTTATAAAAAAGAGGTTTCTGCTCTCTCTCTCCCTCTCTTTTACTAGTATTTAATGAAAAATGGAAATGTTCCTTTATTACCAAGCTAGGAAACCTGTAAATCATAAACCATACAGATAAAGAGTGCAACATGTACACCTGTGCATGGGGACGTATATGCATGAATACAAATGCCTGCACTTGCTGATATATCTGTATCTGGATGTGTATTTATATCTCTGACATTTGCCATCTGTTGGAAGTGTAATACCGGGAATAAGCATCTGGCACTGTTTCATGTAGTAGGGCCTTCTGACAGCTGATGCTAAGGAGTGCTGTACCTTTGGGGATTAAGGAGTGGTTAATTAGGACAAGGAAAACATACTACAGAACATAAAATTCCTATATTGAAAGCAAGAGTTTCAAGGCACTCTGATTTGGTTTTCATCAGACCCACAGCCTAAAACCAGCCCTAATTTAATGTTTACAGAGGGATTTGATCATCATGTTTAGGGGAATTTAAAGGTGAAATATGCAAGATACTAATAAAGTTTCTTGATAATTCCACATCCAGAATTGCCCAATTACAAACACTGAACACAGAGAGTCACTGAGAAAAGGTTCCAGAGAAACAGGCTGCAAGGAGTAGAAGGGAGCACCATATGGTGTACTGTGGGTTACCCACGGGCTAATGGGTGCAAAACATTGCAAGCAGATGTGACATTCAGGCTGTTCAAAGACTAAAATATTTTTTTAGCTATCAGGTGCAATTATTCATTGCCCTCCAGGTTAGAATGTGCTTAAATTTGTTGTATTAAAGTTGCTGCATTTATTGCACTCATTCAGAAACCTCCAAGGGCTGTCTTTTTTTATCTGTCTTTGCAACCTTTTGCTGGGTGAAGAGTTGGAAATGAAACAAGCAGAATATTATTTTCTTCTCTTGCCAGAGCAGATCAGTCCCATGATGTGAAATATAAAGAAGTTTAGAAAAGGAAAATCTACCACCTTTTCAATCTCACATCATGTTGGGCAGAGACACCTCTCATTTCTTTGTTATGCATTGCTTTACAAATGAATTAATCCAAATCATAACCAAGTACTGTGTGTAGTTTGGAGACATATCAAATGAGTTATCTTCCTCTAAGGAAAGTGGGAAAGTTTGCTGTTCTCTAGAGCTGGTAAACTCAGAAAGAACATTTGAAACCAGAAATATATTCCAATTCACGTAATCTGTAAAGATATAAATGTAAGGAAATAGTCTGGTCTGCTTTGCTATGCATATGTACACAGGCACACACACACACTTTTATTTTCATTTCATACAACCATTTTGTTCTTAGCAGACATCAAATGAAATCCACATAATCACTACTTTCAGAAATTTTCATTTTGTTATCTTACTTAATATTCTCCAGAATGATAGGATGATATTTTGGGGATTTGGGATGGATTTTTAGCAGGCCTAACTGTGTAATTTAACAGTAGAATCATATCTTCTTTCAAGCCAATGACATACACTTTTAGGAAAAAAGCTAGTTCCATTATTATAAAACACCTCAAAAAATTAACTTACAGGAGTTACGTATGCATATGCAGATGTCTTCAATTATTCCTATAGACTTCACATTAAATTCTCTAGCCCTCCTAATTTCTTGGACTTCTCTTTTCTGAAGGCTCTTGTTGATCTCTCTTTTTCTCCTTACTATCTGCATTACCTGACCTTTGCCCCTAAAACAGGGTTGGTGCAGCTGCACATCAGACTGCTCCATATAAACTCAAGAGACACCATATAGACTTCTCAGTGTAGAAGTTCTCTCTTTTTCTCTCTTCTGAGTTGAGAGGGCTCGGCCATTGAAGCTATCTCAGCTCCTCAGTGATGAGTGAAAATATTTATTGCACCAAGTAAGAGGGCATCTATGTATCATTTTGGGAAGCACTGATGTGCAGTTTTGCTCAGAAGTGAGGCAAAAAAGAACCCCTACTATGGTACTATGGCAGCTCTACAGAAGAATAATCAAACCCAGAGGTGCTGAGTGAGATACACAAGGAAAACAGAGGCAAGGTAGAGATTGGTCAGATTGTGTGTGGAGTACCCTGGGGCCTTGATTGCACCTTAGCAACTGGGGCATGGATTCAGGCTGTAACCCAAACTACAGAGCTGCCTTCAGTAGCTCTCAGAGGGATACAGAGGAAGCCACAGGATAATTCCAAAGGCCTGCTTTGTTGATAGTGGAAGTAGGGCAGTGACTGGTGGCACCTGAAGGATGATCACAACCCATAAGTAACTCCAACCCTTTCTGATGGCTGGCCACTTGCTGACTCAATGTAAGGCTCTCTGCCTCACCTCTGAGTCCCTCAATCCTTTTCCTCCCAAGTACTGTCAGCACAAAAGATAGATGCCCGGCACCTGTTTAATTTTGCTCAGTATTTGCAAATCAGCTGGTGTGGATTGAGCCTCATTCATTAAAGCTAAATGAATTAATATTATGATTAACCATAATAAATGCAGCTGCTAGAGCGTGGAATTTATTACCTTGGTTCTTTGGCAACTATCCATTATTTTAAAACTGCATCTGTTGGCTTACTTCTTTTAATTTTATATGAGAACGTGAAAGAGTATTCATCTTTAAGTGATATATTTTGAAAATTCATGGCTGCATATGTTACTAATATTTAAGTTGAACTCAATGTCTAAATTAAAAACAACCCAGATGTCATGTTCAGAGCGAAGTAGCGACATAAAAATATCCAACTGCAGCACAGTGGAACAAGGAAAAGAAAATAACTAACTCACTACAAGAAATTCTTTAAGAGTTTTCAGTGTAACATAAGTGTACATGTAATTAATGGTTAATATGAACTGCCATCTGGACAGTTGGATTATGTAGATTCTGGCACTGGAGGTGTCATTCGTCTCAGAAAGTGTGAGAAAAGCAGAGAGTTTGAAAAATGTTCCAAACAAAGTTTGACTGGATGTCTCTTGAATCTATTAATGCTGTTGGTGAGCAAGAATCTGAGCAAAAACCTACAGAAAGTCAGGTCCTAAGTCTAAAAATGCTACCTCTTCTGTCTGGGGATTTTAGGTCAGAGTTTAGAGTACTCTAGTAATATAGACCTGTATAAATGAAACAACAGGAAAAGAGGTGAAATGCTTTTTACAAGATCTTTTTTTCATGCATTCCAAAAAGGTATGTATTTCTTGATTCCTGCTTTATACCTAAAATCCTGAAGTCAAAGACAGTTTGTGGGAAAGAAAAAGCAAACATCTAAATTTTAAAGATAATTTAAAAAATAATTACTTCTTAGGTTTCAAAGCAGACCACAGAATAACAAATAAATGAAAAGCAGAGGCTTTTTTTTTTTTGCAAGGATGTTTTTACTGTACATTTTGTAGCAAAAGAAAAAAAAAAGAGAAGGAAAATAAAGGAAAAAAATATTCTGATCACAGGGATGTCGTTATCTAAAACTCCAAGTAGGAAACATGACGAATACAAGATCAAGTACACAGCCATGTCACAATATATCTCTGAACCTTTTAAAAAAAATATACATAGAGTTTTTTCATGTGTTATTTTCTCCGTGCCTTGCATACTTTCTCCACCTCTTTTACAAAATCATAGTAACAGTGTGCAATTTCAGAATGGTTCTCAACAGCTGATCAAACAAATAAATGGACAAATGACAGGACAGTTACAGTAGCCAGCAAAATGCTAGAAAACACAGTAAAATTGGTAAGGAAAATAAATTTTGCTGGATAGACCATGTGTATTTTCTACAACCACAGCAATGCTCACCAAAAACCAATTTGGGAATCCATTTGCAAACCCTGAAGAGCTCCTGTTATAAGTATCTTCCTGAGGATGAGAGACAGGGGAGTAGGAGTGCACCAGGCTGGGGAAGGGCTTTATGTAATGCAGGGGATACATGGGACACCCCCTCCTCTGTGATACCCAAATTTTACTCAGCATCTGTGGCTAATTTGGAACATAACCAATCCCCTGAAATACACAAAAACTTAATTTTTCTGATGATACTGATACAGTCAAGACATGTAATGGTGGCTGTACAGACAAGGAGCTTTAGTCACAGTAGGGTTCAAGTCTGTAATTGTGAGAGCATGACTCCTACCAGAAGCCACTGCTATCCATAATGTGGAGAGCTCTCAGGAGCTACTTTTGTTTCCCCTTTTTTTATCCTTTACTAGGGTATGCTGATAACTATTTTCCCCATCTTTGACAGCAACATTCCTACAGATATCAATATCTGCTGCAATCTGCCTTGAGCATTGACAAAAAGAGGTTATGAAGGAGATGGAAGAAAGAGGATGATTTTTTTTTTATTTGTCCCTAGATTTAATTTTTCCTAGGACAAAAAGGGATGGTATTAGAAGCAGGTTATACAGTACATCAGATATTTGAGCTTTGTACATATCCTCCTTTCCATCTGGGGAATTTGATGAGGCTGAAAACAAAACCAAAATATGCATGGAAACATACCTTGTGCTGTGGGAAAAAAAGCAACTCAAAAGCAGTAAAAAATCAAAACAGAAGAGAAATAATTAAATACCAACCAAAAGTCCACTCAACAACAAATATTGTTTGCCCAGATGTCACAGTTAAGACCATGAGATTATGCTAAACAATGTACTCTGATCTGCCTCTGTGGGTGCCCTGCCTGCACTTTCGAGAAGATTCCTTGGAATGACAACCAGATATATCCTAGCACCAGTCATATCCACAGAAGTGTATTTCTGTCTTTAAAAAAAAAAGGAAAAGAAGGCTTTTCATTTATACATCAGTTAAAAAAAAAAAAAAAAAAAGGGGCCATTAGAAAAAAAAAAAAAAAAAAAACAAACAAAAAACAAAACCAAAAAGAAAAATAAAGAAAGAAAGTAAAAAGAAACCTTGTAAAATTAAATTTCTGCTGTTAAAATCTTTTTCATCCTCCTTGTTTAATCTTGTGTGAAGGTTCACCAGGAGTCTGAGTAACTTTTGGAAAGCAATGCTAAATGCAACTAGCAAATTCCTTGAAACATTCACGCATGGTTTAGTTGGGGCCAGACAGGAATGGTACCATATGTGCCTATTCACATTTCATGACCCTCTTTCTCTTTTAATATTCCTGTAGCTTGCTTGCCTATCTTTTTGGCCAGTACAACAGAAAATGTTTCCTCCCCTCTCCTTCCAATTGCATGGGCCTGAAGCAAACCACACTTTATAACACATGAGGGGAGAAGAGAAAGGGGGAGACACTGATATTTACACTGTGCTTTCCATTACCCACTCTGAGCTCCCGAAAGTCCCTTTGGCCCCTGTTAGGTCATTGTCATCATACTGCAAAAGCATGCCGTTGACCGAGAGGCTCCTCTTTGTCCAAATGTTTGTTATCTTTTTTGGGTAGGTGCAACACTGAGATGTGGCAAAGTCCCCCATGTCAAAAGAATGGCTACGTTTAGTTTTGCCCTCCAGAGGCAACATGAGGAAGCTGCGGAGTTTGGACTCTGTCTGGCCCAGCAGTGGCTCTTTGTCCGAGTGGCGGGCCACCGTGGAAGTTCTGGAGTCTGTCATTTCCTCCTTTTTCTGACATTTCAGTTCCAGGGAGGCAAAAGCTCCCATTAGCCGGTCAATATTGTGTTTTGACCGGGAAGGAGGCCTCCATTTACTGGACAATGTGCCCTGTTCACTTTGGAGGCTGTAGTTGTCACAGTCACGGCTATTTGCGGAGCTGGAGGAAGAGGAGATGCTGCTCCGCGCAGACTGACAGTTAAATTCCATAAGTTCATTTCTCACCACCACTTTGGGATTGACTTGGGGCAAGACTCCATTCTGAACTGGTTGTGCTCCATTTGTCTGTGAGTAGACATTGCTGACATTTGACATCTTGCCCTGGGAATTGTTGCAGACCTTATAGCGGACCATGAGGATTACAATGAATACCAACAGGGTCGCCACAATGATGCCTCCAATGATCAGAATCATGGTCCCACCCAAGAACTGACTGTGCATCGACTGGCACTGAGGGTAGTCTTCTTTGGTGAAGAACTGGGCACATCCCACAATATTGGTGGCAGTAAGGGTTGTGGCTGTGTCATCCCACATTGCCAGGACGCAGAGGTCATAGCCTGTTCCAGAAACAAGGTTGGTTACAACAAAGGCCTTGTTTGTAGCTGGTATCATTCTTGAAATAAAAAAAAAAAAAAAAAAAAAAAGGAAAATAAAAAGAAAAAAGAATTGGTTATTCTTGACACAAATGTAAAAGAAAGAACAGAGATTAGAACAACATGATATTAACTGTTCCGAGTAGTGACAGAGGGGAGCCATAAAATTCAGAGCCATAAAATTCAATCATTCCAGCTTCCCAGCTCCTGAGGATTCAACATCTCAGCATTCAGTAACACGCAAGTTTTGAGGGCCAGTTCTCAACTGTGCAATAAAGGGAATAAGAAAAAGCAGACCGAACTAAACTGAGGATTCTTTTTCTCCTCACTTGCATCTGAAATATATTCAGACTTGAACAAGTAACTCAGAATAAAAGCACACAAAGAGCAGTTCTTGCTGAGTATGCAAATGACCCTTGTGCTTGCTGAGTCTCAACGTGGCAGTTGTCACATCACTTCACAGGTGCCTGAACATTTACTGTCTAACATCAGCAGGTTACTTACCTTGTGAAGGCAAGGGTCTACACTCTGTTTTCTCACTGACTGAGAATGAAAGGCAGGCAATCATTTCTCTCTTTTTCTACACTCTCCCACTTACTTTCCTCATCCTCCTACTCCACACTGTGGGAAATATCTCCTAAAAATGCAGCTACCATCATCATCTTTGCCAAAAATTTATCACTGCAACCACCTTCCCTCGTGTGAGTGAAAAAGGAATACTGGCAGTGGCAGTATGGGCTGTGGAAATGTGAGGAGAGGTAGGAAGATATAGGGATGGAGATAAGAAGGTTTCTTTAAAATAAAAAATTCTACTCATGTATAAATCCATTTCCAAAAACCAAATAGCTGGACTGAAGCTGTGCTCCAAGTTGGGACATTTATGGGCGTTATTCTTTGCTGCCACAACACTTAAGCAGTCATTTGAACTCATGCAATATTAGAGCATCGCTAGCATTCAAAATTAGCAGATGGGAATGAACATGGTCTACCCCCATTTCAAACCGGTGAAAATTGCAGCACATTAGTGAAACAGAGTGGAGAATCCCAGATTTGGTGCCTGGTGGGTAGCCAAGAATAACACCAGAGAGATACCCCATGCATGTTTCTCATTACTGCCACATTACAGGCTTGGGCAAGAGAAAAAAAAGCTGAAATTAAAATAGCCCATTATGACTTAGACCTGCAGGTCTTTTGCACAAGGGAGTCCTACAGACACTTAGAGCACACAGTGAGCTGGTGTGACTATTTGGGATGGTAAGGCCTGGGCACAGGAATGAGGCAGACTCCTTGTAGGAGCGCCAGGCTTCCTTAGCCTCACATCACTGCCACAGCCAGCACAAACTGCAGCTCTGCAGAGCACCTTCTGTGCAGTGGGAGGGAACAGACCTGCACAGAGAAGCAGCAACGTCAAGGCACTCCAAAGATGATTTTCTGATCATCTTTGCATTTATGCATTCACGCCACTTACTCAACCCTTCAGTCTGGCCACAGGCAAGGATGTGGCTCCTTTTTAAAAAGCAAACAAACACAGAAAAAAAAATCTGTAAGGAAAAGAAATATCGGTGAGAGACACTTGGAATATAAACATCATCTGGCAGGTTTACTCAATGTTGTATTTGAAATTCTAGGCACATTTATCATCCTAATGTAGCTGTTTGACACAGATATAGATGAACTATTCAGAATGAGCTGAGAGGTCATAAAACAGCCCTCATGAAAGACTCCAGATACTGTTGCTAAAATGGTTCCAAAAGTTGAAATGTTTGGTATCAAGCTATTTCTAATTGTTCTGCTCTCCCTGTGGCTCTGTGAATAGAGCACCTCTGCTCACAGCAGACTTCACTTTGTTGAATTGTTCAGGGACATATATGCACACACCAAAGAAGATATATGGAATAACAGAATGCTATTGATCATTAAACATTTGATTTTAAACTCTTGAATAGTTTCACCAATTGCTTCCTGTCTCCTTCTGTAGTGCTATACTCCACATTTCACCCCCACTCCCAGACCAAAACTTAAAAAAAGTCTGCAGCTGTTAAGTCATTTTGAAGTCATTTCACTGTAAAACCTCATTACAAACAAGTTGCACTGCTATCAGAAAGAGTAGTGAACCCCACAAACAGGGTCTTGGAGTTGGGTCATAACCCTTGGAAAAACAGGACTGTAACACCACCTGTTAGAGTGGTTCCTTTGGCTTTGCACTGGTGAAACACAGAGATAAGAGTGACTACTCTCTCTGAACAAGCAGCAAACACCTGGGTTTACACACTTTACATCTTTGCACGTGTCTGGTGGTCTTTGCGTGTAGGCTTTCTCACCACTTACACAACCCTTCAGTCTGACCTCAGGTAAGGATGTGGCTCTTTTTAAAAAGCAAGCAAACATACAAAAATAGAAATACAGTTGTTCAGCCTCACACTTATGCCCAATTCCAGTGAACACTGATAGCCCAAATCATTTATAGCTTGCTTTCTTCAAACACACAAGCTTCCAAGGAAATGTAACTGCCTAGAATATTTCAAGGACTGGCAGGTGATGAATAGCAGCAAGAAGTGTATAGCCAATCCATTTTTGAATGTACAAAAGTGAGGCCATAACTAGTCCTAAGGCTTGGACAGGTTAACTGTGTTGAAATGTGCTATAATAAAAACCTTGTCTTAGCCTTAAAAAGAAACAGAGTCATTTCTAAATTCAATGAATCCTGGAAGACACATCTGTAATAATATTGGGACTAATAATGTGTTTTTAAAAGATTACAGTTGTAGTCCCAATTAAGGAAAAAGCAATCAAGTCTCCATATACATCTAAAATAAAGAATTTTGGTTGTTTCTGCAAATAAACTTTAAATGCTCTTGTAAAATATTCAAATTATTCTGCTAAGGCACAGCTAAGCATAGGAATAAGCAACAATTTCAGGAGTACTAGGAGTTAAGTAATTAATTTCAGATGTAGTTTTCTATGTTACATTGAAAGCAATCTTGTTCTCTTAAACTTGCCAAATTTTAAGAGTATTTCGGCATGGCTCCATGCTTCGGTCTATCCTCCCCAAACATGCTGCCAATTAGATACGATGGATGACATCTCTTAACGCTCCCCACATCTAAAATCAATGCAGATATATTTTCATTCTGGGATATTGATGACTCTTTCTTTGATTGTCCCCAGCACAGGTAGCTGCAAGATGCCGCTTCAGTCTTTGCTTTGCTGCCTAAGAGGGGGTGTCTCTTCATGGCTCCTCCATGGGTGCACTGCCAATAATCATGGGCCACCGTGCCATTAACTCTGGGACTCAAGAGCACAGAGCTGCTGCAAACCTAAGAGGGGCCAGCAAAACTGGGTCTAGGCAGAGATCTTGCAAGGCTTGTTGAGTCCACTCATCACCTAAACACAGAAAGTTGGTTCCAGATCACAAGAATCTGATGCATTAGAGATCAAAAATAGCTTTTTTTTAAGTTGTTATCTTCTGGAACTCAGAAGATCCTGGTGTTCACCTGCCAGCCCTCTGATAGCAAACATACTTAACAACTGTGGTATCTTGAAGCAACAACTTGATAATGTCCACCTGCTCTTCAGGGCAGGGTGACCTTGCAGAGATGCTTCTTATCACAAAAGAGGAATAAAGATCTAAATTTGATATTAGCTTTTCTTCAGGAAAAAAACCAAACAAGTGATAGTTGACTAAGTGCAGGAGGAGATCAACTAATGAAAAACTTGCTTATAGATTATAGGTTATGAAAGGTTTTAATCTATCCAGTTTAAGAAGTCCTGGAGCAGTGAGGACTGGGAAAACAAACACACAAATATGTCAAAGGGGAAAGTGTAAATTTAGTTCTGGCTAGGTCAAGACACAATTTGAAAATCTTATGGAAATCTCACTGTCCAGACATATAAAGCACAGTCATTTCTGCCTTTCTCATTGGGTTTATCCTCTTTGGAGTAGGAGGAGCAGGCAAATCTCTATATTCCTGCCAGGATTTTGTTATCTGATTTTTAATCTAGCTTCTGAATCCTATCTGAAGGTCAAAATATCCCAAAGAAAACTATTAATATATTAACAAGTTTCTGACCTCTCCAAAAATCCTCCCTCTATAGGGAATGATATGAGGATAGGGGTCTTACAACTGACCTTCTTAATTTACAGGGAAAAGCCCCCTTCTGTCATTCTTTGGTACAAGAGCTTTAGTTACTGGAAGAGGAGGAGACCTCTGGCCAGGATTGGGGCATGGCATAACTTTCTGAAATAGAACAGTAGACAGATTCTCCTTGGAGAGTTAATGTGGGATGAAGAGCTATGAAGCCATGAAGGTTTGCCGGGCTTTTTCAGACAATGCATTCCCTTCAATCCATGGAGATTTGTGTCTCATTTTGTGAAAGTACCAAAATGAGTCCATGAGACACTTTGGAAAAAAATGGAAGGAGAGTGCTGGAACTCTTATTTGAAGTCAATCTTATTTTGTATCACCACTAAACTGTCCTTGTTATGTCCTTGTGGACACAACATAGAGAAAGCAAGAAAATTTGTAATAATTCACTTTGATGTGTAGTGATATTAAGAAAATTAGAAAATAAATTAGTTAGAAATGCAGGGGAAAAAGGTTTGCTGCAGACTTCTGTCATAATCCCAGATGCAAGTGAGCACTGAAGCTTGCAGAGAGTGAACTGTGCAGAGAATTTAGGATAACTGAGTTTTATTCTTCCTTTATCAGCTTCACTGATATCAGGCTCCACTTTATCAGTAACTCTCAGTTCCTGAGAAATCATTTTGCTGTACTGTAAGGCTTCTCATTTATAAAATGGGGATAATGCCAGCAATCTCCTTTCAAAAGAGGCCTGTAGTGTATCGGAGGAAATTAGTAGATATTGTGATTACACTGTAATATACAAATGGTTCTTTTCTTCTATGTAGCACTGGGGATTAGCAGAACTGAACTGCTGGTTAACAGTGTGGTTATGCAAAACAGACAAATTAGACAAAATCCAGATTAGGTTAATTGGCTAGGCAATTATCTTCCTTTATGCCATCAAAGGAGGAATATGATACTATCTAGTTTCAGTCTAAAACTGCTTTAATCACAGAACTTGCAGGGACCTTTCAAGGCAATTCCTTTGGGAAGGTACTTGCAACTTCCAAGACTCAGCTCTATAGTAACTAGACCATTGCTTTTCTTTTTTCTTTTCTTTTCTTTTCTTTTCTTTCTTTTCTTTTCCTTTTCTTTTCTTTTTCTTTTTTCTTTTCACTATATTCTATCTTTGCACAGTTTTTGTTTTACAGTCTGGGTCTATATACTACCTGTATACAATTTCTCCTTCTGAAATGAATGCTAGGACTTCAAAATAGAGTCATGCTAATTTATTAAATGCTGTATCAGGAAAAGGTGAAAACAAAGTTTAAAAAGCTCAGTTCCTTGGGTGTGAATTTTGTGGGTGTTGCAGACTGTACACTAATTGTTGGCCATTGCTAATCGATGGTGTCATTATTCACTATAATTTGTCATGAGGAGGGAAAAAGAAAGAGAAAGAGGGGTGCAAGGGTGAAATAGCAATTGTTTTGTAAAATTATATTAGTTAGCACACCATTTTTCTGTATAGTAAAGCCTTACTGTGAAAATACCAGTCTCACTGTGCACTCCTAAACTTCCTCTTAGATAAAGTTACTTTCACTTCAGTGCAAAATATTACTCTCAGGACTAGAAATCAGTCCAGAAAAGTTAAACACTGGAATCTGAACAATCTTCATTTTCCAGGAAAAATTTAATGACAAGCAGTATCCTTTTTTTTCATTAATAAATTTGTCTCCTATTTTAAGATATTTGTTGGTTTGTTTTTTCTTCCTTCAGTCCAGTTTCATATATTTATTTTTCTAGAGGAAAAAAAAAAAGAAGAAAATATTCCAGGTAATTTGCCATTGAGTGTTGTAGAAGGGTCTGAGAGAGTCCTACATTTCAGGTAGTGTCCACCTTCCCTTCAATCTCAGTAGGATAGAAGTAGGCTGGTAGAGAAAGGGGAGAGGAAAAGTATCAGCAGGGGCATACTGGTGAGAGATTGACTAAAAATCATGTAAAAATTTGAAGATCTTTCAGCAAAGCCAAGACAATTGTAAAGATAGGGAAGTGAAAAGACCTCAGATGGAGGACAAAGATAAAGAAATCAGGAGAAAAAGGCAGAAAATATCAGAGGAAGACTAGAAGGATCTAAATTGAAGTGAAAATGTCACACCTGATGTATTGCCTGGAAGCAAGAGCTTGCAATTGCCAAATTTGGGCTGCAGACTAAGCATTCTTCTTGGCTGCCAACTTTTGTGATTTGCTTGAAAGTTTTATCGGATGTTCTGGTGTAATTTTTTCTGGTTTTTTATCCTAGAAAGCCCCAGTTTCTGTAGTGGTGGAATGAAAATAGAATCTAAAACATTATTTAAAATTAAGCTAACAATGGAAATTAATTTCTGACCTTTCAGATTTCAAAAGAAATCCTTGAATATGTGTCTTCAGATCATCGTAAGGCCTGAGGAATTAAAAAAAGAACAACCAAAGGAACAAAAACAAAAACAAAAAAAAAACAAAAAAAAAAACAAAAAAAAAAACGGGTAAAAAAATAGTGAGATCTGTCTTTTGGCACCTGATTCAAGATTTTTTTAATTTAGAATCTGGGAAAGGCAGAGACCTATTTTGACCTGCATCTTGGAAAAATCACAGTTTTATTTCTGGTGTCCTGGGAAAAGAGATGTTTGTTAGTATTAGCAACAGGGCATAATTCCTCTGTCAGTCATGCCTACATAAGGAAATGTCAGATAATACCAGGAGGTAACCAGACTTTTGCAGTAAACACTAAATCAACCCAGCATGAATAATTTCTTGCATTTTTATTTTATTAGTTTTGGAGGGTTTTATGATACGGAATCATAATTTTGCTTTCAGATGGAGCATTTATTATTAAACACAAATCCCTTCTTGCTTTTCTGAAACTTATCTTCTCATCACTCATTTATCTAGCTGCCCTTCAGAGAATCTCTCTTGTCAAATAAAACACACAGCACATATCATTTAATTATTATTTCCTAATTTGCTTAGGTTCTTTCCTGCTCTTTTGGAAAAGTGGGGTTGGAGGTGGGGAAGAGAAGGTAGAGACAAAAGCAACTGATATGCCTGTCAGAAGATGATGAACCAGAGAGATACTGATATTAAATATATGCCTTGTGCTATAAGGGAAAGTAAAAAAACCAACCCAAACTTTAAACTATTGGCTCAGAGAATATAAAATTTTTTAATAGACTGCTGAATAATATCCCCTGGGGGTACTTTGGAGTAATTTATCAGGTGACAGAGGAAAGTGTAGGCCTCTAGGGAACATTATTTCACAAGGCTGAGAAAGAGAAACCATGGTTCAAGGTTCCAGGGTACAATGGCCCCCTCCATTGTCATTTCTCTCTTCCCTTTATAATTCTCAAAAAAATTCTTGCAAACCACAGTCAGGCTCAATGGGTGAGGCACTTGGATGAAGATCACCAGAAATGTCTTCTGATGCTTTGAATCAATGAAGGTGCTCACTTCAGCTGTTTAGGTGCAAGCTACTGCTCTGGGACAATCTCATTTTGGTTCATGTTGGTATGACAACACAAAATTAGACTTTCAGGCTCCCCGATCTGTGCTATAATTTCTTTCATGTGGACACAACAGAAGCAGACATTTAGTACCCCGAGTTTTCAATTTTATCTTTGTAGGGAAAACCTTGTCAGTACTAAAGATTAATCCAGTCACACCCAAGCTATTCAGCAGCACACAGAACACCTTTCACCTCATTATACTAACTGCCTCAGAAAAAAAATTCCTCACACTAATTCAAATCCAACTAAAACATATTTAAGCTCATTAGCTGGGTAATTGAAAGCCCACACAATATTTCTGTTAGTAAACGTGAAGCTGAAGTATTTATGGAAATAATGCAGAGGCACACTAATGAATTCACTCTGTATCCACACGTAAATGTGGAGTTAGAAAGCTCTCATCATTCACAGCAATGTTTCAAAAAGCCAGCCAGAATATTTTAGATTACTCAACAGTATGTAAAGCTAGCAACTGACAGTGGAAGCAACATATTACAACCACCCTGTTTCTAAAGATGGGGAAAGGTAAAAGTTTTCCATGAAAGGGATGTTCAAGTCATTAAGCAGAATTTGGATCCTGAGACACACTTTTCCCAGGTTTTTATAGACAAATGGCTCGTACACTTGGCTGAAGTGTCATGATTATTCTCTCTGACTCAAGTAATTCAGAATTCTTTTTTGCAGTGTTAGACAGTTACATCAGAAAAGGTCACGCCTCCAACCAGCAGAGGTTACCAGAAGGGAGCAACATTAGAAGTAATGCGCACATTTAGAAACTCAAATGAAATTAATTTGGAAAAGGGAATCTGCTATTTTCCTGGCAGAACACAGCTGTCAGATTCAGCCATATGCTGTCCTTGAGGGTTACAAGCAGGGTTTTCCACTTATTTCCAGGCAGTGAAATCTGTGTAAATTATAATGAAGGGATCCTATAGCGGTTAATAGACACCCACCTCCTTTTTCTGTAAGAGCTCATGAGAGCTGAGATGAACAGGACTCTCGGTGACTTAGTAGCAATTTTGACCCTGCTCACAGCTCAGAGCACTTAGGTCATGTTGAAACTCTCATGTGCTGTAGAAACTTGGTGTCCTACCACACAGGATAATTTTATGTCCAGAAGGTCGTGCCAGAATGACAAAAGCTCCAGGCACTGCCTGAAGTTATGTTTGCCCATATTTTGTAATTGGCTGGCCAAAGCAAACTTCAACATGCTGTTTCAAGTTCTTCTGTCAAAAAAATCTTTGTGCACTGGTAATAGAAATGTGGAGTCAGCTAACAGCTGACAAGACTATTCTAATTATTCCAACCAAAAGAAAGAATCTTGAAATGAAATGAAATGAAACAAAATGAAATGAAATGAAATTAAATTAAATGGATATCAATCTGTATGTGCATATACATATACATATTATATATTGCACTGTGTAATACGTATACACTGATATATCAGTTTGTACAAAAGAGTGTCAGCATTAGTTTAAGGCATAATTTATGCATTATTTAAAAAGTTTAAACACATATCATTCAAGTGTTTCCCTGCCTCAGTGATTGAACTTATTGTGGATATTCTCAAGAGATAAGGAATGGTTATCTACCAGAATCTCACTTATCTCTCTTATCATGAAGGTTGAAAAAATAGTTTAATTCCCAGGGGAAAGAAAGGGAGAACTGCATTTACCAATTCTAGAAAAAAGAACTAAAGGAATATCTGCCAACTCACCAAAGACACAGACATAGCTTACCTATGTTTAGAGAACCTCTCTGGCAAACCCTCTACCCAATTAACAAACACTGGAAATATATTTTACGGTGTAAAAGGGATACAGAAGACTTGTTTGTTACTTGTAAACTGAGGAAACTTTTTGAAAAACATACAAGCAAAGTAATCATCAAGCTCCTAGATTCTGAGCTGGAAGAGAGAAAAAATATTTTGGAACAAAAATTTGCATGAGGCACATACAAGGTAAAGAAAAGCAGAATGATCCAAGGTGACCTTTACAGTAACATTCAGGAATTTTTTCTCATATGCAGAATAAGAACAAGGGGTGCAAAAATCAATAATGGTCAGAAAATATTGTCTCCTAAGTAAGAAAACAAAAAAAGAAAACAGAAAAAAAAAAAAAAAAAAAAAAAAAAAAGTAACAGATATCATAGATATGTAATGAAGGCATTTCTTAAAGCAGAGGTCTTACATTTTGTCATTTTCTGGGTATTGCACATAAAGCAAAGGAAAAGGAAGGCTAGAAGGACTGAATAGCCTAGAAAGACATGAAGATATTGAATTTTGGAATGCTCTACTAAAGGATAGCAGACAGTTACATCCTTTCAGTTTGTGCTACCAAAACCAGCCAGAGACACCCTGCTTCTTTCAAAGCTGAGCCTGGACTGAAAGTGTACTGCATGAAGAGCGACAAAATCCTTACTGAAAAGGAAAGTAAAACCCATCCAGCAAGAAAACAAATTTTAGTTTATAATGATGCCAGGAGAAATAAAATGAGAAGTCAGTTATAGCTTCAAATAGTAACATGATTTTATTGTCTAGAAATATGTTTTGTCATGTAGCAATATATTTCTCTGATAAAGGATCTTAGATAAGTGCCACAGATTTCTGGTACATGAACAAAGTTTAGCAAAAAGTAGTCTACTATTTATTTACATTTTACCAACTCTCCACAATTAGGAGTCTAAAAGCAGACTTCTAGCAGCCTAGTGAATATCAGCAGTCCAGAATCCAGGCTGTACATCCCATTAGTGAACTCACTGGAAAGAGGAAATCTTGAGCAGTGTTATTTAGATTTTCTTCTCTTCCAGCTATCAGCTATATACTTTGCAAATATATATTTGGCCATCCTAAAATTAGTTCTCACTTGCAGAAAGTATGCAAAATATTTTTAAGTACCAGAAAAGGAAAGAAAGCCTACTCTTTAACAAAGTTGCATATTAAATGAGTTCATAAATATAGGACTACTCAAATTTTGCATCTCCATTTTATTTAAGAGAACCCCAATTGTTCTCTTTAGGTTTGATGGTGTAATTTTTAGAAGAGAGAAGAATTTCTTCTTATGTTTCAACTTCACCAATTGATTAAAATTTTACCTGGCTCCTGAGATTTACCCACTTACGGCTTAAATTTCTGAATATGGTTTTAACATCAAATAGACTCAGACAGTGAGCAGGTGATCAAGAAGTTAATTTGTTTGCACAAAATCCCCAAATACAATAAATGGTAGGTACGGCATCAAGTCTGTTGATACAGCCACATCCAGATCTGCTTTAAGGTCTATTATTCCTTTACCATGATTAATTGCTAGTCATAATTCCTGGAGGTTTCTGCAGGCATGGATATTTCATTGTTTACAAGGAGAACAAAAGCTTTTACTTGTTATAGGCATCCATATGAGGTCATTACAGACAATGAAAAGCAGCTTATGAATAATTTTACTGAAAAACTATAAATTCTGTGAAATAATGTGTAAGAGTGCTCTGTACGGTTGAAAGGGAAATGAAAGAATGGATTTTTCTTTATCTTTGCTTGAAAAACTCTCAAAGAGTGATGAAGGAAGAGACTGACAGATTGCTCTTCTTTGGAGAGCTTCAAGGGTAAAGACTGAAAAACTCAAATTCTTCATTCTGTAAAATCTTCTCTGAGCTTTCCTGCTGTAACTCCAGATCGCTTAAATAAGTAGAACATGCAAAAATTACCCTAAAAAGGAGAGTGGAATAAAATTCAAATCAAATGAACAAAGGTACTAAATGCACAATTTTCTGTGTGCTTGAAGAATACAGAATCATTAGTCACCTCTGCTATCAGACAAGGGAATGCTGTCCTCATCCTGTCAAAATGAGCAGTAGTAGAAATTTGCCAAATGTTCGTTGATATTTAGGAAGAAAAAGGCTGAGCTGAACATTGATTCATTACACCAAGCAGCATCAAAACCTCAGCGTGATCCCTTCAGAACGACTAAAAAGTCAAAAGTCAGACTTATTCCTAGAAAAGAAGCACAGTAAATACTTTTAAAAATCACTACATAGAAATATCAGATTTCAGGCTTCTCTGGGGAGAACAGCCAGCACTGCATTGTACGGTGTATTAGTTATAGGACTCCATTTTCCCATACATATATTTGTTATGAGTATTACCAGTATAGTAATCAGCATTTGACTCAACATTTTTAATACCCAATGTAAACCTAAAGAGGAAACTTAAGCATGATCCTCTGTAACCACTGTATGGGCTGGGAGTTTTCTTAGATCTTCAGTGATTAAAGTCAAATAAAAGTGCACTTGGGAAAGCATGTTCCCTTCTTTTGTCGATAAATGGTTACCTTAGAAGTACCAGAGTGCAGCTCAGAGCATATGAACATGAGAATAAGGAAATTTTACTCCCTTATGAAGTACTGCAAAGTTGTGCTACATTAGCAGAACTGCTGATTTTGGCTTTTCTGCAGTGGGCTGGGTTAGAGGGAGTCCTAAACTTGCTTCTGTACCACTTGATACACAACTGCTGGGTTCTGAGTTCATCTCTCTAAATATTGTTTCAGGCCTCTTCCTAGGTCACACCCAGACAGTGCCAATCCTGTGACATGTGGAATTAGGACAGGCAGAACCACCAGTCTGTGGCAGGACTCCAGCAAGGCACAGTGTCTGTCTTTGACATGAAGAGAGAATAAGGGTCAGATGAGCATCTTGACTGATGAGATAGCCTTTCTTACTTTCTTGCTGGGGAAGTCAGCCAACTTTGTAGATGTTTCAAATTTTTTTTAGAAGTTTAATTTCCTTCCTTATTTCTCTCTCACACCAAAATGACGGAAGGCCGGTCACCCACAGAAGAAATGAAGCTGCAAACCTGCTGAACAGCAGCTCTGGCTGTACAGGATGGGAGGATGTAGCCTGTATCCAACTGTCTGTCAAAGGAACCCCCCCATTTCCCTCATATACCTAGTAAAAGAAGCAAAGTGGGAGTGGTCTAATAAGAGCTGTCTTTGGTCCTGAAAATCTGCTTAGGAGCTGCCTTTGTTTCCACAGCAGCTGGAGCCATCTCAAGCAGAACACACCCATGTTTCATCCCTTGTGCCTCTCTCCAGAGATAGTAGAGATGAAAAAAATCCTGTGTCCAAGTGTCTCAAGGGCTTTTCATTTATTTTAAGATTGCTTTCAAACCCAACACTTAGGGTGTAGTCCTTTCCCTGCCATGTTCTCTCTGTCTTTGCAGGTGTGTATTTGTACACACATTTCCCCACGTCCAAGCATGAATCTTTTATTGATATTTGATATTGATGCTATTGATATTTACCCTACTGTGACAATGCTAAAAATCATTACTTTGTTGTTGGAAAGGGCTGTATTCACAGATGTAGTGGAGATAATTGCGGCACTGCAGAAACTGTGGCACTGCAGAAAACTCCTATGAGCTACTGGCTTTTACAAAACTCTCAGAATTTACTGTCTAATATGCCTCACAGACAGACTAAATTAATTTACCTCAGATAAAAGAAACTCCAGACAGAGTCAATGATTCCTCACAGTGCAGTTTTTCTCTTGCACAATAACCTGACTATAAGCTACAAGTCAAAAATGACTCTGATCCTAAATTCATGTGGCTATGCGCCTAATGAAGATAAAACTCTGACTCACAGTGATTAAATTTCAATGAAATATTGAAGAATGCTTAACTGACTTCAATACTTCAGCAGTAGAAAAGAATTTATTCTGTCATGACTAAAATTCATAACCATGTTTCAGAAAATGAGCAGATATTTAATGACCATGCTGGCAACATTTTGCAGTTCCACAGAAAAGGTGAATGAACAGAAAAGTTTCTATAAACACCTGCATACTTCACTCCATAGTGCAAATATATGGTAACCTGAGACAGATTTCACTCAGGTCTTTTTTCCTCATGTGCACTCTGGGTTTGTTGGCAAATACTGGCCTCTTTATTCTCTAAAGTGTCCCAGAACTTTCATAGTCATATTTCTGGTTCCACTGCTATGTGGATATTTTTTTTTTTTACCTTGCTATGGAATGAATCACTCCAGCACGAAGACAAATGTGACTGCTGCTCCTGAACATATGGTAGAGCCTAAAAAAAGGGTTATCTTGTAGGAGTGTATCTGTATGCATCACTTATCACACCGTCCCCAACGGAGAATTTAAGAGATGATAGCTTCTCTTTTTCTTTCTCAAACTGCTCATGTTCAGCATTTCTCTGTCTACTGCTTTCCAACACGCTCATGATTCCTCGAGAGAGGAAAGCCCACTCCCAGTACAACTGGCCTTTTACATATTGCTCAGCAAGCTTGGATTTGCTCTACTTTCAGGGACAAGTTTTATAAGGTTCAAAAGCAAACACTTTTTGTATTCATAATTTCTGTGTGACATTATAGAACACTTTCTTGTCTCTGAAGAGAACAACCTGTAATCATATGAAGAGACAGATTTTCGAAGTTACAAATTTCTATGCTGCTCTCAGTTTGAGGAAGAAGGTGTTAGCATAACATTTTATTCCAAAGAAATCTTCTCAGATTACAAAGTCTGTCTCCCTCAAGAAGCTGTGGACATCTTCAGAGCAACCCATGTGATGACAGGAAAGGGTCATTTTTCTGTGAACATTCACTAGTGTCAGGAAAATACTTTGAGGATTTCAGAAAGCTTTAACCAGTATTCAGAAGAATTTAACTAGAATAGTCTATAATGGAAATGTTTTCTATAACTCAAGAGACAGCTACATGAGTTGAAGGAACAACTGGCTCCATTTTTTACTATAAGAAAGTCCTATACAGGTGGAGATGGCTCCTCCAAAGGTTCTGGCCAATATAGATTTAAAGCTTGGTAGAGAAATGGCTGCTGTACTTGCCAACAGAAAAGTTTAAGTATATGGGTCAATATGACCATAAAAGAAAATGCAGAAAAAATGCAAAGGCATTGGCATTTCCATCTTGTTTTAAATCAGAGTAGAGTCATGGGTATGTGCACAGGGGCCTTAGTGAACTCTCTGGTACTGACACTGCTCACCCAGTCACAAGCACACTGTGTCTTAATAAATCCTTCAGTGATGACCAGCAATTGTTTTAAGGCTGAGTTTGTGCTCACTAAACCTGGCCTAATCTGTATCACTGCACTGAGCCTGTGATTATTTCTTAAAAGAAATCTGCTCTTTCAATCTTTCACCCCTAGCCTTGCAGGCTTTGCAACACTTGAGGCCTTCACACAGACATATCAAAACCAGCTGATGACACTGATGAATGGCTGCAGGGACCACTGAGCATCCCAGACAGCAATACACCAAAAGACACATCTAGACCAAACCTCTTCCTCAATGAACCACAGCACAGAAGACAGCCTGAAAGGCAGAGGCAGTGCTCAAAATATCCTTGGATGCAACAATCCAAGGGACTGGCTAGTGAAGAACATCTCTACAGTGAAGCAAGAAAGAAGTATACGTTTTTATATTTTTCCATCTCAGATGCAGCCTAATGTAAAGTGTCATAATATCCTCTTAGTTTAGTCAAGCACAAGTGCTTTTTTGCAAGCTGTATCTTGCTGAGATAAAATCAATTCACAAGACTTCAGTGGAACAAGATAGGAGACACTTTGTGGATCATAGCTTAATTGTTTACCCAGAGAATAAACAAGGATAGAGAAAGACTTTGATACTGCCATATGCTTTCTGCACCTGTGGACACTGCTTAAGGTTTGTCCTACCAGACGTCCAGACAACCAGCAGTCTCTGAAACAGTCAGTACCTGTGGTTTCCACCAGCCTTACTTTCAGTAACATTTAGGAAGTGCTGGTACTTGGAGACAAGTACTGGCTGAAAGCTTGACAGCCCCTGCCATGTCAGCTATAAAGGCTCTGCTTAGCTCTCAAGGAAGACAAGGCCATGTAGTATCTTTTTTTTTTTTTTTCATACAGCCTAAAAAGGTCCATATGACTGCTGTAGTGTGGCTGCCAGTTAAAGTAATGAGTATTCACTCACAAAAGTTAAGGCAATTGGAACCTTAAAGCATACAACTGTAGCATTAGCTTATACAGAGATGTTCAGTTTTATTGAACCTGCTGACTTCACCAGAAGAATTTGATCGACAGTTTGACTGCTTTTATGCTCTTGCCTTTGTGGGAAGGGGTGGTTCCCAAATGTTAATAGCAGTATGGGTAGTCATGATCATCTAGACTGACTTTCTGTTCAGCAGAGTTAAGCACAGGCTGGGGACTTTATCCAGGGATTCTTCCACTGATCCACAGCACTGTGGTTTACTGGACACAGGGACTTAAGGATTTCTCAGGGGATGAAAAGATGTTGACTCTATGTCTGTCTACTTGTTCATACCACATCAAATTGTCACACCTCATTTCCACTTTGAATGTATATGTTCTCACTCCAGCCTGAGAAAGATAAAAGAGTGGTTTACACATGTGCATAAGAAGCAAAAGTAACAAGCAAAGAACAGACTTTGAGGCAGGATGGAGACATAGTCTATTTAAATCTGTTGAGAATTATTAAAGTTCTGAAATTTACTTTTGGAAGAATCAGAGGATTGTTAACTTCTATACTTGCAGATAGGAGGCAAGGTGTTGTGGAGATTTGGAATATAAAAAATAATCTCATGGGTGATGGATGGTCTGCTACTGGCCAAGATGACTTGCTAAATAGTTAATGGTTTTTTATAAAATAATTTTTATAAAATGATTGAAGGACAGACTTGAGAAAGCTCAGGTGGTCACAGACAATCTGTCTAAGGCCAGGATAAACATGAAGACAAGTATCAAGAGTGTAATTATGGGAAAATATCAAGGATAACTGGTTGAAATTGAAGGGGATACAAAGACAACATATAAAGAGGAACACCATGATATCTCATGCATAAAAGGTATTTAAAGCCAGTTCTAGATTGTCCAAAGATAGGTTGTGTTTTTGTATCCAGTCACTTCCACTTGAAACAGGTCTGTGACTGTGAGGTACTTCTGTGTGTTATTATCATTATTAAAGGTGACATAGAAAAAGTCCCCTAAGTTTTAGCAGCTTTTCCAGAAGGTCTCAGGACCACATGAACACAGAAGAATGTAAAACCAGTACCTTTTCAGCTGAGTATGTTAGTTTCTGCAGTACTACTCAGTTCTAAAGTGGTTCTACTATCACACATGTTGGGGAAGACAGCACCGTTCAACCCAAGGGTTTTTGCAGCAGATCTTTAACGCTTTCATGACAAGCCATTTTCAAAACTTCTTTTGTGTAAATGAAGCAAAGGTGATATTTATCCTTTTCTTTTCTCCATTTAAGGCCAGCAGCAGTTCTCTAATCTACTGACAATGGCACATGATGCCCATGGAGAATATCCCATTGTTTCCAATGATTAATAGTTGCATTGCACTCCCCTCAGGGTCATAGCTACTCAACACCTGAGAATTTCAGAATGATGGAACATCCTGGGTACAGATAAACTCATGAATCCTTCCAAGCCAACAAAAATCACCAGCTCTCTAGGAGGTTCTTCACAAGTCAGAGTATCATTTCCAGATTAACATGTGCATGTATCACAAGAATGAGGGAATCAGATCACTGATAGGAGGTACTAGAGAAGTAGTTTAAGACTGATTATCATCACTTCTAAACGCTGTTCGTTGTTGTTCACTTTGCAGTAAGAAAATGTCAGAAAGGCAATAATTTATTGTCCACTCCATCTGTGTCTGTGGCTGGCATTTCATTTGCAGTTGTGCAGGAGGTGCACTCTGAAGCACACAACTTACCCCAGAAACAGCAGTATAATAACATCACGAACCAGCTTCCAAAAGGGCTGCCTGTGGGAGTAGTGTATCAGTCACTTGGAGATATAGCTGCCGATTTTAGCCACCAAAAGCTTTTATTTCTGGTAGCTCTGTAGAAAAAAATTCATGAATCAAAGAGAGCTGGACTATGTTTAGGCTAATGGATTGTCAAGAAATGGCTCAGCCACAAAAGCTCAGCCTTCCTGGCTGCTCAGAGCTCACTGTGTAGAGACAGAGTCTTGCCCCTATCCTGGCAAGGTGAGGGGTCAGCCTTGGTGAATCCAGCTCTTGGGTCCACCTGAGATGTGACCCCCAGAAAAGTCAGGAAAAAAAAAAAAGTGGCTCTCATCCCACTCCAGCTGGGCATGGGAGCTGGTAGGAGAAGGAAAGGCAACCCTCCTTGAACTGCCTTCTGCAGCCATTGTCTGAACTAAATACTGGAACTTGGGGATACAGAAACCTCTCCAGGGGAGCCAGGCAGTCTGTTTGTGTAGGCTGACAACTACAATCAACTTTTTGTAAACAAAACAGAAGGCATATGAGATTGCCAAAATGCTAACTCTCTGCTACACACTGTAATTTTTGGCTGTGAAGTTTAACAGAGCTTTTCTGGATTCATAACAGAAAAGTATTTGTAGTTCTCAGAAGCTGGAGTTTATTGAAAAGAAATTTGAAATGAAGTAATTTTGTTTGCATCTTTTGTTCTTAATAAGAGTATTCATAGGTTCAAGAAAATAAGTTAGCCTGTTCAGATATCCATTTTCAAAAACAGAACTTAGGGAGCTTGTTTTTCAGTGAAAATCTTTAAAATATTAATGGAATAGAATATTATTTCCTATATTTGTTATGCCTTCCATAATTTCACTTTTCATTTTTGGGGAAATAGATCTACAATTTTCTGAGTTGTCCTACCTATAGACATTTAGAATTAACAACAGCCTTATTAAGAAAATCTTGAATATTTCATTGAAGTCAGTCTCTGCAAAGTTTTGGTGCTTATCCAGATCTGATTGAACAGCAGTTAAATTTCCATAGTTTCCATAGTGAAAAATAGGACTGAAACCCACAGAAAAGTCTGTTCTGCTTCCATTCCTGGCCAGCTCTACAGCAAAAGAAAGCACCTTATTTTACCTCTGTGGTGGAGTAGAGAATGTAGTGGATTTTTAGGGAACTGTGTATGTTAACCCATCCTTGGAAGCAGCTCTGAATCTCTAATCTCAGTCCTCCCTGAAGGTTGTTCCACTTGTGATTATCTCAACTGTAGTTACCAAGTTTGTGATAGACACATGTATAAGGAGCATCCTATATTGGTTCATGAAACTGTGTCCCATGTATATATTCATCTAGCTGTGCCCAGTAAAATATTGGTCATGAAAAGAGGTATCTAAACATAGTGGGGTGAGAAGAAAGAGCAGAAGGGTAAACAGGCAGTCAAATCATAAAACACAGGTTCAAATGATTTATCTAACATTTATCTAACATTTTTAAAGAAAAAATCTATGACAGAAAAGTCAACAGTCATAGATCTCATAGTTCACTAGTTAGCAAAAAGTCTCACCAACCTGCAAGCTTGATAATTCTGAATTAAAAATGAAAGCAGAGAAATTTCAGTCTGGCCATGAATTAAATCACAAGTGGGTAAAGAGGATCCAGTCCTGACATGAGTTCTGTTGTGACTTAACACTAGTAAGCTCTGGATTTGTAGAAAAATCCAGAGGGGAGCAAAAAAAATCCAGAAGGACCACATGAAGCAAAGTTGGGAACAGAAAGGGGGAATAAAGATAAAGAAGATTCCCCCTCCCCCTGCCCCCGCCAGATTGATCTCTTTGCCTTCATGTACCTTTCTATGTGCTCATGTCACCCTTTTCAGATTTTATCTTCCATTCTTCATTCCTCTGCCTTTAGCTAAATGTTGTGAAGATCTTTGCCTTTTTGAACTGTCATTAAAACAAGGAGTAAGAGACAGTGCTGCAGTTAAACAGCAATGTGCATCACCTGCTGAGCAGTGCTGTCACTGCCAGCAAAAACGCAAAACTTCACACACAGAAAATTGGGCAAAACATCTCAGAATATATAAGAGGGCCTTTCAGTTTCACCTGTAGCAGGGAGGGTGCAGTTGGGATGGTACATTGGAAGTGGTATCTATTGCTACTGTCAGGGAAAGGCTGACAAATGTGATGACTCCCAGGGCAGAAACTTCAGCTGGAGGTTTTTAGCTCCTGCAGCTGTGACTGTGTGAGGCAGGGCTGTTTGGTTTGTGTCTAGCAGATGGACTCGTTACCTGTGCCAAACAATCCCCACACAAAGGAGCTTGTGTAAAGTATTTTGCATTACTTGGATGTCTCCTGGATCACATGTTCAAAGCTCCTACATGCAGTAACATTGGACACCAGTAAATCCATGGTACACTTTGATTGTAAACTTGATTGGATATCTCAAATGAAACATAATTTTAGTATTAAAATAAGAGGTTCTGCTGGATCAATTTTTTCTTGCCTCTTGTAAGAAAAATTAAAACGAAAGCTACAGGTGTGGGGATCCACAATGTTCTTCGTCTCCCTGGCACCTGTGAGGAGTGCTCTGCTCCCAGCCCTTGCTCTGCACCTCCGCCATATCCTCTGCTCCCTTCCCACTCACCCACGAGCGGCTGCCTCCTCTCCCTGCACACTCCAGCCATTCCTTTGCCACTGAAGGAGGTGACAGCAGGGACAATATGGGCTGGGAGGAGGAGCTCTGTAGTGAAGGGGGAGAGAGCAAAGTGAATGTGATGAATTTACAGAGCCTTACATCCAGGAGGAGAGTAACTCCTCAAGGGGCATGATGTATGGTGGAAATGGCACTGTCATTCCAAAAGTTGTAACATCCACAAAGAGATTGATAGCAACACTTCCACATTTCCATATGAAATGGTTCGGTTTTTTTCTTTTTTTTTTTTTTTGTTTTGTTTTTTGGTTTTTTAGTGCTTTTTTTGGGGGGGGGCGGGGGATTGTGGGGTTGTTTTTTTTTTTTTTTTTTTTTTTTTGTGGTGTCTTTTTTTTGTTGTTTTTGGGGGTTTTTTTTCCAATAAACAAACAAAACAACTGTTATGGAGAATTTTCAGTCTACAGAAACAGATGTTTCAATATTGGAATTTCTCATGGGAGAGGTATTCCAGTGTTTGTTCCATTTTAAACAGGGCTAGAAAATAAAACTGAGTTGATGCATGGTTTGTTTCTTCATAGCCATTGCAGAAGCAGGTGTTTGGAGGGTGTGCTAGACAGATGTTGCACATCGCTGCAATGACTGTAAGATCAATTACCATAAATCTGGGGTTTTTAAATCAGTTTTTAAATCTGATCCTTGTTCGATGTCAAGAACAGTCAATTACATTGTGGTTCTGTCCTATTATATGCCAGATTAAGGTTTGCTTTGGCTAAACTGAGGTGATAGCTTCAAAATTTCTGCACGATAACATCTTTTGTTTGGGAACTAGTAAATGTGACCTGATTTAAAAAACAGCCTGCAGCACTTTTGAGTGTATGCCTCCCTGTCCTCAGCAAGCTTCACTGGGGTTAAGCAGAGGAGACGAAAATGGCATGAGCCAGGAAAACGCAGATCATGTCTTCAGGGACTTTAAGTAGGAGGGACTCCTGTAGGTTTCTATGGCTTCTCTTGGACTCCCTTTGCTACCTTAAAACCACAGAAAGTTTCTGGACTGAAGTCACATAAAGAGGGTAGAAAACAGGTTTTAACCTAGTGCAGACATCCATGATTTCACTAACTAATGGGCGTGAATCTCAGCAAGCACATTAACCCAGCCTTTAATGAGGAGTTACACGGAGCAGCAAACTGTCAGGAGCTGCATCAGAATGGAAGCTGTTTAAGAGCAATGAAATAAAGGATTTAGTCTGAAAAATACTCCAGCATAATTGGTTAATTAATCCACAGCCAATAAAATTACCTGTGAAAGAGCCCAAACAGGGAAATATCCATAGAAGAGCCCAAATAGGGAAAAAATAGGATAGGTGAACCAAAAACTTATACTATATTTTAGTGAGAAAAAAACCTTACCTCTTGAAAAAACAAACAGCTAAAACCTCATATGCTTTCAATAAGCACAGTTTGTATAGCACAAGGCCTTCACCCCATGCCAACCTATTGTACCAAGGTGCAGTACTGTGCCCTGAAATGGGACTGCTGCAGTCCCTCAGGCTTTTGATAATACTCTTCACAAGCGGGAATCCTGCTCCCAAAGCTAATTTCATCTTTCCCCTTGCAAAGAGTTCTTCACCTCATAGAAATTGCTAGTGTCCCCAGAGGAAAAAAAAAACCAACAAACAATTTAAACTACTAGCCATACATATACCCTTGTGTGCTCAGTGGGGGTCATACCCCAGGCAAATCATACGATACAGAGGTATTTCTGCACTTTTTTTTTCTAACAAAGAGATTGCAGCATTTCTAGTGCCACTGAGAGTGCAGGAGGTTTGTCTGACACCACCCAGAGAAGACAGAGCTGTCCCTGCCCCTCTCTTCAGCCAGCAGCCTGTGACAGCAGCCAGCCTGTGCTTTATGAGTCCCTGGGCTGCAGGGGCCAGGCTTTGAAGGTGACTGCAGGTAGCTATTCCTTCTTCTGCCTGCTCAGGGGCTGCCACGTCATTGACTGAAACAGCAGCCAGAGGAGGCTGCAAGCACCCAGGGGTTGAGAACAGAAGCAGGGGTACTCCTGGTTTTGTTGCCTGCTCAGCTCACAAGAACATTTGGCTCCCTTTCAGGGCTAGAAGGGAAGAGGCAAAGAGAGATAGGACAGTTCCAAGCCAATTTCTTTTTTCTTCCCCTCTCCCACTGCCCAACCTTGGCAGCACTGTTAAATTCCTCCCCATGGCACTTCCAGGCTGTGAAACTCCACACTGCAGCAGAGAGAAGAGCAGGCATCAAGCTTGTGACACATCTTCACCTGAGAGTAACCAAGCTCAAACTCTCCCTCCACACACCCGAATGAGCCAGATTCAAGTTCATTTGGACACTGCTAGCTGTCCCAAGCCAGTAGTTCAAGGAGCGTAGGGGCTGTGCATCTTTCTCATTCTGAACCAGCCTTCTGGAGCAGAGGCGTCCCCCACGCTCCCAGCGCCAGCAGAAGGACTGATTCATCAAGCCTGACTCTCTGAGGCAATCTGCCAGACGACAGAGCTGCTGGTGGGGTGTCTTGATGCTGTCAGCTGCCCATATGTCTATTGGGCAGCTACTGCCTGTGCAATCCCCACTCTGAGAAAAATTCCGAGCACGGTTTGGGATATCTGCATAAGAGCCAATTAGTTCCACAAACGAAGCTGATTAAATAAACAGATAATCTAAAAAATAAAAATTGGGTTGAGCAAATAGCACTTTTATTTGTTTTCTATTCAAAATGAAGTAAATTATGAGGCAATAAATATATTACAACACAGGCAAATTCAAAGTGATGGAAGAGGAAGGGGAGGGACGACAGATGGGCAAATACAGTATGAATTCACACCTAGTGCTGGCTGTCTCAAACTGTTCATCTCTGCAAATAAACTAATCTATAAACTGGGAACAGCTGAACAAAAGAGGCTTATGGCATAACCTTACCTTGCTGTCTTCAGGGATTTTTAGGCCACCCTAAAGCATGGCTGTAGCCACGTAGTGGATGGACTCTTTCCCATCCAAGGATGCCAGACTAACATCTCTCTTCCTTGCCCAGCACATGTGCCTCCATCTCTGTTGTGGCACACAGGTCATTTTGCTTCCACTCTACAGTGCCCTCTGCTTCCTTTCTGGACAGAGCCACTTCATTGGACTCTTGACAAATATTCTAAGACCTAATATGATCATGCTGTGACTCTGAGAGGTGTGACAATAGGGCAGATCAGCCTGCTGGCTGGGCTGCTTTTCTCTGCTATGGAAATCAGAATATTTAATTTTAAATATATGCAATTCTCAATGGCATTATATTTTCAAGGTTTCTTTAGATGAAAGTACTAGCCTGCTATCCTCAGTTAGACTGGATTACATTTTGCTAGGCCCTATTGCAGATTATTATGGATTACCGGGTACATGTGTTGTCCTCATATTAGACTGCAAAACAAGACATTTGGGGGAAAGGGTGGCATGACAATGAAATAACCCATATCTTGTTTTCAAAGATATCCATTAACTCATATTTTCTTTCTTTACTAGACAAAATTTGAGCTACATTTCACATGTGCCCTTTTAAGAACAAAGAAAAGAAAAATTACTTCCTTGTAGTACAAGCCTTCATTGAAAACCTACAAGTACAGCACTCAAAAAATTACACGGAGCATGAACCTGATTTCTGCCTCACATTTTAAGTTCCTCAGCTTGTCTGAATTCTCTTCTTTCATCTTTCCCTAACCAAAGCATTAACACAAAGACTACTCACCATCAACATCCCAACTGAAACCCCAAAATAGGTTTAAATGAGAAGCAAGTGTTGCATTCAGCTTGCACTGTATCATCTGGAAAGAGACTTTTTCTCACTCTGAGTGCAAATATTTTGCTCAGAAAACCTGCCTTTTATAGGCAAATCCAAAAATAACCACTCTTTTAAGGGCTAAAGCTAATGAAGACTTTATAATATAATTTATTTGTCCAGTGTATGATTATCTTTATTTTTTTTTTAATTTTTCCAGTGCTGTGTCTTTTTCAGTTCTATATTTTTAAGTCATTTCTCTTGGAAAACAAGCTGTATCATTACTATTATGTGTTAGGGTTAATCAGTTCCGTCATTGTACACAAAAGTGGATTTTCTTCTGGAAATAGCCTGAGCCTACAAGCAGAAAACCTGTTGTGAAAGAGAAAGGGTATAATAGGAAATTCAGAGCAAACAATTAGGTAGGTAAGTCTGCAGCTATGCCAGTGAAATAAGGGACTATGTTCTGGCTGTGTTTGTAATTTTGATTTATTCTTTCCCTGTCATCCTCTTTGTCCTGTTTCATGTATTTGATAGGTAAAATAGTCCTACATAACCAAATGAATATAATTGCTTTCACAACCCTCAAAACAATATTCACAGTCAGAGCTGAACTGTTCAGCACTGGAAAGACAGGGAGAAATAGGAGCATACTGCGGGAGGTGCAAGAGGTCCCTTTGAAGAGCCTCCTACCAAGAATCTAAAACCACATCAGTTTTGAAATGGGTAAAAAGGCTTTCCAATGACTTCAGATGTGAGCTGTATGGGGTGGGGTGTCAGAAAGCTGGGGAGGTAGGAGCTGTCAAAGCACCCTCTTTCACCTGCCTACAGCCTGGAACCTGCATGTGAGCAAGTGGGAGCTCAGTTGAGCAGAATGATCTCAAACTGGCATGACAAACTTTAGTAATGTAGTGTTTTGGAGCACAATATGCTTTTAAGCATTTTTTATTTTGTAACTCTGTTGCAAAACACCTGTGGATAAAAATAAATCATTCTCTCCTTCAAGCAGGTATTTTTCAGCCATTAGTTTTACTATCGGTTCAACACCCTTGGAGGAGATTTCTGAGTAGTCTTAATTGGTGGTGATCCAGTTGAAATGAAGGGTGAAGCGAGGGGATGAAGGGTGAAGTGAGGGGAGGGAGAACATTCTTGGCTACAGATTTAGAAAGACTAGGAGTAGTTGTCACACTCTGTGGTTGCTGAGGTTCCTCCCAAAGGGGCCCAGATATCAGTAGATGTAAGCAAGGAAGATAGAGTGGATCTCTGACACCAAATAGAATCCAGTGGATGAGCAGTAGAGAGAAAAGGAGTACTGGAAACTTGCTGCAGGCACTGCAGTGAAAATGCAGAGATCAAGTAAAGTCTCTTGGGTGGTTAAATGTGAATTACATATACAAATTATGGACATGGTAAAGATTTTCATTTAGAGATCAAATTGTTGACTCACGGGAAGCTAAATAAAAATCTTATTTCAATAGTTCATTTGTCATCAGATGTATAACTTTTTATTGCAAGAAAGGCAGTGGGGGGCAGATATAGACACTTAGGTTCAGAGCATCTGAGAGAGGAGATGTTGTGGCCAAGAACTAGTTCATCCTGAATTCCCCTCGAGTGAAAATGCTCAGGCTTATTGAGCTGAATTAATAATTGGTAACAGAGATAAAACAGGCTACAGCTGTCTTATGCTGAACAACAGAATTACAGAATATTCGGAGTTAAAAGGGACCCACAAGGATTGTCAAAGTACAACTCCTGGCCATGCACAGTACTGCCTTAAGAATCACATCATGTGCCTGAGAGCATTGTCTAAAGTGATTCTAATTTCCTTTCCTCATTGTGCAACACCCCTAGATGTGGAGTGAGATGAGAATCAGTAAATTTGCCTTCATATTCAACTCCTGAGGCTGAATTTGGGGGTAGAGCTGTCACATACAACTTCTCCACAAGCCTCAATAAACATTATTTGGCAGGAGCTAAACTTTGAAGGAAATAGGAATGCCTCCAAGCCGGCAGCATGTGCTGTCCTGCCCTGCCCGGCTCTGCTGGTGCACTGTAGAATGGTCAGCAGCAGAGCAAGTACTTTCTCATGGCCCCTCACATCCATCTCACATGCTCATGTCTTGGGCATATCTCTCCTAGGCATAAGGGGCCATTTAGTATTTTGCCTTTCTGTGTCAGCAATCAAACAAAAAAATGGTCTGGGCAGCATCCACATGGTCAGGCTCTGCTCATGCTGAACTGGACTTGCTCTGACCAATGGATTCCTCATAATTTTCTGTGATTCTTACAAACACCAGGTGGATGATTGTTTGTCACAACAATCTAGGATGACTTTAGGGACATTACTGACATGTACACCTATTTTTCTTGCATATATTATTTTTAATATATTTATTTCATATTTTATATTTCTATTTTCCACTTAATTTTCTGGTAATACATGTAATTTTTTCTAATTTACACTACATTTTCTTTTTTATTCTTTAAATATTTCTCATATTGCAAGGGAGGATGGGATGGTGGGGAAAAAACCAAGCAGAAACAAAAAATCAAGCAAAAAACAACCCCAAAAAACAACAGTCCCTGTACTTCCCCCAGCAAAAGAAATAAAACAAAAAACAAGACTAGATGAAAATGTTTTCAGCAGACACAAATAAAACCTCACAGTTCAAGAATACAGACATCTGTAAAGCAGGTTCTTCATTATGACTGATGCCTTGCAGTAAGCTTGCACTTGCTGAGGGTACTCCAGAAGCCAATACACACTCCTGCAAAACACTCTCAAATGATCTGAAGTAGCAAATGTCCATGCCAGACTTCCCTCTGCACTGATTATATAAATTTTGCTTCCCTTTGGACTGTGACTTCATGTTTTTTATTTTAATAAATTGGCGCGCTCTACCTGTCAAATATAAAAGATTATTACATGCTGATTAACATCTTCATGTGCTGTCCTCCCTCCTAGCTGTTGTTTTATTTAATGTTTAAATCAAGGGTTGTATCCTACATAACTGGAATAGCTCAGCTCATGCGCTGAGGTTAAGTCAGGAATTTTGCTCCAGGTGTGAGCCATGGATGCAGGTCAGTGCCTAGCGAGGTTGGAGATGGGTGGAACTGAAAATTGGGTAGAATGTGGCAGACATTTATCTGCAAATCTTTATTTGTCTGAACCCAGTGACCAAATCACAAGTAAGGACAGATGTTCGGGTCTTTCAGAATAAATGAATCCTCTGTCTTTTCCAAAGCTAACCAGTACTCTGCATTTCTAACTTTCCTCAGAGACAAAATGACATAAACACACTTTGCTGCAGCATCAGGCTGTGGAGACAATTGGCCCTACCAGCAGCAGGACAGGGCTTCCTCTGTTTTCAGTCTTGAGCTGGAAGATCTCCACACAGTAGGCTTTCCTTGCAAGAAGCATTAGACAACGGCTTCCTGTCTGATGCTCAGTGTGGCACTGCTGTTTGAGAGAGCCTCCTTATGTGAATTAGATATTCCTGAAGTTTGCAGCATCTCAGTCACGAGGCACTTTCTTATTGACATGCACTTGACTAGAAGAGTGCACTGGTATATTTATACCACCATGCTGTGGGAAATTCAAGCTCAGTTAATTACTTCCTCTCTACTTTAAAGTATCCATGAGCTATTTTTTGCTCATGAAAAGGAACTGAACAATCACCTGCAGATTGCTAAACTGCAGCCAATATTTAACTGAGAGGTGACAGGATAGTGGGGATCTCTGTTCAGCCACCCTGTAAAGCACTTGCAGTAAAAGGAGCTGTGTAAATATAAATCATTGTTATATTGTTTAAGTAATCAAATCCATGGCACCATTGTTTAAATAAACTGGAGATGTGGAGCCATTTATTCATATTTTAATGTTTAGACTGCCTGCTACATAAAATATATATTAAAAAAATAAGCTTTCAGAAACATATATAATACTTTTATTCCCAGTGCTGAATTTATAAGTTAGGGAGACTATAGAGCTACAGTAATTCTTAATTTGTACAGCTGTTTTCATCACTTTTACTATGAAATACCACAAAATAAAACAGACCTAAATGTCTCATAAATCTAATGGCAGTGTCACACTTCAGATGCACATTTTTAAATGGCTGCATCTTTGCTTTAATTCAAAACACAGCCAGAAGGCTCAGTATGACCTGGGAAGCTCTACAAAACACTTGCAGATTTATTCACTTTTGAAAAAGTAGTGAATGTATATATTACACCAGTGCCTGCTGGCCAAAACTGAGACTTGGTCTGCCATCATGTAGGGTGCTCTATGCATGAAAAAAACACAATCTCTCTCCCCAGATGCTTTACTTGAATTCAAGTGCTGCAGTTATGTAATCCTCCATCTTAATCATTCATGACTACCCTGTTGCTGCAGACCACACAATGACTTCAAAGCAAGTCTCCCTATTTATTTATGTGGGCTCCTGGTTCCATAATATTTTCTAATGAATTTTCTTATCCCCATGAAGCAAGGTGGTGCTGTCACCCAGGTTACAGATGGGAAACTGAGGCTCAAAGATATTATTTTCTAAACATTTATATTTAATTTCAATTCCTTATTCAAAATTAATTAAGCTTACCAGTGCATATGTCACACTGATCTTGAGACTGATGCTTTTACACATCTAAAACACTTTGGAGTCCTGACTGAGAGGAGTAACTAATATCTTTATGACAGAGGAGAGTCCAAGGACAGACATTTCTTTGTCTTCTTCCATTCCTTTCTTTATTGAACATTGGTTACTATTTCTGCATGTTTTTCCTTCAAATAAGGAGTGATTTTCAGTCCTGCAATTTGTAACAAGCTTCTGGTCTTGGCTAAAAATTATTTACTAGCACTGGTGTTGGTATTACGGAGAAGATGAAAGAATTTAAAGATTTCTGCAGTAAAACCTGCAGAATGCAGATCCAGGACCTACTCATTAAGTCACAATCAGAAACATGCACCCTGAGTGCATTGAAAGAGATAAAAACCTGCTACGAGCTTAAGCAAAGGCCCTGAGATAGCAAATACAAGGGAAGGTGAGATGGGAAAGCACACAGTGCTCTCCAGCTAATCTTCATTATAATGGCACTGGTTTATCCAAAGCCAAACTTCATGTTCTGGTACCATTTTAGCTCAGGGCAAACAGGAGCCCAGCAGACAACATTTGCCAGAATGTCCCAAAACTTGAAGTTTTATCGAGTCATTGCATCCTATTGTAGTCCCCTTTGGCACCGTCCTGCCAGTGGAAAATCACAGCTGGCATGGAAGGGGAAATGGGACTGGTGTCCTGTGTAATGATCAGGAGAGATGTTGATGTCAATGGTGAGGGGAGAACTTCTGCTTTCACTCTTTCACAATGAGCACAACATTCATGAAAAATTCTTAGCAGAGAGAGCAGCAGATTTCTGTCTTTTCTGCATACAATTCTTGCTACTGAAGTAGGATTTCTAAAAGCTGAGCACAGCTGATGTGTCTCAGTCCTGGAATACCGACTGTCTTAACGTATATTAAGTGCCCATCATTTTAGCAGCTAAGCAGTATCATGTCCCATTTAGCACATACACAGCATTTTATGGAGCAGAGCACTGTAGAAATCCTTTTCCCTTAGGTTTTTCCACACACTCATTGCAGTGATATGCATCTGACCAATTAAAGCAAAACAGCTTTAGTTAATTAACTCTAAGGGACTGAGTGGTTCCCTGACTGGAAGTTTTAAGAACTGGTTTTGATATTATGAGTACCATTGATTAACTCTCAGATGCTGGACAATCACTTCATCTTTCTAGGCTTCATTTTTCCCTGGTGCAAAATGTAGAGAAAAAAAAAATGTTTTCTTTGGTGAAGTGCTTTTGAGAGCTGTTAATGAAAAGAGCTATGCAACATCAGTGAATCCTCAAAAAAGACCTGATGGGAGATTTTTTCAAATAACACTGTCCTCACTGAGCTTCTGAAAAACTGAGCCACAACCAAATAAAGCAGCAAAGGGCCAAAACCTCACTGAGAGATGGAAGTGGGGACATGATAAAAACTTTTGGCATTGCCTAAAATCTTGACAGCAACTTTTTCTTCCAGATCAAGCTGGCAAGATAACTGGCATCTTTCTTCATTTCTGCCCATGGCACACAATTCTCACCACCCATCCAGCTCTTAGGCTGCATATCAGTGCTTTTTCATGGTTTGTTTTTTTTTTTTTTTATCCTGGTCATCCTCCTCCCTAGAAAATTAACACATCCAACCACTTGCAACATCTGACAACCCCTGCAAACTTTTCTTTCTGTTGCAGGGATATTCCTGTTCACTTTGCCAAATTAATTTTACAATAAACATATGACTTATACATCTTTCAGAGTGTTTTTCAGCCTTACACATCTTTCAGAGTATTTTTCAACCTTATACTGTGCTTAAGATCTTAATTACTGCTGAGCTTTTGCCAAAAGCATTTCCTTGGGAACAAAAAATTGCACTAGCACGTTTTCTTCCATTCTATTCCTAATACTTTATCATTACTTAACTTTATCTTATCCTTTCATTCTGCTTAATTCCACATAGTTGCAATTACCAAATCTAACACACTGGTTCCACTGTACATTAGCCAGAGCAAAAGAAATAATTTTCACTTTCTAATTGATTTATTTCAAGATATTTTTATAATTGAGGAATGGAGCTGGACAGAACTGAATTTGTTCAGATTAATTCAGTATTTGAAGAAATATGATTTAAAAATATTTTTTGGACTTGTTGGTCAATATTTCTGCTTTTGGCAATGAGTGAGTGAATTTGGAGTAGCTAAATTGTCACTTTATCCTTTCTGTTCTACAACTGACTCAGATAAAGGTATTGTTGACACAAAATTTTGTCCATGTCACATAAATGTTTTGTTTTGGAGAAGCTTTAAAATTAGATTTCATTGCAGGAGAAGGGTGACGGAAAAATGACACATGAATGTTTACTACCTCTCCTTTTCCCTTCCTCATGCTAAAGAAAACCACCCTGTGGTAAAGAAGAAAATAACAAGGTTTGTTGTGGGATCTGGAGGCCAAGTACCATGACTTGATGAGTGCCTCGGCTCTACCTGCAGGCAGCAGGACAACAGAATAGCCATCAGGCAATAACACCAAACCTACCAGGAAAATCAATGCTTTTGACTATATTTTGGTCACAGTTTATTCTCAAATTAGATTCAAACCCCAAATCTCATTATATCTCTACCAGATCCAATTTTTCTCCACTGCTTCAGGATGCTTATAAAGCTGTAAGGGTTGACATGTTTTGTTCTACTTTTCCATTAGATTCTGACTTCTGCTGGTGGATCATATTCAACCAAAGTTACAGTTCAGTTCAATGAAACTTTCCAATAAAAAGGAAGGACAAGGTGGTTTCTAGGGATTCATCACTAGCATGAATATGTCAATCATTCTTCCAATACAAAAGGAAAAGACAGTAGTACTCTTTTCCTGTACTGTTCCTACACATTTTTAGTCTCAAAAATTTATTGCTGCTTCATTGCAAGAGAGATTCCTGCTTTACATCATTGAAAGTCAGAGGAGTTGTAGAGCTAGGTAATCATAAGGAACATTCAGGGCTTGCTTTTGAAATTGTATCTACCTCTTCTTGCATTTAATATGGTATGAAAAACTAAGTGCTTCAAAGTTTTCAGCCATTATGGTTATGTAGAACAGATGTTAGTGAAATAAGAAACAAGCTTTTTCATATAGGTGAAAAATGTCTTGTTAGCAACTCCAAATCTTGAATCACAGAATAATTAGAGCCTGTGTTATGGGTAGACAGCACAAACTTCCTCCCACGTTGCTTCCTCTCTAAGTAGTGTGTTTCAATCCCACCTACAGGAGGTGAAAAGGGAAATTTCTGACTTCTAATCTTCAAGTTTTCCTTTCTTTGTTAAACCTACTAAGGAGGCTACCAACTGCAGTACTGTTTTTTCCCAGATTGAAAATTTTACTGAAAACAGCAGCTGGAAAATGAGTACTACAGAGATTTGCAATGTGTGACTTAAACAGAAAAGTGATGAACAGACCAACAGGCAAACTGACAGAGAGAATGCAAATTTATCAGATACCACAAATGCTACTGGTCACAGTGCCATCTCAGTTCCACGTCAAATCGGTAAAAAGCCAAAGAGCAAAAGGCTTCTTATGTTGATTTCCACCCCCTGCCATCATCAGAGGACCAAAAAAAAATGCATTTACCTGTAGATCAGGACTTCATCATCCGAGCAGTTATACTGCAGCTGATACATTTTTACCCGAGGGGCTGACTTGCTGACTGTCCACTTGACCAAAGCTGAGGTAGTGGTCACATCTGACACCAGGACAGCCCTTTCTGGTGGACCTTTTGTTTCGCCGCGATTGGACTTGGTGGAGCTGGTGATGTCCGAGAGCCTGGATTTCGGTGGAGCTGCTTTTCCTGTGCCATTGCTGAGATGGGGGAGTTGAACAATTGAGAGTTCGATTGTTGCAGTGGACTCTCCTGCAGCATTGGCTGCTATGCATGTGAAAGTTCCGTAGTCCTTGGAGGTGGTGATGTGTATATCTAAGGTGCCATTGTCATAGACAGCTGTCCTCGAGGAGTTTCCGATGAGACGGTCATCAGGGGCCACCCAGTGAATGATGGGAGTGGGATCCCCAATGGCTTTGCACTTCAGCGTGGCAGTTTGCCCTTCCAAGACCAGCAGCTTGTGAGTATGTTGTGTAATAAGAGGAGGCTCACAGACAAATTCCTCTTCCCGTACATACCAGAAGTACCTTCCCTTTAGACTTGGAGGAGAAGCACAGGTTTCCATATCGTCATCTCTGTCAAGCCGCCTTAGCCACAGTAGCTCACAGTTGCAATGCAGTGGATTTCCCCCAAAGCTGAGGGACAGAGGTGGTGAAAACGGGGTAACAACCAAAGGAATTACTTGTGATCTGGCAAATATAGGGTCAGGGGGGAGCTTCTGAAGTCTGTTGGATGTTAGATCCAATCTGGCCAATTTCTGAAGATCTGCAAATGTCCCCTCTGTTATATAATCTATTAGGTTGTGGTCTAAACTGAGCTGGTGTAAGTTTATCATCTTTCTTATAGATTCCCAGGGAATGCTTCGGAGGTTGTTGTAAGAAAGGTCCAAGTCTTCCAATGTCAGTAAAAAATCCTCAAAGGCTTCATCAGAAATGCTGCTTAGCTGGTTGTTGTTTAAAATCAAATGCTGAAGGTTAATTAAACCTCTTAAAGTATCCTCCTCAATCTCAGGCAACCTGTTGCTGTCCAGATGTAAAGACCGAAGACTCTCCAAGTCGGTGAAGGAGTAGGGCTGTATGTAACTAATGGTGTTTCTGGACAAAGTAAGGTCAACAAGTCCAGACATATTGGCAAAATCTTGTCGGCTGATATTGATTATGAAGTTGCCCCCGAGACGGAGTTCAACAGTCCTTCGATCTATGTCCAGCGGTACAAAAAGGAGACCCTTGGAGGGACACAAAGTCCCTAGTGACTCAGACAGGTTCTGACAGACACAATATTTGGGACAAGCGTTGACTGTGACAGCCATTCCAAACACCAGGATGCCGCAGAGCAATTTTTCCATTGTAAATCACGCAACAGTACCTGGAAGAAACGAAAAGAGTGAAAAGGAACATCAGCAATTATGATAAATTAATTATGATTATTATGATACTTTTCTTGTGTTTTGCCTTAGGTTTAGTCACACCTAAAGGCATCATCCATCTTTCTCTCTTTCTTTTTCTTTCTTTCTTTCTCTCTCTCTCTCTCTTTCTCTCTTTCTTTCTTCTACCACAGATTGCAAGGCTTATTAAAAATCTTGAAAGATTTCATTTGAAATAGTGTCTGCTTCTTTGGGAGTAGAAGCTAGAATCAGTATCTATAATAATTACTTTCTGCTGCATAATAATGTGCAATTAGTTTTAGGGTTGAAGCAGCTGACTTTATGGATAAAAATAACTGCATTTTTACCCTTCAGTAATGTGGTTAATAATGACCATGTAATTATCTGGCCAGTTCTGGGGCAAGTCACTTGCCCACTCATAATAAAATTAATGACAGACAGCATTAGAAGCAGAAATCACTTGTGCAATTGCCACCTGGTTTCACCCTGTGCTCAGCCAAACCATGGAAAGGGTGACAGCATCTAGCTCCAAGGAGAGGGGATCCAGGGGAAGACAGTGCTACCTCAGGCCCCTGGAAAGCTTTCTGACAACTACATGCTCTCACACTGCAACCCCTACTGCTGTAGTGACAGTGAAGCTGTTGCCAGTCTTCATGGCCCTCCCTTGCATCCTGTCAATTCCTCCTTGTACCATTATCTCCTTTTTTTTCAATCTCTCATGCACTTTTCCAGATTGAACTGCAAGAATGTGTCTTTGAAGGGTAAACAAAACTCATTATTGGACTGGCTTGGAGAGACAATTGTGGCTGGGAGAAGCTGAAACCCTGCTTCAGGTTTGGGAATATTTACTTACACACATTTGCTGACATTCTTCCCACATGAGCAGGATATAGGGAAATTTTCTTTCTGTTTATCCCTTTCCCAGACCCTGCTATCCAGCAGGACTGAAGAATGGGTTGATCATTTATTTCTAGACCTCATTCTCCTTCTGAGGAAAGGGGCAGGTAGACGAAAAGCTATATTTTTGTAAGGGCTCTCCCAGGTGTTTTCTGCTAGCATGGTGTGCACCAGTCTCCAAGCCCCTCCCCTGTGGCACTAGCTACAGGCACAATTCAGCCTCTCATTTTGCCTCTCTTTAACCTTCAATCATATAAACTTGCAGCACTGTTTGGTCTGTGCCATATCTCTTCTCAACATGCAGGTGCTCATACTCTTAACAGTTTCTTGGCATGTGTTTTGAGTTATTAAACCCCCAGTAAGACACACCAAACACAAAACAAAAACTACCACTTCAACAATTTTTTAAGAACTCTTTAAGCAGGTCTTGCTCTAACTTCTTGTGAAAGGAATGGCATAGGGCATAGGTCTCTAAGGGCCTATGTTTGGGGCTCTGCCCGAAACTTCTCAATTCATGCCGTGGGTAAGGTGGCTTGGTGTCTCCTTGCTGGGATATGCAAGATGAGTCAGAAAGAAGGAGCTGTAGAAATGCAAGATGCTATGAATGCTGAGCTATGTAGAGTGTGTGCTTTATGGCAAGGTTTTCTGCATGGTGTGATGGTGGTAATTATATACTATTATTACTATTTCATAGCAGAGGAAATGACTGAAGCATCTGTGTTTGCTGAGCTTTACAAACAAGATGAAAGCGAGACACTTTTAGAAAGGATGGCTTGAGAAGAGTAATCTTACCTTCAATAGTAAATAAAGGGCTACTGAATAAAATGTTTGGAGATAAGCAAGTGTGTTATTGATGCAAATCTGTGGCATACATACTAAAGAGCTATAAATATCTCTTACAATATTATCAATTGGTGGTTTAGTAACCAGCAATTGGCTTTTTCAATCTTAATTATAAATGTATTATGCAGCTTTAATTTAGTGTATTACCCCACCAGCTGAAATGATAAACAAAAAGCAGTTTAAAAGGGGGAGAAATAGATATAGTTAATTAGTAATAAGCCCTTTCATAGCTTCTCCCTCATCTACATTCCCACCCTCTGAATATCTATTCAAAAATGTGAATGCACACTTACGACAGCCGTGTCTCCTTTAAGTGTCTCAATTCTCTAACCACATTTTTTCCGGATGCTGGTAAATATTACAGTGCTTTGGGGAGATGGTTGACTCTAAGCATCAGAGTAAAGAGCATTCACAGGAAAAAAAGTAAAAATGGGGGGAGGAACAGAAGTTAATTACATAAAATAGGGATTGAAGCACCAAGAGGAGGATGTGAAGCAGGAGGCCTAAATGGCAAAGCATTTCCCTGATGGGGAAACCATCTGTGGATGGCTCGAAAGCACATCATCTGCCTGTGTGTGCTTGCACGTGTGCATGAAAGTCACAGAGAGTCCATGTGCTTTTGCCAGCAAGAGGGCAAATTGGCAACAGCCACTGTCATTCCAGCTATTGCATGCACTTGAAAGTACTAATGTAAATATTGTTTGTTTACAGAGGAAATTTCTGGCCTTTGTGATCATTTACTAGCATTGTTATTTCAATTTCCCAAGCCCTGAGTTTCTCTACAATGTAATCCTGAAGTGAACAGTTCACAATTCAGTGAAGGGGCTGTAAATCAAAAGGACTTCCTATAGGGCACTGGAGACAACAATGAGAGAGAAATGGACAGGACTCCTTAAGGAGAAAGTCTGGGACTTCCATTGGGCAAACGATTTTCCTTTCTCTCTCCAGACAGACAAAGCACTTGGGCTTTGTCTGATGAGGTAAGAAATCATAGACTAATAGAATGACAGCATGGTTTGGGTTGGAAGGGACCTTGAAGACCATCTAGTTCCAACCTACCTGCCAAGGGACACCTTTCACTAGACCAGGCTGCTGAAAGCCCCATCCAGCCTGGACTTGAGCACTTCCAGGGATGATTCCAGGTAACACTGCAATTCTGAGCCACTACAATTATAATAATATCCTTTAAAATCTAGACCATCCCACACAGCTATGATAATTGCTAGTTTCCAAGGAGATGGATGTATAATAAAAATAGTTTTGATTTTACTTCTGGTAATTTTCTTGTAAGACAGAAAATAAAGTGTCAAGTTTAGGGTCTGTTTTTGCTGACCAGTATGCTCACCTTATTCACAAAGTCTCTTGTTATCTGCAACACCAAGAATTTTACAAGCTGCTAATGGCAGTCTTGTGATAAGCTCACCATCCTGATTTACATTTTAAAGATATCTATCAGCCTGATAAAGCATATTTCTCACAGCAAGTCAGTAAATCTGAAGAGTTCCTGTCTCAGCCCAAGATGAAAAGTAGCCCCTTTAGTCCTCTTAGAACATGGATTGGTATGAATTAATATGTGCAAGAGCCATAAACCTTGGTGTTTTGTATTCAAATTTCCTCATAAAGATACAAATTCTGGGATTTGGCATCTCATTTCAGCAATGCCTCCAAGGCATTTTTTAATTCTATATTCATTGAACTTTGCATTTAAATTCCAATAACCTTTGCCTACCACAGTGCCAAGTGCAAGGTAACTGTCAGACAAACAACATGCAGCATAAAGGCTGGAAAAAGGGAGAAAAAATTAAAAAAGGAGAGATGGATGGGTAGTGCTCTGATTCTACAATTTCCAAGCACCCTGGAACCCAGGCTCCAGGGACTGTATAGGTGAGCTAAGATACCTCCTTTCAGTTTTGTAGGTGCTGTGGAGGAACAGGGGTTTCTTTCCTGAGAGCTGCCCTTTTCTTTGTTCTTTATCTTCTCTTATCTCTGTTTTAAGTGAATTTATGTGACTAGGAAACCTACCCTCAGTGCAGATCTTGAAGGATTGCAGTGATGGGTGAAGTTTCACATCTATTTTCATAAGCAGTTTAATTAACAAGGCACAAAAGAGGATGGGACTAGGTCAGGACAAAACTTACTCCTTATTCCCTTGCATCACCAAAAATCTGTGTGGAAAGGTAGGTTTTGTGTTTTCCCTGATCCATACAAGCAGTTTATGCTTCACTCACCAAGCAATTGCAGTGGCCATAAGGAAAGCAAGTATCTCTACATCTGGATGTGTCCTCAGTAGCCCATCCAAGGAAACACAGGCTTGGTGTTAGGCCACTGCTGGCTTTGTGAGCACCTGTGGAACCCTTTAGGTGTTTAAAGTCCATTTGTGCCTAGCAACTTAGAGGCTCAAATTCAGGACAACCAACACTGCTTTTGTTGGGCTTTTTTATTTTTTGCTTGCCTAGGCTCCTGCATTCTTTGCTCATTCACCTGGTCTTCATCAGGTGCACACAGACAATGCAATGGAGATTTTGGCTAGGCCTTTTAAGGAGCTGGTTCCATTGAAAAAAGTTAATAGCTCTAGCACATGAGCTCCCTGCTTGTCCAGCCACCTTACGTTTTACACATAAAGAGGGAACATGTACAAGAACACATTTCTCCAGGTACTTGTGGCTGTCTATACTAAACTCTACCCATACTAATGTGGCTGATACTTTTTTCACAGTAACAGAAAAGAGGGAACTCTGGGTAAAGTGTAAAAATTTTCTTGCCCTTTGTACAACATTTTTTTTCTTGAATATTGCAGCCATAGCAAGATTGCCCTAAAAATATTTTTCACCCCCTTACTACCATGAGGTTTATTTATGTGGTTTGACTCTTTTGAATGCTGTTCTATTGTTTTCACATTTGCAATCAGCTGGAAGTCCCTCCTACCTGCTCTGTGCTCCCTAACATGGAAGCAGTTTTAGCTTGCTAGTATTTAGGAAGAGCTAGGTTAAAAGGGTGGATATGTCCAAGCAGAATTGCCTCACAGGATGGTCCTAAATGTGAGAATATTTTTTGTTAAGGTTGCAGTGCTTAAAAAACTGGTTATAACTGGATCCAGAACAGAGGTAAGGATAATGCATAAAAGCTGATTTCCAAAAGGGCTCACTCTCTGAAGGCTGATTTAATCCATTTGACTGATTCCAAGGAGATAATCAAATATTTTCTTAGACAGGGCTTTCTCATGCAGGAAGATACTGCTCTCATTCAGTCTTTCCTGGGCAAAACCTGTGTCTCTATGTGTGCATTCTTGGAAAGCTTTTCTTCATTTTTCATAATGCTTTCCTGATATTTTCCTGACACCAGTCATGCTATTTTTTTTTTAAATATTAACTTTACCCAATTTCTTACCACTACCAAGATGGAAATAATGCATCTATCAAAAGCCCAGATTATCAATGGAGCTTTCATCTCTCCTAGTTTACTAAAGTATCTAATTTCTTTCATTAATACCAGTACTTTCCATACATCCTAAAAGAACAAATCCATACGCTAATGGTCCAGCACACTAAATCTCTGCAATTAGTAACCTCTTCACATTTTAGGTTACTTAGGCCAAAAGAAAAACCCTTGGATGCTTTTATGAAGTTTTAACATATAACACTTAAAAGACAATAGTAACCCCAAATCTTATCAGACAAATTTCAGAATCAGTCAAAAATTTTGTTTCTGTTTGATATAATTAACCTACTAGCAAATGTTTCTTCGGTGAGCTTTTGGAAAACATGGTACAAGCTCCTTCCTAGATTCACTTTCTTGCAGTGTGTATGGAAAGGGTATTTTGAGCACTAATGTGTATGTGCTCACTGTTCTGGTTTCACCTGGGATAGAGTTACTTTCTTCTCAGAAGAAATTCTGAGAAATGTGCATGTATATATGGATTTTAATTTTTCACAGTGGTATTGATCCAGGAGAAACATTTTGTGTTTTTTAGCTTCTCTGACAAAGATGTCCCTGATGGTTGGGCAGTGTGTGTGTCTAGCAGCCTTAGTGACCCTAGAGCACTTAGATCCACAATGAACTTACATCCTAGTTCCAAAGAAATGTAGCTAGAGCTCTTAAGTAAAGAAACAAGATGTAGGTCTGTTAGATCACTCTTCATTATTGCTAGCACTTGGCTGAAATGAAGTTACCATTATAAGCCATTTGGTTTTAAGAAATGTACAAAATTAGTCAAGATTTTGAGACTCATTTTGTGAGAAAATAAAACTTAGTGAACACATTCTGTGTACTTCCAAACATCTGCCTGTCTGGCACTTCCCCACAATACATTTGGGAAATTTTCATCACTTCAGATAAAATCTGAAGTGCAGAAGCCTCAGAATTATTTACTACTCTCACTTTTCAATAGAGAATATAGTAAGTTTCATGAAAGCAGAGGTGAGACACTTGGTTAGCTTTGTTAGACTTCTGTGAAGGAAATTATGCATCATTGTGCCCACCTCATGTTTGGAATCAGAGTATCCACATGGAAGACATACATTATCAACATTATCAACATTATTAACATTTTGCCTGCTGAAAAAGCTTTAACCTGAGTTCGGCCTTTTTAGACAACAGTCCACTCTGCGGTTAAGATGGTCTGAGCTGTGCAGGTTCTCCATTGTCTAACAAGTGAACTTGTTCCATAGTCATGCTATGATTCCAGGACTTGGTCAATTAGGGACACACATCCTTTGGAAACTGGACATATATCCCTGGAAACTCTAGTTTCCATCCAAAGGGTACAGGTGCCACTACTTCATGACTAATCTCTAGACCTTGTCTGATCTGGCATCATGCCACTTGAAGCTGGGACTAAAAAGTCTTCATGCACACACAGAGAACAGAATGAAAGAAATGTGTGCCTAAAAGTCCTCTTGGCAATTAGCCTAAATTTCTTGTGTTGCAGAAGATGGAAATTTTTACTCTAAAATGATGACTACCTGCAATGCCAAGGTCAATCTCATTTGTATCTGCCTTGAGGCTTACTGTTCAATTTTTAATTGCTGAGTGCTGATTGTAATAACTAAATTAATTCAGTCCTGTACATAAATCCAGTAGGCATGCTTGATTTACTCATTTATTAAATATTTTACTTTAGAAAAAAACGTACATGAAACACATGGTTTCCAAATTAAAACATTACATTTCAGAAACACTAGGAACAAGTATTTTGAATGCTTCATCTAATGCCTTTCTTAAAGTGGTCTCATGAAACCTGAACGATCTTATAAACAAGTTTTGTCACATGGCCTGATACCTGCCAGTGGGTAAAACCTCTGACCAAAATAGAAAAAAAGTATACAGCTCAATCCAGAACTCGTGAATGGCGCATTATAACCTTAATAACCGTAGCCAGATTTTGTTGACTAGTGTGATTTTACCTGTGAAAACAGTTCTGCCATTCTACCTTCAGTGACTGGAAAGCAGAGGCTTTAGCTGCCTGATTTGTTGGCACAAAGCAGTGCTTAGCAACCTGGATGATTTTGGGTAAAGCACAAAATTTAAATGTGTAGGCAGTTACTTGTAAGCATACAAAAACAAGCTGAAGACAAAGAGGCCATTTAGAAAATCCAAATGTGTGTGTTTGGTAAACAGACACACTTAGGTGTGTTGCATCAGCAACCGGTCTATCTGGGCAATTTCCTAGAGCTTTCCAGTGCAGTCACTGTACATCTGTCAGGATGGTGGTTTCCCATGACAGATACACAGGAGATGAGGAGCGGTATTTTCAACACCACTAATTATAAATGGCTTGAGCACTAACTATAAATGGCTTGGGTGGATTTGTTTTTTTTCTCCCACAGACCATTTGAAGGTCCATTCATTTTTGATTGTTCATTTAATGCCTGTCAGCATTTATCCTATTTTAATGCTGTGTGCCAGTCTCTATCAGATTTCATCTACAAGCTCATGAGTCAGCTAAGCTGGGCCCCTCTGCTATTTTTAGCCATTCAGTTAATTTATTTATCTTGTTCTTAACAGCAATCCTACATTTTGCTTTATCAGCACAGTAGAGAAGCTACCAGTTGCTCTGTTTCTTACTCATTTTGAGCACACAGAAGCTGCAAAGGTGCTAAGGAGCAATTCTCTCAGACATATTGCCTGTGGCAAGAAACATAAATGTCCATCAATAGACCCTGCTGCTTTCGGCAAATACAACTGAAGGCTGCTTCTCATGGTCTGAATCCGAATTGCCCTTGGCTCTGAGCCATAACAGAAAATCCTCAGGTAACTCTTTATCTCAAGCTTACTTTAATTCTTATAAAAGTCTTTATGCATTCTTATTTCCTTCCACATCAAAGGAAGAGGAGGATAATTAGAATTGGGATTCTCTTCTTTATCTGGGATTGTTACTTTTTTCTAGTTTTTTTTTTTTTTTTTTTTTTTTTTTTTTTTTTTTTTATTGACCCTTCATTCAGCCCTAGAGACAAAGTCTGTCCAATATTCTGTAGGAAGTATTCTTTATTTAGAGTCCAGACTGCAGTTTTTCTTTCATGTATGACCTACATGCAGAGAGACACTGGTAGGAAATCCAAGGCCTACAAAACTAAAGGTCTTTTGCTGATTTATTTCTCATAAATTTAATTGGGTGCACAAAGTACTATACAAAGATCTGGAAATCCTTTGAAACATAAGCAAGGCAGGTTTGAAGTCCACATTAAAAAAAAAAAAAACAAAAACCAAACCATAACAAACAATCACTTTTGCTGAATGCCCTAGATATCCTGAGGGTGTTAGCATAGGCATTTGGTGGCAGAGGTCCCCTGTTACAGGGAATGCAAGCCCAGTGCCTTGTCTCTGTGTTTGACTCATGGGTCAGTGAGAAATTAGCAGAGTTCTGGGAAGGAAACATAAGGATCCTGCTATGCCATTGCATGACACAACGCATGGCCTCCACAGTCCCTGGGCTCTTTCAGCAGCCTGGTAAACTTTCTACTGTACTTTCTTGCTTTTCACTTTGGGTGGGACCAGATCTGTCCATTAAATTTCTCCTTCTAGCACTTCTCCCTTTTTGATTCACATACAGGAGAATAACTTACTGTTTCTCTGGAGAACTTCACATTCCCATTACCTCTAGCATAAGAAGAGCAGCTTTTTAAAGTTGTAGACTTTGTTGCACCTGGTTACACAGATACCTATTTCCAAAGAGCTGTAAATGGATGGGGAAAAGAAAGGAGACTTTTTATAGCAATACCAGTACTTTCACACCAGAATCTTAATGCACTTTGAAAAAGAGAAAACTTCTACCTAGTTTTAAAAGGTGAGTAAGAAGAAGCACAATCTGCCTCAAATGTCTTGCCCAAAATAATTTACCAAGTTCCTCATGGAAAACCCAACTCTCATACCTTCTCTTTCCACAATGATGTTTCCACATTTAAGGCATATCACTGCAGAATTTTTTAACACAAATCAAGTATCATGGACAGTGTTTACATAATTACATTAAAAGAAGAGATGCAGTGCTTTTGTCTCTGCAGAAGAAATCTGGCTTTAACATTAACTCCTGGATTACTTCATAATGTCTTGCTATGTATGTAACCTTGGATGAGTTTCAATTAACCTCTTTTTCTCCTCTGTAAGATAACTACAAGTACTGACTTCTGCTAATCAGTTGTTTGCGAAGTATCTGGAAACTGTGTGTGCATGTAAGAACAGTTTATGGAGCAGTCTGTTGTCATGGCACAGGAAGGGAGATTGTGGATAAGAGACATCTTGTGCAGTTTTTTCTCTAGCTCAGCCATTGGTTCTTTGTCATGCCAAGAGTGGCAGTCAGCAGAGGCAGTGGCAGTGTGTGTCTGTGTGTGGCTGAAGTGACTTTGTCCCCGTACCCCATTTGCTGCCCAGAGTGCCTGCAGAACAGAATCTCCTGAAAGACACTTTTCCTCCTTTCCTGATATCTCCCATTCTTCTTCTCCAATGGCTTAACCCTAGCTCAGAGGCTCACCTGTCACCAGTAGGAAGCTCATATATAGTGGAGTATGTTTCAAAATTTCCTGACTGTGAAGAAATCTTGACTAGTACAAATGAGTACATTGGGAAACAGCACCAGGAAAGAAAACAGAAAAGAAATAAAAAGCATCCCTAATCTATTATTTTATAAATAACAACAGTGCAAGTACATAATGGTATTTCAGTCTTGCTAATGAGACTGAAGGCTTTTTCCCTTTCCAAAAGGCAATAGAGCTGGTGAAGGGTCTGGAGCACAAATCTTATGAGGAGTGGCTGAGAGAAATGGGGTTATTTCATCTGGAAAAAAGGAGGCTCAGAGGGACCTTATTGTTCTCTACAACTACCTAAAAGGAGGCAGGTGGGAGATTATCTCATCTCTCAGGCATCAAGCAGTAGAACGATGAAATTTCCTCCAGTTGTACTAGAACAGGTTTAGATTGAATATAAGAAAAATCTCTTCACCAAAATGTTTATCAAGCACTAGAAACTGTTGCTCAGGGAAGTGGTTAATGCACCATCCCTGAAGGTATTTAAAAGACATGTAGATGTGTCACTTAGAGACAGGGTTTAGTGGTTGGACTCAGTGATCTTAAAGCCCTTTTCAAATCCAAAAAATTTTATGATTTCATGAGTGTGCTGTTTGAATCATAGAATGGTTTGGACTGGAAAGGACCTTAAACATCATCTGGTTCTAGTCCCCCCTTCAGGGACACCTTTCACTAGACCAGGTTGCTTGAACCACCAACAAACCTGGTGTTGAACAACTCCTGGGATGGGGCATCTACAACTTCCCTGGACAATTGTTCCAGTATCCCACCACCCTCCCAGGAGAAAACTTTTTCCTAACATCCAATCTAAATCTACTATCTTTCAGCCTGAAGCCATTCCTCCTTGTCCTGTTACTACACTTCCTGAGGAAGAGTCCCTCTCTGGCTTCCCTACAGGCCTCCTTCAGATGCTGTGAGATCTCAGTGCAACCCTTTCCTCTCCAGGTAACAGACCCAACTCTCTGTCTTCATCAGGGAGGTGCTCCAGTGCTTTTAACAACTTCATGGCCCTCCTCTGCACTTGCTCCAATAGTTCTACATCCTTCCTATGCTGGGAGCACAGAACTGTATGCAGTACTCTAGGAGCTGTCTCACAGGAACAGAGTAAAGGGGTAAAACCACTTTCCTGGCCTTGCTGACCATGCTGTTTTGGATGCAGCCCAGGATATGGTTGGCTTTCTGTACTGCACAGTGCCAGCTCATGTTGAGCTGCTCATCAAACTCCATCTGGTCTGCAGAGACCTTGTTCCAGGAAAGATGGAAAGTCTTTCAGGTTAGTCTGGAGGAAGGTGAGTAGAATGCAAGATGAAGAAAGCTGATTTTCTACTACACTTGCTATGTTTATTTATGAGGAAACAAAAGTCTTCAGTCCCCAGGGTTCTCTGTGCAGCACCTTTCACTGGCACTAAGTCAGCAAAAAAAAAGAACAAGTCTCTTAAAATTAAAATGAAGGGAAAACATGTGATAAAATAAAATATATAAGACTCCAATATTTCAAATATATATTCTGCTTCACTTTGCAGTTTCTGCTTACCGACTATGCTCAGAATAAGTCTTATCAGATAAGAGCAGCCAGCTGCTATATGCTGCATTTAAATTTATATTGCCAACAACAGGCTCCATTACCCAAGGATTTTCTTGTTGCATTCCTAATACTGTCTTTCTGCATGCTTTATTTCTCATTTCCTTGTGTACTTTTTACTTTCTAGTGTGTACCAGCATATCCTGGTACTTGTTTCACATATTTTGGATTTTTTTACTTAGTCTGTCTTTGACTAGCTTTCCTTTTTTGTGCCTCTAAACTCTTTCTGCTTCTCACATACCATGACTGAAGCTGCTGTCTTACACACTCTTTGCTGTTTTTTTCTTGCTTTCTGTTGCATCCCCCCCCCCCCCCCTCCTTCATTCCCTAATCATTTGATCACTGCAGTTCTTTGATGTGTGAGGCTTCCAGTTCAGTCCCAATTTAATTATGTTTTTCAGAAGACTGACCTCTCTGGTCCCAATTTGTTCAAGAAATTTCCTTCATTGATCCAAGGCCAGATCCCTTTACTGCCTGTTCTAAGCTAGATTCCTGATATTAGAAACAGACATGTATTAGCACTTAAGGTCAGTTTGCATATATCAGCAGTTAATTGCACTGATTTATTTGTAGTAGATACAACATACTCTTCCCTGCCCTTAGGTCTACATGCATTAACACAAAATCAGGGAGAAATAATTAGATGTATTCTCACACTACAGCCGATGCACTTTCTTCAGTGTTCATAAGAATACTCAAAGAATAGATTGCATTTGTCAGTAAATTGCAACACATCCCAAAGGTTACATATTTATTTTCTGTTGGGCTATTATGGAAACAATGTCCAAAATTATTAGAGTTTCCCTTCTTAAATTCTCCACCTATCATCTACTGTTTGGGAAATAATCAGAAAGATGGTTCAAGCTTTGAGGTGGAAAGCCAAATCAATATTTTCCAGAAAGAATAAGAGTCCTGTAGAACAATTACAAAGCAAAATACACTGTCTGGATGGTACCCAGAGTGTCTGGAAGCTAACTCTGTCTGTAAAATAGCAGTCTGACATACATGAAAATCTCCCCAATATTAGCAAACAAGCATCTGCTTCCTTCAGCAGAGCAGTAAAATCTTCCTATCAGTAGCAAAAATTGTTATGGCAAACTGAAATACAACTTCCTTTCCAGGGAGGGAAAACTGCAATGTTTCAGCCAGGAGAAGTGGGGAAAAGTGATGATTGTTGCTGTTCATTGCTTCCACTGGGGCTGCAGTCAGAGGAGACCCTAGTGAAGGGTGCAGAGCACAGTAAGGGCACTGAGCCACTGAGCTGCATGTCCAGCAGGAACGAGGAGTGGCAAAGGTCTTTCTGCATTAGACTGAGCTAATTAAATACAGCTCTGTGCTTGACAGGATCTACAAATGCCTCAATCCACTTTGGCCAGTGGTACCCGAGGATGATGTCACATCTAAGTAGACCAGCATGAACACATTACCCTCACTTGCTGCCAAAAACTACCAGCCTGAATAAGATCAGCACAAAGGTTACACTTGATCTGACTGAGAAGTGTCAGGGAAACTGAGCCTCTGGATAAAACCAGAGCTGCTTCAGGCCCACAGCGCTCCTTCACCAAGCAGGAAGCTCAGATGACATGGAAGCTGGGATGACATATCTGCTACTGTGAAAGAAGTGGTGTTGGCCTCCTGGATGAGGTACTGGCCTTTAAAGTGAGAGGTGCTGAAATTCAGAGTGATCTTGACAGTCTCTTGTTCCTCACCATGATTGTCATGAGATGTTGCTTTTTGTGTTGATGGAATTTTTTTCTTTAATGAGTTTTTCAGTCTAAATATAGGAGAAAATCTCCATCTTCTTCCTTATGTTACTTGTATACATATAATCACGAGGTGTGAGAAAATGCAGAAATTCTTCTCAGGAGATGGATGTTCATATAAAAGAAGAGATTAAAATAATCAGATAATAATAATTCAGAAAGAAATAAAAAATAAATCTTTGATTATCACAGTCCACAGTGATCTTCCGACATATGTTTAAATGACTAAGGAGCACATCTCTTACCTCAACCAAGCAACACACAGAGAAGCACCTTTCAGTCTCAGAAATATTTTATAATAACCAATCTGATTTCCTGGATGAAATGTATCTGCCCAACACACACTCAACTAATTTTCTGACTTGTGAGTCTGCTCACAGCAAGGTCTGCAAACACATGCACATCCTTGTAACACTGCTCAGAATGGGAAGGAAGTGTCCATCCTGCAGGAATTACTTTCTGCTCAAAATTTTCCCACTCATGCTGCTTTATGCCTGTTGACTTATGGAAGGCATATTGTATATCTGAATTCTGGAGACTGAGCTCTCCTTTTTCTGAACTAGATTCTAAAGTCTCCATTTTTATAACCTGTGGGAGGTTTGCCCAAGTGAAATATGAGTAAGGATTTCAAGATTGGACCTCTGAGTCATAAACCCCTTGAAAAAGCCACCAAAAATGGCAAAATACCCCTTTCCAATGTACTGGAAGCTGTATTACAAGGATATCTCAGTTCTTCTTATACAGAGGTACTCAGTGGTACCTCCTGACAATAAAAATAAGAATGATGAAGACAACATCTGTGGAAGGTCCTCTGCAGGGTGTCATTTCCAGGATAGCAGAGAGTGTTTGATGCTTCTTTGCTCAAAAAAGCATAAAATCTTTGATTTTGCTGAAGAGCTCTAAACAAACACAACAGTTTAACCTCCTCTGAAAGTATTTCTTGATTTCATTCAGATAATCTTGTTTACTTTATCTTTTTTCAATAGCTTGTTTTTTTCTTGGATCTCTGGCATGCACTGGAGTATACTCATGCTTCCTTTCCTATTCATCAATGGTAAGAGTGCACTGTGGGTGTGCCAGATGCCCAGGAGTCTCTCATTTCCTTGGTAATAGCAAAGTGTACCAATCCACAGCAAAAAAAAAGTAAAATGTAATGCAGGCACTGAGATAAGGGTTAGGATGCTTGATCTCCTTTCCTGGTAATTTAGTCTGTAATCTCTGTTCAGATGTTATCCCACTCTATGCTTTATTTTCATCAGTAACTGAAGAGGCAAATTATGTTGCCCAGTAGAGAGTACAGAGAGTCAAAACATAATGTTATATTTAAGGATTTAATAACACATTGGGACCTAGAAAAAAGACTGCACAATAGGAAGTGCTAAATACCTGTCAGCAACCACGTAGTTGATTCAGCTGCAAGCCACGTTTGCGCTGGTGAGCACCACAAGCACAGAGCAGCAGCAGGCAGCAGGCACAGCAATTGGTGCCCAGAGTGAGACCAGAGACTTCCCTGGAGGCTCTCCAGTGGTGCTGACACATAGCAGGGAACAGTCTCCAGAACACCCTGGAGGAACTATCCCCAGCACATCAAAAACCTCCCTTCGGACCAATCTCCTGAGGGAGAATGCATCCTTGCACATTTGAGACCTCTTGGTGTGACTGGGGCTTTGCCCACAGGCTGCCAAAGTGTCTGTGTCATCATGTGATGTGGCTGTGACAAGGTCAGCACACAACACAGCTCCAGAAACTGTGAGAAAGATCAACTGGATCTTCTCCAGGACTCTGCAGGTACAACTGAAAACCCCAGCTCCTGATGGGGCTGATGAAGGGCCAGCCACCTGGAAAACAGCTTTGTGAAAATGACACCTTGTTGAACCTGCATCTGAAACATGCCTTTGTGGCAAAGAACAACAACAGCCTTCAGGCAAAGTGTTGCCAGCAGTTGAGGGAGGCGTTCCTTCTCCTGTACTCAGCACTGGTGAGACAATTCTGGACTGGTGGGTCCAGTCATGACCTCCCCCAGGCAAAAGACATAAGGCCATATTGGAGTGAGCTCAGAGAAGTGCCACAAAGATGGTTAAAGGGCTGGACCCACTCTATCATAAAGAAAGACTGAGACAGCTGGGACCGTTCAGCCTTGAGAAGGCTCAGGGGGAATCTTTCCAGTATCTACAAATACTTGATGAGGGAGAATAAAGAAGATGGAGCTAGAGTCTTCTCGGTTGCATTCAGTGACAGGACAAGAGGAAATAGACAAAACTGAAATGCAGTCAATTCCATTTCAACACAAGAAAATTCTTTTTTTACCATGAAGGCAGTTAAACACCAGAATGGGTTTTCCAGAGATGTCAAGGAGTTCCCATCCTATGTTCAAATCCTGCCTGAACACAGTCCTGGCCAATCTGTCCTAGCTGACCTTGCTTTGAGCAGGCAGGTGGACTAAATGATCTCCCAAGGTGTTTTCAAACTCAACTGTTCTGTGGTGTAAATAGGCTGTGTATTTTTATGTTACTTATCTACAGGGCACTCTTGATCTCAGTGCAGAGGCAAAACAGCTTCTGCCCTTGTACATCACCTCTCTTGCAACTTTGAACATAATACAGACAAGTAACCAGTGAGTTCTACAATAATGAACTCTGTTCATAAGGAAATTAATTTCTACTGAAGATGATTCTGTCAAACCAGCTCTTATTATGGCAAATACCTCACTCCAGAACGCAAGCTAATGATTTCCTTCATCCATCACACTTTGTAGTCCTGGCTCAGGTACCAGGCATTGCTGAGAACCACCAGCATTCGTGGATCAATATTCCATACACAAACAGGGTCAGATTGCACTGGTTGATAAATTATGGTAAACTCATTGCCAGAAATCAATTCTTTGTTAAAATGACTGAGAATGATTTGAACCGAATTTTGCTTAGGGAAGCAAAGGTCCTAGACTCCCCCTTTCATTATTGCCCACTTAAATCAACTGAAATAACTGTTTTTTTAACTTTTGGGTTCTTTTTTCAGCCACTTCAGGTAAATAGTGGATGCATCTGAAGTCATCACTTGTTCCTATGACTGTCAGAGTGGCGTGCAAAGAGGGGATGGATGAGGTGCATGAAGGAAAGCAGATTTGTGCTCATCACTCTATGGAAAGAAACTGAGAACCCAGATAAAATAGGATTAGTTATGGCATATAAACAAAGGAAAGGTCCCAGTTCCATCTCTCTGCTTGTCCTTTCCATGTTTCCTGGCTTGATGGTTCAGTGCATGTGGTTCATTACAGCAATGAACCTGAACATGCAAATTTTCTCTGGTGAAAGGTGAGGACTAGAGATCAACTGGAATTGTGCATTTTAATATCTTTCCAAAAAAAAAAAAAAAAAAAAAAAAAAAATTTTTCATATAATTTGTCTATGAATACAATTTAGGGGATTCAAACCTGTAAAAAACCCCTCCATCCTCAGAGGTTTATATGCATGTTTGTCATCAAGCAAAGAGCCTCAGAAGACAGAAATTGTGTTCCTTGACACAAACAAGGTCAGAAAACAGTTTGAACCTAACATAACATGGAAATATTTCTCTCAAGTATCGTATCTTCCATTTGACCACAGCTCACATTGAGGAATATGGTGAGACCCTGCTTTGAAAATGATAGAGTACAGCCACAGGGAGAATGTGCAAACAGAAAGGCACAGCCTAAATCAGTGATGGAGCTTGTAGGAATACCTGTGAATTGCTTTACTGCTCCCCAGTACATGAGGACCTGATAACAAAGCAAGTTTTATTGCTACCTGTGGAACTGGGTACATCATCGCTGCAGTGACATACAAGCCCAAAATATTTGCAGCATGTTTCATCTCAAATACAGAAAGTTTGTGTGTCTGTGTCAAATAGAGCCAAAATAATCCCTCTGTCAAATTGTTCATAACCTGACAACCACTGCTGTATTGGTGAAGTGTGAAAGAAATATAATTTCTCTTGATAAAGTGTCTATTGATGAGAAACCTTCAGTTTCTAGGATTTTACCACCCTCAAAATCCAGTAAATGTGTGAGTTACTCTTTTACCAGCATGAGTCAGGAAGCAGCTGGGAAACTGCTTTGCATATGATGCAATGTCCTGAAATAATATGAACATCTCAAGGTTGGAATATACTCACACAGTGCAGCTGCTTATCAAAATGCAAGCAAATGATTAATCAAAGAACAAAGAGCTGGGGAAAAATGCAACAGGTCCCTTATCTTTTCAGGCACTTAATTCACTATTTCCCAGCATTTCCAAACCACTATGCTTGAATTGGTTCCTTGTAAGAAATTACAGTTTCTGCGAGAAATTGCTGGCATGAGGAGAATATTCTTTAATGACGCTTTAATGACAGGCCTGATTTTACAGGCTGCTGTCCAACCTCTTTGTACAGAAATGATCTAAATAAGAGGTTGGATGAAGTAAACATGGGAGAAAAAAATGTCAAGGACTGAGGACTTCTTGATCCTAGTTATACCTCAACTGCAGATGTGCTGGAGTTAATTAAAGCCTTCAGCATTTAATTCTTGTTTATCATTCCACATTTAAAATGATTAGTAAAAAAAAAAAAAAAATTACTTCCATCAGTTTAGAAAAATTTGATCATCAGCATTAAGGTAAAATCAGCTTCTCCATCTGAGTATCCCATTCATACACAATTTTAAAGAGTTTTTCATTCCTGTAGTGCGAAAGGAAATTTCGTGCAAAATTTAACTATGGGACTTGAATAGGTTGGTTAAATTGGTCACAAATTGATAAAGCACGGTAAAATGATACAAGAATTGTTTTTCTTTTCCTGCAAGGTTTTCACCTTCTTATAACAATAATTGTTTAAGATTATACAACTTTAAGAATTCCATTTCAGGATATTCCTGATTAGGAATCCTGGAGTGATGAGGTATGTATTTGGCCTTTCATAGCCTTTCTTTTGTAAAATTTTCATGGAAATTTCCATGGATGGAAATGGAAAGAAAGGCAGGAGACTGGAGATTACTGACAGTGGCACGACTTCATGCCCAGAGCTTCAAGCTTGCCATCTTGTTCCACCCTGGCTGCTGAAAACTGCAGTCAGTGCACGTTCCCCTAAGGAGGCAGCATATCATTGATACATCTTAAATGCTTTACAGGGTATTAATTTCACAGATGGATCCATGGAAGCTTTAATAGGACTTTTTTTAATCTTTTTTTTTTTTAGGAGGACAGATTGGAATAAAAAACAAAACAAAAAAAAATGAAATATATATAGCAATGACTAACTGTCTACAAATAGTTGAAACATCTGACTATTAAAGATGAAAAAGAATTGTTTAACACATTGCAGAAGTATATAAATCATCAGAATTTAGTGTGTATGAAACAGCTGAAGATGAAAAGGAAAGATGACCTTGTCATGCACAGGCAATTAAATTCACAGCTTTGTCATAGAAAACTGGTATTTGTCCTTTGGAAACTCTCTTAATATTTTTCCATGTGAGTTCCTGTCCTTACAATGAAATCAAAGACTTTCACTCCTCATTGTTTTTCTGTCCTGTCCACACCTTTGAAAGCAACTTGGACCAAAATTGTTTCTTTCAATGCATTCACATAATATAAGCAAATTATATACCAAATTGCTTTGGGGACCTCTCAGCACTGCCCTAATTAAATAATTATACTTGCACAAAAAGTGCCTTATAAATGTTAAATGTCATATTCTACCTAGTCTAATTATATTATGTACCTAGTGCTATAATGTATAATAAATTACTGTTTTCAAAGGCTAATTTAACCCAAATATCAGCAGTCTCATTAAAGGCAAAGGCTGCAATTTCAAAGAATCTTAGTGGTTTAGGAACTGCAGACATATTTTTAAAAAAAATAGCACCTACAGGCTTTGGGTATCAGGCCCTTTGGGAATCTTACTTTTGGGTAACTAAATAATCTCTGAAGTTTTTATAATGTTATGAAGGAATGTTAAGGACTTCTGAAATTTTGAACCCAGAAGTCTTATCTGTGAAAAGTCTCCCAGGAAATCAATGGAAATCACATTGTTTAAAAAAATTATTTAAATTATCTGGACAAAGCACTCAAACTTTGTCTCAAAGAAAATCCTAGAGCAATGAATACAGGCCCCATGCTAGAAGAAGTATAGACTACTTTAAGCTAACAGGTCTTCTTTTGATCTCTCTCTTCAGTTAGTCTTTTGAAGAGAATGATTTTTTTCCTAATGGCAAAACTAATAGAAGAAACCTTTCTTCAGCACAGCCTTGCACTCACTCTTTTAATACACTGGAGAGTAAAGTTCCTTTATTAATATACTCTACACTCTCACACACATATCAAATAATATGTCAAAAGATAAGAAAAGAAAGCAAAGAACTTGGGTGACATTTGTTGACATTTCCAACACAGAGGAAACAAACAAGTTACGCCGTGGTTGAATGTTAAAAAGGCCGTGGAGAGTGAGCTTCCCCTCATCAATATGGCCCTTGGGGCATTTTTAACTCAGCCTGATATTGTGTTCCCTAGTAGGAGATATTCCTGCAACACAGGAAGACAGGGAAGGCTCCTCTCAGCTCTCTGAAGACCTCAATAAAAAGGTCACCAGATCTTTTATTTTTTATTTATGTTTTTAAAAGATCAACATCACTTTTAAAAGAGAATAATCAGGATGCTCAGCCTGAATCTAAACTAATCTTCAGCTCCAAACAGATATGAAAATCAAAATACAAGTGGTTTCATTTTTTATTTAAAATTTAAAAAGCAGTCGAAAGTTCTTTTTCGTCTTTCCTTTTCTGAAATCATGTTAAAATCCCTTTAGAGTGCAACCGACAAACATCAAAAACCTTAATGTGGCCTGAGGGTGGCTTACTACAAAGCCATGTGCTAATAATACCTCACATTTATAGCTCTTTTCAGCCAGAACTAGATCCCCAGGCTGTGCAGATACTGTGTATGCAGGAATAATAATTTTGAGCCCCCTTGCTGACATGTGGCTCTCTCCATGGGGGCTCAACACCCAGCCCCCAGTGCTCCATACTTTGGAGGTGGGGGTACCCTGTGTTGTGGAGACTCTACAGAGAGCCTCAGTAGAGCAAAAAGCAAGCAGATGAGCTGGAACTCGCTAGAAAATAGACGCTGCGGGACCTACCCTTGCAGAAGGTGTCTTGGGCTCACTGAAGAAACAGACACATTGCTGCAGCAGGTGCCCTGGAGCCTTTTGGAGGCTCTGGCTAAAACCAGGAATGTACAGTGATTCCCTGCTGCCATCCTGACAGCACTCCTGGTGTGCTATCCCTCTTCCTACAAGGCTTTCCATAGGAGGAGAAGCAACCCTCTGACTAGATCTGATCAACGGTCTCAAAACCACAGCACAAGCCACACAGCTCATAAGGAAAATCAAAACTCCATTTTTCTTGTAACTAATCTCATACTTCCATTATTTTAGCTTTGCAGAACACCAGTTCATCAGATGGGAAAATTTGATATGATGAAATCTATTAATAAACCACCAGGATTACTCTGAATTCATGTTTATCTCTTGATAAGTTTTGAAATTATATTAATTTAATGCATGGTATTTTACAGGGGTCTGTTTCACTGTACTGGAGAGTGAAAAGGTGATATACTAATTTATCTCAGATAAAAGAAAAACACATTTTCTCTATTCATGGGAATCTGCCCTTGTATCCATGTCCAAATACTGAACTATTCCTCAGTGATACACATCAGCATGACCACATTAAAATTCAACAGAGCAGAGCTCATTTACATCTAATGTGTCTCTTTCTAGATCTTTACTACAATGATAATAAAATAATTATTAATAACAATCCCAGCTCTCATTATTTAGTGGCACTAATCATAGAATATCTCAAAGAATTTGTAAGCTATTTGCACATGGAGTTGCACCCACAGTTATGTATACACATAGAAGAATCTCATCAGTTAATAAATTTTCTTTTGTATATCTCATAGGTCCAAAATCAAATACTGATTTAATCCTGTCAGTTCTACTCCCTACACTGTCATGTTATGTCTTTTCCAGTATTCATCCATCACAACAATCCGTGGGTTTAAGATCATAGAAGCATGTTCTTTTTCAGACACCCTGCAAATAATATTACTACCACTGGTACTGTTTTAATTCAATTGTTCCTCATTTAACACTCTGCTATGGATTATGCATATTTTTAATTTGCTCGCTTTTATATTTGGTGAACACTTTATACAGTCCATAGCTTTATGTTTTGGATACTAAAAAATAGCAGAATTAAAACTGCAGAAAAAAAATGTCAATCATTCCTTCCTGTCATCTTCTGATTAAGCTGGAATATTGGCACTCATCTGTAGCTCTAGTGGCATTTACATTTTTAATGAAGTAGCTTATTTGCTGAACAATACCCTTCCCCTTGCAGTTGTTCTATGGATTATGCCTAATTTTATGAATCCTGTTTGTGCCAGATTTCACAGAGGTTTATTCCATTTCTTCTGTTCTTTTCTGTGTATGTGCATAACCTGAATTTACCAGTCCTTTCCCTCAACAGGTATATATCCCTGCCTACTGACTCTGCACCTCATAATTCAGTCTGAAATTGAGCCTTATGCAAAGTACAAGGAAACTTTCCCCTAATGAAGGCAGCCGACTTAGAGCTGAGTGATGTGGAGAAAATAGGGCACGACTGTCACTCACCATTAAAGCTATTTACCACCGTCTCTATCACTGCACAGCAGAAAACCCTGCAAAGCCTCTCTCTTAGGTGGGGCCAGCTAAGTCTGTAACTCTCTGTAAGCACTTGATGACAAAATGCACCCAAGAGACAAACTGCTGCCAGGTGTGGTTTCCACAGTTACTTTGATCAATTCTATTTGATACGGGCTTCCATGTCCCTAAGCCACCAAGCATAAAAGCACATAATCTCGGATATGACTTTATAGCTTTTACAAGAAAGGAGGACAAGGTAAATACAGAGGTGTGAGATATAGCTGATTCCTCTTGAGCCTGCCATCACTGCAAGACTTTGCTGGATTATTTCAGGTCCTGGCAGCTGCCTCTGACATGGACAGGGACACATTTCCAGTAGTAATGGCGGGAGACAGGAGAACTCACTGTTCTCACCCAGACAAAGTGGATGCTGTCAGTGTTTATCAGTATGTCAGGACCAGCATTGCTCTACAATATTGCTGAGTCTGACAGAGGGGCAGATACCAGTCCCACAGCAGGGTCTCATTGTATCTACCACCTCTCCATAGTTCTTAACTCCAACATACAAGACACCTGTCTAAAACACATCCTCTCCTCAGCTTCCCATCTTCCCATCTCTTCTTTCCTCCTGTGATGGGCCTCCAACTGTGTTTCTTTTTGTCCCCTGGGTTCAGTATTTGGGTCAGTCCTTTTTAATATCTTTATCAATGATCTGCATGAGGGGATCAAGTGCCCCCTCATTCAGTTTGTGGACAACACCACGTTGGGTGGCATTGTTGAGGGAAGACAGGAAGTTTTGCAGAGGAAAGCAGGCAGGCTGGATCAATGGGCCAAGGCCAACTGCATGAAGTTCAACAAGGCCAAGTGCTGGATCCTCCCTCTAGAAGGGAGGGAAATTGACTGTAATGCCACTTGCTTGGGAAAGAGTGGCTGGGAAGCTGCCAGCAGAAAAGGGCTTTCAAGAGCAACTGAACAGGAGCCAGTGTGGCCAAAAAGGCCAGTGACATCCTAGTCTATATCAGAAACACTGTGGCCAGCAGGACCATGGCAGTGTTCATCCCTCTACACTCAGTTCTGGTGAGGCCACACCTCGAGTGCTGTGGCCAGTTTTGGATGCTTCACTAAAAGAAGAGCACTGAGGGGTTGGAGCATGTCCAGAGAAGAGCAATGGAGCTGGTGAAGGGTCTGGAGCACAAGTGCTATGACGAGAAGCTGGGGGACCTGGGGTTGCTTAGCCTGGCAAAAAAGAGACTCAGAAGGGGGAATCTTATTGCCCCTGACTGGATGGAGGCTTTAGCCAGGGGGGCGTCGGTCTCTTCTCCCAGCTAACAAGTGACAGGATAAGAGGAAATGGTCTCAAGCTATGCCAGGGGAAATTTCTTCAGTGAAAAGTTGTTCAAGTATTAGAAGGGGGTGCCCAGGGGAATGGTTAAGATACCATCTCTGGAGGTATTTAAAGGACATGTACATATGCCACTTAGGGACCTGGTTTAGTGCTGGACTCAGAAGTGCTGGGTTAACAGTTGGACTTAATGGTCTAAAAGACCTTTTCCAACATTAACAATTCTACAATTCTATATGTCAACAGTATTTATTCTGACTGGCTGATGTATTGTGACTTCTCAAAAATTAATATTTGTGGTTTGGTTTCAGATTATTGAACACTGGGCCTTTATTATTATTATTAATTCTTTATTTCATGACTTCTTACTTTTTTAAAAGATTGGTCAGCCCTGTTCCTGCAGTTTTAAGTAGCAAATAATTGTCTGAGGTGAAAAAAGCATGACACATTTAATAAAAATAATGATTTTTTTTAACAGTTTTCAGAAGTTCCTTGAAAGTTCATAGTGGTCTTTCATTACATTTTATTCCAAATCAACTTCCTGTTTATATGTTTAGTTTCTATTTTATTTCCTACCCATCCTATTTTTCAAGTGCAGATAGCAGGGAGCATCTCTAATGCAGACAGAAGACCAGAATTCCTGTTCAGAACTAAATCCCCCCCACTCATTTACTGAAAGAAATTGTCCCTCTAGAAAAAAACAATTTGTTTTAATCTTATCACTAGGTGAAATGCCAGTTGGCTTTAATTTGTACAACTCCATCTGACTCTTGGGGCTATTCTTAGGAAGTCAGGCTTAGGATACAGTAACTCCAAGGTCATTTTTGGTGGTCAGTGGAAGGAGATGGACTTTTCATCATACCTCAAAACTGAATTATCATCTGAAGGTATTCATCACCATCCTGTGACAACACACATAGGCTCAAGTGACTACTATGCTTTCAGCTCCCAGACAAGAATCCAGATCTGACTGTTTTATCCTAGTAAAAAGGTAAAGGTAAGCAGGCATTTATCCAATGCCCATTTTTCATTTTATTCTTACAGCAGCAACACTAATATTTGCCTTCTAACTGCCTCTTCTTCCATATTAAAAGTTGCATGCCCATGTGCCAGTTTTAAATGGTAAGGTTGAAATTTTATTTTGATGGTTTATACTATTCTCCACAGCTTTACTAGAAGTGGCTTTCTGCTTCAGGGAGCTTTGTGAACAGAGAGAGCAGCTGCAGGACAATCTTTTAATATAAAAATGGGCTTTGTAGATCTTGTGTATCTCCCTGAGTATAACTGCCTGACCTTGAGAAAGGAGCAGGAGGTTTGTGTGTTTGACTTAGGTATTAACAGATAGGCTGGACAGTGAATCCTTCAATACTCCACTAAAAAGCAAGTGATTCAACATAAAAGGTAAGTTCTGACCTTTAAATTTAAGCCTCCTTCAGTTACTTGGGAAAAGAACTGTGGCTTCTCTATAATGTTAGTCAACAATACTGTCCACTTCTGGTGCTAAGTAATCCTCTATCCCATACTGGGAGATAAAACAAGTAGAAAAAAGGCCAAATCCTTCCTAAATGACTCTGCTCTTCCCAAGAGGATGAGTAAATGTCAGCCAGATGCCCTGAAGTAAAATCTTTACTCATTAAAATAGTACATTATCGCTTAGGTCAGTATGGGATGAGGCACAGAATTTGCTCCAGCAGCAAGGTTTTAATCTTTCAGCCAGACTCATTCAAGTAGCTCTGGAAGTCTCAAATTACCTATTCCGCTGATCTGCAGGAAATAATATGTCTGTGAAGGGATTTAGTTGCAGGAACATTACTGGCAAGAAGCACCTTAGGTTTTCTGTAGTGACCATTTTGCTGTGAAAGCTTGACAATCTAATACTTCCTAAAAACTCTGTGAATTTTTTACTAAATACATTACGCGATCATTTGGGTTATTTTTCACTTTTAGTCACACTGCACAGGTTTGAGGTTGCACATACAAGAGTAAATACTCTGACTTCTGTTGTTGAAATCTAGATAAAAAGGATTAAATATATTCATTAATAGTTACTCACATGACAAAATAGGCGAGGAAAGCTGTAATGACAACACTCAACCAAGAGTGAAAGAGATTTAATTTTCATTTTTTCCCTCCTGACACTACATTTCACAAGAAGACTGTGTTCCCCTCCCAACAGCATTGCTGAAACACAGCCTTATACAGCACACTCAAATTATGACAAGTGCAATGTTGATTTCCACCATAACCTTAAGCAAAAGTTTTTAAGACCCAAGCAGAATTTCTGAGGGAACCAGAATCAGTGCTTTCTGTTAGCTGAAAAGCCCTCAAAAGCCAAATCTCCCTATTCTGACTTTGCATTCACATCTGTCACTCTGCCTGATAGCAAATGACAGATTGTCTCCTGCACGAGCATTGCCACCCAGACCTCAATTTGAGCATTAACAGTCCCTAGGTAGAGCTTGATATGTTTCTTCTCAGCAAGCTTAAGATCTCTAGGAGCTCCTTAGGGACAGTCCTAAAAACTAGGTTTGTCAGGTGAACACAATCATCATTTGGTATTTAAATTCACTGTAGTGCTGTCAACAGTTTCTTGAAGTGATGACTGAACAGGTGGATTTATTTCAGAGTGGCTGACAGCCAGTGCTCTTTCTACGAGACCTTTATTTTATAACTTGGCATTAGATCTTGCTTTTAAGTACTTAAGGGGAAAAAAAAAAGAGGAAAATATATGTTCACTTTTCCATTTTTCTTCTTTGTTTCCTGCCATCCCATTGGAGCTGCAATCAGGTTGAAAAAGAGGGCTATTCATCAAGGTGGAAACTGATATGTTACTTCTCTCTGAAACTAAGAAAAGTGCAACCATTTTTTCTAAGTGCGAAAGAAAAGAGCAAGTGCTGCAATGTTTGCAGGGTAAAATATCCCCAATGAATTTGGTGCATAGGTGTGTGATGTGACGGTAGAAAACCAAAACAACCAATTAAAAAAATCCGGTTAAAACTAGCCTGTTTTGTTACAGCTTTTGCCAGTTGTCTCAGCAAATATGTCACTGCTGAAAGGTGCAGAACTGGAGACTGAAATCCTCTCTGAATTGCTAAAAACACACCACACATGATGTGCAACACTGCTGGTACTGTATGCTGGTTCTTCTCTTTTACCCTCCTCTCCTGTCACCCCAGACAAAGCTGCAGCCCACTGTGTCCTACAGTATTTGGTGCCTCTGCATTTAAACAGATCTCTGTGCATTGTCTTTGGGATGGGTTCCCTCCACCTACTCTCTATTGTGCAGCATCAAAATGTAATATAATTTTGAGTCTGAGGAAATGTGCTATAATTATTAGGAAGTAAAGTCCTGCTACCCTCTGCACACATCCATATATAATTTTATGGTATATAAACCAAGTAAAGACTTAGAATTATAGAATCACTGAATGGTTTGGGCTGGACGGCACCCAAAATTTCATCTATTCCTAGACCCCTTGATAAAGAGGGACATCTGCCACCAGACCACATTGCTCAAAGCTCCTTTCAAACCTTAAATATTTGGATGGATGGGGCATCAACCACCAACTTGGGAAACCTGTTCCTATTTCTATTTCCTAGAGTTATCCCATAAACACCTTACAAGTAGTCATTACTGCCAAGAAAAACAAAAACCTTAAAATGACAATGTCTGTTGTAAATCCATCAATGTAAAAGGAATATGGCAGCAGTCTACACGGTCCTAAAGAGTAAGTGGAAGTCAACTTGCAATAAGAGGTCCAACAGAGAAGGGAAATGAATAAGATAAGTAAGAAATTTCATGAAAACTCTAAAATGAAATGATGAATTCTGGAAATATTCTCAGAAAAAGGAAAGATGTCTGTTATACATACAAAAGAAAATTAGGTTTCCACCGACTAGTCAGAAATGGTCCTGATAGAGCAAAGTGTGAGGAAAATTACTTACTGGTAACACACTTTTAAACCTGCAATGCCCAGTTGCTGAATTAGATTTTGAACACAAGGGATTCCAAAAAACATTTGTTGTATTCATACTTATAAAATTTTGAAAATCAGTGTCTAGTAAAGTCATACATACCTACACCTTTATTAATTTGTTATTTGTCTTGAAAAGATGACATTTCTGGTCTTGATGGCTGCTCTCCTGTGCCCTGTGTATCCCACATATACCTAGGGAAGGGCAGAAAATAAGCTCAAGGCACTTGGAATCTGCCATCTACTGGCATTTCCAGAAAAGCCAAGAATTTCAGGAATTAGCTTTATTGGATTTCAGTCTGTTCATTGTGTTGCGTATACATCTTATGAGTTGCATCATTTGAGTGAGTTTAGGAGGCATGTGATGATTTGCAATTGAAAGTGGGAATCATTCTGGTGGCCCTGATAGGGGTCCAGAGGGATGCTTGGGCTGTGGGTCCTCCAGCAGACAGCAATCACGGCTGGTGACTGTGCTCCCACATGGATGTTTTTACAGGCTACAAGTCAAAGGATTCTCATCATCACTCATAGACCTCCAGACAAATCTCCTTTATACCAGTGAAAAGTTGTCCATCCACGCCAGTAGGTTTTGGAACAGGACTGGATTCAACTAATGTACTCAATGCATACACGGAAATCAACACTAAAATGGACTACTCTGGAGGCAGTCTTGATAGCAAACAAAGAAACTGGAAAAGACTGTAAGTAAGCGGTCTCATTCCCCTAAAAGTCTTCAGAGAGAGCAAGAACATATTGCTGCTCTTCATGAAGTACCTGTCTTTTGATTCCAGACTTAGGGACTGCCAATCTGCTACTTTCAGCAGCACTAAAATTCTCTTCAAGAAGCTGATGATTTCTAGCTTTATAGCTCAATTATATTTCTTTAATGTCATATCATAAATGCTGAAAATCTGACCTGCAACACTGTTACTCCTCCCTGAAGGCACACCAGCATCACTTGCCTGCCCATTCATGATACTCTTTCCTGTCCAGAGCCATAAACTTCAGTGCAACATAAAATTCCAAACTCACCAGTCTTACAGCTCTGAGAGGCAGTTTGCTCAGCATGCCATCTGGGAAAAAGCTTCTTTACTGTTCTTCAAGACAGCCCACAGGAACCACCCACTTGCAATTACTGACCTTGAATTTGATCTGTATGGATATTGTCAATCCCTGTAAACATGTTTCTGATAGGAGGTGGAGAAGACGCTTTTTCAAACTCTTCAAGAGAGCTTTCTCATTCACTCAAGCGTGGGGTCTGAGCCTCATATGACTACAGCATCGTGCAAACAGACTGGCCCAAAGCCTCTGGGAGGTGTTTTGACAAAATTTCTCATCAACAGAACACTTCAGCTAGTTCATCACAGCCGAAATCCCCGGTGGAAACACTGAGAAAATATTGGCAGTCAGATTTCTGACTTTCCAAGAGTCACCAGTCACATATAAGGGAAGAAAAGGAAAAACCCAGACTGGCCTTCTGCAAGAAAATCCCACTCTACAGACCTCCTGACCTCCTGTATCATTTGGGTTTAGATATTCAGAAGACACATTTCAGAATTAAATTTTCTAATTGGAAATCTTTCATTCACTCCTGCCTTTTCCCTTGACCTTAGGGAAATAATTTAATTCCCCTTGCATTGGTTTTTCCCTAAAAATAAAAGAGCAATGATTTTCTGTCTTACCAACCTCTAAGTGACAACATAATTTTTAGTTGATTGGTGTTTGCCAAAAGCACTGAAACCTGTCAAGAAAAATGCCAACCCCTGCTAGTGTGCCGAGGGAAACGAAAGAAAAATGTCGAAGTCATAGAAGCTTTCCCTTAGTGGAAAGTTCTTGGCTTTATACAAACAAATATTTTCCTGTCAGCATTTACTACCAACTATATGAATCATTTACATTGCATTTTCATGGTAAGCTCTTTAAAAACAAACTCAACATCTCTGGTGAAAAGTATTTCCACGGGATTTCAAAATGCCCAAGAGCATAGTCTGGCACACCAGATTGAGATACACCTCACTGCAGTGTACAGAGACAATGGAAGAAGTTTGAGAATAGGGAGGTAATAAACATATTTTGCATGAATAGCAAAAAGAATTGTGTGGAGACCCTGGGGGCGGCATTCCCTGGTTTAGGGAGACACAAGAAGCTTTCCTCAAAAAGCTGTTAGACCCCATTGGCTCTTTCCCCTGTTCCTGAGCCACTCCTCCCTATTCCCTGATTGGCCCTCATCTTTGTACTGCCCAGAGACCAAGTTCACCCTTGGGAGACCAAAACTCAGACCCTCTATGAGTGGGCGCTGGGACCCGAACATCTCACCATGTGGCTGGATAAAACATCTGTGGATATCATGAAAAGGCCTTTTTTGCTCCCTTACCCTGGACTATACTAGCAATAATTCTGGCTTGCAACAGAGTTGCTAAAAATTAATTTGAGTGTTATGACCAAGAGGTGCTCTGCAGGGAGAAGCTGCTTCTTCCTGTTTTGGCCAATAGGAACATAAGAGCCGCTGCACTGGTTCACACCTGATGTCCATATAGTCCATCCCCTTGGCAATGCTATTCACAATGCTTAAGATAGCCATACATAAAATTTCTCTCAAGTGTCTCCCATTGTGTTATATCTTGTTTACTGCATATTATTCTCAGAAAACATGAAAACCTATGCTTTTCCAAAACACAGACAGGTCCCTTGCTGAATCCCCAAACCAGCCACATTTACCAAAACTATGCACAAGCAAAATTGGAAGTAATCTATTTCAATACCATCATATTCATTGTCAGTGTAATCATTTTTGAGTACAATGATTATGTTTTATTGCCTTATGTGAAACTGTCTATTCTTACTGAAGAAATGATCAATACTCCTTGGCAGAATGATTTTTTAGTTGTATGAATAGTGTTATGCTCTAATGAATTGGATTAGCAAGGTCCCATTCCGGAAAGAGTGGGACTTCAGGTGGGAGCCCTTTCTAAAGCTGTTAATATTCCCCAGTTTTCCCCTTCCTCTGACCTCTTCCTCCTGTCTCATGCTTCAGATATGAAGGGACTTGACTCCCCAGACTACTAATCCAAACAGATTTGGATCTTTATGCCGGTAGTACCTGTGAGAGTACTTCAGCAAATGGGGTTCACGTTGTTTCACTTTGCTGCCAGCAGATGTGCAGTACAGCAGCGTGCTAGAGGCTGGCTGTTTCAGAGAAGTAATCAGAATATCTCTCTGTTTTCAAGCATCCACGGGCTTGGATTTTAAGTTCTGTATTCTACAGAGATGCAAAGGACCCATCTACCTGTTCTCTGCCCATTTGTTTCCTCAGTACTGGTGTCATGTAGCTGTGTAACAGTGTGCACTCACCTCAGTAGATGGCTGATGTATTAAATTAATTTCTCAAAGAATTCCCTGAAGCCTGCTGGTCCCTTCTAAATGTTCAGCTTTGGCTCCAGAGGACACTAAATAACATCTCACCCAGGCCACTTAGCAGCAACCCCTGTCATTGTTCTTCCCAGGGAATTTCGTTAAAAGCTGGGTTCAGGATGTGGAGAAGCTAAAATTTTGCAACATTGTGCAAAGCCAAGAGAACGCAAAGTCTTTCACCATCCTTATTTAATAGTTATTAATGTAGCATCTCTCAATAAGTTTAGTGTTTGGTTTATGCTTTGGGATACACTACAGAACACACTCCCTTGGAGGAGAACTGCTTTCACTTCAGGTTTCCTTTCAGACAGTGATAATTCCTCACCCAGGCTCTGAGAGACACTTTTGGACTATTGTTTGCATTTATTTAAATGAGCAACAAGCAACCTGTGAACACCCACACGGCAAGTTTTCTTCTCTTATCTCTGTAAGTATGCAAGATTATTAAAAAATAAAGTTTACCAAATAAGTCAGGGGAAATTTAAAAAGTTAAATATCACAGCAAAGTGTTTTGTGTCTGGAGGGACAGAAATAATGCATCTCAACCTCAAGAAAAGCAGTAAAATAAAAATTTTTAGTTGACCTCACAAACTAAATGAAGATGTTAAATATGGCTATCTGGTATGTAGTTTCTGCAACAAACTGCAAATATTTTAAACTCATTCACACTTTCCACAGTCCCATAATTTTAAAAAATAATAAATTTTAGGAGATTAGGGAGATTATCCAAAACAGGCACAAATAGCATTTGATTAAGATTCAGTAATCTTTCAGGTTTTTTTTTTAACTTATGGTGTAGCAGTTCCATCTGTCTGGAAATGGGCTGTATTTTATCCTAGAAAGACCAAAGAGGGTAAATTAGTATGCTGCTCCTTCACAGCAGCTCTCCCAGCTACCTTATCTGGGTACATTCACACAGACTTCCAAGTTCTTGATGGTTTTCATTGCAGAAAATATGACACAGTGATGGATACCATCAAGCCACAAAATGTGTCATGTTCTAATGTGAGGTCATCACAACTGTCATGAGATCTGGGCCTCTTCTCTTCTTTGCTATTCATCTGCCTGTTGTGCTCACCACTGCTCTGGACTATGCTCTCTCCTCCCATCCCTCATTTCACTATGTAAGTAGACTGAAAGCTCTGGAGCACTGGCTCTCTCTGCATGTGAGCCAGAGCACAGGTAACAGACCTCCAGTTGCAATTGAGAGCTCTCAGTAGTGCTGATAAGCAGCACAGATTCAATTACACAGACCAGACACTTACTCTAATCTCAGCTACCCACCTGTGCAGACGGAAAATTGTTCAAAAGGAAACCCCCAGTGCCAGCCTGATAAAGTACAACAAATACTCTGTCCAACAGTTACTTTGGAGAGGGTTCGTTGCCCATGCTGATGCTTCTGGGACCAACTGTTTCCTTCCTTACACTGGTGAATTTTTTCTTTGTGAAAGAAAATCCCTCTGACATTATTTTCTTGCTTTTCTAACAAGCTTGTTCTGAAGGATGTCAGCACCAAATCCTTGTAAGCAAACTGAATGCACAGAATAATCCAACTTCCGTGCAAAGACAGACAGTAGTATCTAACTCTCACTCTTGTGTTATTACAGAAAACTGCAAGGCGTAGCCAAGACAAGCTATGCTACAGGAGGCCGATTTGCAGCAGTCTGAGGGTGGAGCATTTTTCTGGTTTATCCTGTTCTTGGCTTTAAACATCTGGTACTAACACAAAGAAATTGCATATTTTCTCCCTCCTAATTGTGAAGTACCTGACTGATTGCTTATGACTGGCAAGTGTCTGATAACAGGAAACGGTTGCATGGCAGTTCGATGGGTTAAGAAGGATGAGACAAGAAAACCAATTATGACATTCTTCATTTAAACATTTATGCATATTGACTGAGGAATGTCAGCCTTAGATTTGTTGGAAGTGCTTGGATACAGGAATTGCTAAGTGGCAACTGTTATTATCAGTGTTTTCATTACCATAGCTGTTCTGAGACCTAGTCACAAATCAGTTTCTCACTGGGAGAATGAAGCATGGAGAAGCAGCTCAATGAGACCTTTTTCTCAGCTGCCTGAAATCTCTTTTTTTACCATAGTATTGCAGCTGTGCCATTATTCTCAGGGAGCCAAGAGCACAGCAGAGATGTACTCCATATCAGCTCTGTGGTCTTTGAGCCTCCACAACTAGGCACTAAGCAGGAAAACCTCCGAGGCAGCCTGATGATGAGAACACGTGGCTTGATCATGCCATGGGCTGGTGTTTCTGGGATCCCAGGGACCGTTTAGTCCCTTGGAGAGCAAATCAGCTTTCAGCAGTCTCGGAGCTGCAGATGGACAATATGCTGTCCCCTATCACTTGCACCACTGATGATGGCATCAGAAAGATGAACCAGGGACTAACAAAAGGCATTTTACAAAGGACAGATAAGGCCCTAAAGGAAAGGTTTGTTCAAAACAGATGTCCTATGGCTGGTGTTTATTGGAAAATATTTCAATATCAAGATGAAGAGTAAACAAAGTCATGAGAAGAAGCTGATGAAAAGTAACTACTCTGACTTTCAAGCATTCATAATTGAACTGGAACAGGAAAGTGATATTGATTGAAAATCCAAAGTAAAGCAGAGTGGTACACTTTCAGACCCAACAGACAGAAGAGAAAAAGTAAACAAGTAGACTGAAAGGTGCCATTACTTTAGCAATGTGAATTAGATGTTAAAATGTCAATTCATTTTTCATAGCCCAAAATATTATTTATAGCACAGATAAAACCTTCTAATTTCCAATAAACCATTCTGAAATTAATATTTTGTACTAAATCCTGCTCAAGTTGCTCAAGCATATCATTGTATCGAAGTCATTAGGACTGTACAAATGAGTAATGGCAGCAGGAGCTGGTCTCTTATTGGTATGACTTTGAAATGGCTGCCTTACTCAAGCATGTCTATAAAACACTCTTGCCAGACTATCACATATTCCATTTACTTCTCTTTTAAGAGAGAGGGGAAAAGGTTATTCTAGAAATACTTGAGAGTAATAAAATCTTTATTGCTACAATTTTTTTGTATCTCTTATGCCAGTGAAGCCAGTTGATTTAGTTATGCCCACAGTTCTGGGAGTGATAGAAAGTCAGTGCTTATACATTTTGTACCCCTCTAAATATTAGTTTAGCTGGAGTGTCTACAACTGTGGGGTGTGTGTGCATGCATTTTTAAGGTCATACAGCTCACAACTTGATGTGAATGAAAAAAACACATGCTGGGTATATCATGGCCTCACAGTCCCACCTTCCAGTGGGACACTGGGTATGATAGCTTGCAAGGCAACAAATCTAAAAAGGAATTGAATTGAAACCTGAATTGAAATCTGTTATTCTAAATTAAAGACATGAAAGATTGAGAGGGGATATCTACCAGAAACAGGAAAAAATATAAAAACACACACACATATACTAGTTTGGGATCTCCTCAAATCTACGTGAGCAACACAGACACTTTCTAAGCTTTATTAATATTTAAATATCTTACTGAATATTTGGGATGGCATCTTCTACATTAAATTCCAAACATGCACTATTGTCCAGTTTATCTATTTACTGTGCAATGAGCCAAATAAATATCTCTGCCATCCCAGCTTTTTATTCATTGTGGAAGAAGCATTATTTTCCTTCTACCACTCCTATCTTCCACTGCTGCTGGCACAGAGATGAGCAAAGAAACCAACTCCCTCCACACAAAACCAAAACCAAACCAACAAAACTAAAAAAAAAAAAAACCCAAAACAAAACCAAAGAAACCAACAACAACAAAAAAAACTCTACCACCACTGTGCTCAGCTATCTGAGCCACTATTGTTGTGAGAAGTGAGCAAATTCTTGCTCTGTTTTGTTCATCAACAAACCTGTCAGTTAAATGGTGATTATGCTACCTTCCCTGGTAGTAGTACAAGAGTAAGAAAGGAATCTTGGTGCAATTTTCTAAGTCTGCAGTGCTGGCATTTAGAAAAATCATTGTGTAACTTACAAATGGAACAAATTTGCACAGGAAGTCACAGAGGGAAAGAAACATGGAATGCTACACTGTCATTTTGACAATTGCTTCTCTTCTGTAACTTCACTTTGAAAGAGAAGCCAACATCATTTGGAATAAGATATCTGCTTTCTCAGCTGACACCAGTCTGTTGAATGACAAATATCTTGGTGTTTATTTAATTATGTAGGGCATAATATGCTATTTTATTTGAAAATCTGTTTGCTCTGTGGATAAACTGTAATGCTGAGTAATTTTTCCTTATGAAGGAACAAGATTATCCTCTCATTAAACAGCCTCCTTGGCCCAAAAGGAACATCACTCTGCAAAGAGAAACTATTGCTATGAAAAGAATGAAGCAGAAATGCCTGGAACTTACAGAAAATACAAGAGAGAACTCAGTCCCTGAAGCGAGTGAGAAGAAAGAAAGCTCTGGGGACTGGAGCAGCAGTGCTGCCTGTATGGGAGGCAGGCCAGGAGCTGCCAGGGAGACACTGAATTGAAGATCAGCTTTCTCCTTGTGTCTGCTTGGTTTGGTTTGAACTTGAGGGGTGGGGTCCAAAGTGACAATGTTCATAGCACTTCCTCCTGCTGGGGAGTAAACCAGGCTGACAAGGGCAGTGACAGATACTCCCTGGTTTTCTCTCAAGATGAGGCTCAAAGGGCTAACCACATCAAGAGTGTTTATGGCTATGGTGAATCCTCTCACATCCCTTCTAGGAAACCTGGATGCTTGATTACTGCTCTAAAGTGCTTGTATGCAAACACATGCAGCATGGAGAAACAACAAGAAAACTAGAAATCTATGGGTGGTCACACAGCCAAAATCCATGGGTCTTCATGGGAAACACCCATGGGTGCTGAGGGAGCTGTTAGATCTTAGTGCTATGCCAGTCTCTGTCATCTTTGAAAAATCACGGAAAAAGGGAGAGATGGCAGCCTTCCTGACTGCAGGAAGGCTGCTCTTAGTCCAGTCTTCAAAATGGACAAGAAGGAGGACCCAAAAAACTACTAGCCAGTCAGCCTCACCTCTATCTCTGGTGATGGAACAGATTGTTTTGGAGGTCATCACCAAACCTTCAGAAGGAAACATTGTCAGGAGTTGTCAGCACAAATTCACCAAGGGGAAATCATGCTTGACTGATCTGATAGCCCTTGTGATGGCATGGCAGGATGGGTTGATGAGGGGAGAGCAATGGATGTTATCTACCTTGAATTCAGCAAGGCTTTTGGCACTGTCCCATATCATCGTCTCAGATAAGTTCAGGAAATGTGGGTTAGATGAATGGACAGTGAGGTGGATCAAGAACTGGCTAAAGAGCAGAGCTCAGAGAGTTATGATCAGTGGAGCAGAATCCAATTGGAGGCCTTTAGTCAGTGGCTGTCCCTGGAGATCCAGACTTATTCTACTTAGACAAAGGGGTAGAATATATCCCAAGCCAGTTACGTTCCCGACTAACCTGCTCTAGGTGACCCTGCCTTGGAAGTGGAGTTGGACCAGATGATGTCCAGAGGTCCCTTCCAACCTTAACAATTCTGTGATTATGTGTGATTCTGTGGTTGGCTAAATTGACCTACAGACACCAGGGTGACACTGGTTGAATTATGGTAGCATCCCATGGGAACAGAGTCAACAAACCTTGCTATGATTTCCTGGGGCTTCTGTACCAGTTTGATCCAGAACCACTGAGAGATATGGAAGGTTCATTTTCTCTAACTTGATTCCATCTGATGTGCATCTTCAGACAGAAAAGCTCTGGAGTTCAAGGAATAAATTATATAAGTGAGGACAGAAGGCATTTCAGGATGCTTTGATTTTTTGCAGCATTCTGCATGGTGATAATAACAAGCTCTAAGCTATTAAACAGTGCTTTCCATTTTAAAATGGCCAAATGGTTTCATAGAGCTCTGTCACCATCATTTTACAGATGAAAAGGCACAGAGAAGCATTTTTCTTGGGGCTATATTAGAAACCAGTAACATATCTGAAACTAATACCTAGCTCCCCAACCTTCTACCAAGTGCTCTAAACTCCTATTTTTCCCTAGAGATAAAAACATGGATCATAAACTTTTTCATATCACCATTAGCATAGTTTACATCACTCAGAAAACAAATGTTTACAAAACTCAGAAAATAATGATAAGAGATCATTTTAATAAGTGATTGTTCTGGATAGCCTGCAATTTTATCTTAACAGTGCTATGTCAAATGGCAAATTGAGTATCTTAGGAGCTAATGGATGTATGGAAGTTAGACCTTGTATCCTGGCTTAGATGAAAGGATCAAACGAAACAGCTACCTCATCCATTTTCTGTCTCTGATAGCGGCCAAAATGTTTATGGACCAACCGAGCAGACATTTATCAACATATCTCTAGAATATTCTCAGAAGACACAAAAGTTTGCAAATTAAGAACTTCCTGAGATAAAAGATGTGGTTTTTATTTGATGGACAAATATCAAGGAGTGCCACAGTTTACCCTTCAGAGGGTAAGATCCCACAGACTCTGCTCTTCAGAGGTTCAGTAAAATGTCACAGGTCTTTTTCCCATATGCCTTGCTTAGGAATGTGACTACTTCAGTTGGCTGATGTTTTTAAAGCAAATAACTCTTTGACATCTACAGGAGAATAGTTCAGTATCTCTGCTGATTTTACTTTCTGTCTTCTCTGCCTCTTCCACCATAGATTCTTTTTGGTGTCAATGGCAGTGTGGACAGCAATTCATTTGACATGTACAATTTCATCAATTCACCAGACACAGACTGGCATGGTACCACTGACTTTCAATGAAGCAAAATTTGAAGTGGTGATCTGTGGTATTGCATTTTAGTTAAATGGTATGCTCTGTCTCTCCCCTCCAAAATGTACAGTTTGTTCCAAGCGTGTGATCCTCCCCTGAAGTCTCATGTACCTGTAATCCCATTGGCCCAAGTCTTACTCCACGCCCACTTTGAATCTCCCTGTTAAGCTGTTAAGAGTCCCTCTTGGCCCTTCTCCTCTCCTCTTAGCCCTTTGGCTCTCTTGGCCTTTCCCTCCCTTAGGCTCTCCCTCCCTCTCCCCCTCCCTCCCCCTTTCCCCTTCTCCCTCAGTAACCAGGCTGCTCCTGGGGGTGGGACCCCCAATAAACCCTCATCTAACCAGCACCCTCAGAAGCCGTGTAAAGTCTCCTTGCCTGCCTGCTGCTGCCAGTGAACTCACAGCTTAGGGGGCTTTCTGGGGACTCCCTGGGGAGCCCCCCTCCCTCCTAATTAACGACATCAGTGATCTACAGATATAGTGTTCTGTGTCCTGTTGACAAGCCTGAAAGTACAAATATTTCTGTGGAGAACTCTTAAAAATGGCCTGGTCTCTCTGCCCCAGCAGAAGCATGCACAATTTTAATCACAATTTTTTTTAGATCTTTAAGGTTTTTTGAGGTGAAGTTTCAATAAATGGTTTTTATTGGTGTCTGATGAACCTACAGGGTCTTTTGAGCCCTTCAGCTGTGTTTAGGACTGTGACACTGCAATGCCATTTGGAACCAAGCAAAATGCCAAGGTCAGGCTTGAGAATAAGGCCAACATAGTTTTTTGCATAGGCTCATGTGCCTTGACTTATAAGAGCACTTGGCCAAATGCAGCACTGTGCTAGCTCAGTGACACTGCTCCCAGCCCAGCCCTGGGTTAGTCCAACAATCTTTGAGGGGAATTTCTCCATATAGAGCAACCATCCTAGGGTCTTTGATCTGTCATTTTATGTACCATGGCCTAACAAAGCACTTGTCTAGTTTGAAAGCAAAACTTGCCTTTCAGGATCTCATGGAGGTTTTCCAGGTCTCAGTTTGCCTGTCTGCATTGAAATGCCAAAACAATGTGATGTGGCATGCTTTAGCATGGGAAGGATTTCTAAGCATACAATCCCTTTGGTCATAATTAGCAATATAATGCTTAATAACATTTAGTCAAAAGAGGTCTTCAGTTACCTGATTTTCATCCAAAACTTGTTGATTAGCAATCCCCCATAGCTGGGCCATAACACTCTCCCGAAGAATTGAGGAGAAACTTGGCCTGAATATAATCATTTGATTAGCATTCATCAAAGCAAAACAACCACTTCAGTAGAGAGCAAGCATATTTCTACCTTTGCTGTCTTTTGACAAAAAGCAGGTGTATGAAGCATAGGAAATATATACAGTACAAAATCTTTTTAGACTAAGCACATGGAAAAATACATTTTGCCTAGACAACAGTGACACTCCCTTGTACATCAGTAAGGTATCACTGAGCTGTCATCTGCTGTGCTCTCAGATGGGTGAGATGATGCACACAGAGAAATGCAGAAAAATAAAATAGGGAGATGAAAAACAGTTAAAAAAATAACTACAGATATGGTTTCTAAAATTTAACAGGATTATTGTTGCAGCAATGCTGCATTTTTTTTTAATGTAAAGGAAGCAGCCAGCAAGTTTAAGTTGCATGTTTCTTTAAGAAAACAAGAATCAACAGAACAGCTACCAATGTGTTGATTTTGTTCCTGTACCTTCTCTGCTGACACCCAGGGATCCTCTTGGAGTACATTGCCTAAATTAGTAGCAGCTACTCTTGGTACCCACAGATGTTCATAAACCCCTGGAAGATGACACAGATTTCAACAGAAGCTGGATCAGCACACACATATAAAGGGCATGGGACAGTGAAGTAATGCATGCCAAAAGCAGAAAAAGTACCTTTCAGTTTATAAAACACAGAAATGTTTCTTTCTGCTCCACATCACATCAACAGCTGCCCTTTGATGGGTCTTGCTGTGACTGTTGACCCCTGTAGACCTCTCTGAGTTGTATCCAACAAGATGTGTCTAATTTTTTGCTTCCTTCAACAGCTGTATTTACTAGTCAGCCTTAGACCACCTTATCTTGACCTCTCACTGCCTACTTTAAGCCAACTTTTTATGACATACAGCATAATATTACTATTCCCACCTCCCAGGTGATTATTGCTTTTCATTTTTGACATATAACATCTGTTGGGAGTATTTGCAGAAAATAAAAACACAGTTAGAGGCTGAATGAAAGTTTCCACCTTCTGCTACCTATCTCAGGCTCTCCAGTTTCTAGACCCCTATTTTACATCACATTGGAAACTTCAAATAAATCTTTGAATCCATGAGACAAGGCTAAAAATTTGCTCAGCAACTCAACATGCAAGAAACTACTTCTACAACCAACAGTATCTATTTCAATGTGTATAAATTTTTGTTTCTTCCACCACTTCCTATCTGATTGTTAAGAGGGAATTTCTTAATCTTCCTCAGTTGATGTCTATGAGGAAGCACAGCCCCTGAAGCTGCCGTGCAAGAAAGAAGATATGCTCTACTGTCAGCAGATTACAGGACAGGAGTTTTCTTGTTTGTCAGTTCTAAGTCCCTTCTGGCTACAAAAGGAGGTGACAGCAATAACTAGGAAAGGAAGGAAGATTAATGGTGTATATAACCCAGTAGAAACAAGAAATAATCATACTCTGCAGAAAGGAGCTTTCCAGAGGGAATGGCTCAAGAGAGGAGGATGTAGGAGCCAGTAACATCTGTAACTAGTCATTTAGCCAGCTCATGCAACTGTTTTATGAACTTCATGCAACCCCCTGATAACAGTTATCTTCCGACTCAAATGTCACACAAAGCACGGGGTTCTTGATAGACGTCTGGCAGGCACATGGTCCACGTTACCAAGCAACACGACTTCTTTTGCAGACCCATATTTCTACCTTAATTCATTTCCATTTATTTTCTACAATTTATGCAATAGTGATTGAAAGGAGCAGGTACAACACACATCTGTTAACTCTCCAATGTTCATTATGATTCAGATCAGTCCCAATGGACACAGAGAAATTAATATTTAATTCACATTAACACTTTCACAAATAAAGACATCACAAAGAAACTGTTGTCTAGGGTAAGATTCAGTTCACTAGCTCTTGTGGACTATGTGGATGCTTTGTAGAATTTTATTGTCCATAGGGCATCCTACCCTTTGCTCACAGAGATAAACACGTAACATGGACACAAGAACATTCAGAAGGGAGGTCAGATGGCAAAGGCAATAAAGGAGCTACAACATGTGAAAAAACAGCCACTTCACTTACCAGGTGCTAACAGGAAAACAACTTTATCAGTGGGATTTGATGATAGATGATGAACTCACAGAAGAGCTTCTAGTTCAGTAGACAACTGCATTAAGAGTTACTTATCTTTCCCAGTAACATTCTGTGAAAAAGCATAAGTTTCAAAAAGACTATATGTGGTTGCTTAGAGTTAAATAATGTTCTGGACACATCAGTGAATTACATGTCTGTGCCAATAAGTTCTTAGGTGCTGCTCAGCAACTTTCTTAACAAAGATTTGTGTGAGTGCTTACAGTTGTTTTAACATTTTTCTGGTCATTCAGTATGACATTTGGTGATTCAGTTTCTAGAAATGCTGACGTATTCTGTCTACAACTAAGAACAATGAATCTGTGCCCTGAAACAATAAATTTATATAAAATAAAAGGGGAAAACTGAAAGCAAATGTTCCCAGAAGAAGTGCCTGTAACAATTAATTTTCATTGCCATAACTCATGCCTTGAAGGATAAAAGGAGAATAATGGAGGAAGGCAATGTGGATTGGATGTGGAGCAAATAGTCATAACACCTAGTGGGAACTGAAGGTTAGGTCCTTTTCTATACTTTTCACCTCCCTTTGGTAAAATCTAGTGATGCATCATGTAAGGTAGAAGACAGTAGAGCTCCAGAAGGAAGAGAAAAGTGTGCCTAAATGCACCTTTACTGTGCTATGTGAATAGCTGGTGAAGATGTAGTCCTGACATTTGAGACATCAGGAAACACACTTGCAATAGTTTTCTGCTCTGATCACAGACCTGATGTTCACAAAGTGAAGAAGGGCAACCATGTACTCTCAATTCCTGTGAAAACACAGCCACCCATGGAAGGTGCTGCCTCCCTATAGCCCTGGATAAAATTTGGTTTGTGGAGGAGATTTCAATGGATGGAAATCTATGAATCTTTTTTTTTCTCCTGTAGATGTAAAATCAACACCAAGGTTTCAAATACCCAGGGTTTGTGTAATTTTTACTGTCAGTTTCAAAGAGTCCACCAGTTTTCCCCTCATTCCTGACTTTGAAACAAAATGTTTGAAAATTTGAAAAAAGCCATCAGAAAATGTAATGAAAATTTCCAAGCACAGTATATAATTTTGCATATGTATGTAGGGGAAATATTACACCTGTGTCCTTTACATTTGCTTACAGCAAACCTTCTTGAAAATGAACTCTCAGTACAAATTTTTTTTTTCTTTTTTTTTCTTTTTTTTTTTTTTTTTTTTTTTTTGCTGTGAGTTAAATACTTATCATCTCAACCCCTCATTCTGTTATTGTGCTTCTGGTGGTATCTTTGATTAAATTTTTAGATTAATTTATAGTAATGACACAGCAAACCTGGCAGCCATAATCCCTTTAGTAGTTCAATATGTTTGTGAGGTTGAAGGATGTTAAATGTGACAGTTTAAATGCTAAGCTAAGTAATCAGTTCATTAGGAATTTGCTCAGTTTGTTTGTCGTCTGCAGCTGAAGCATGCAGAACCAGACTCTGATAATTCACCAGACAGTTTAATGTATGAACAAGGTAAACTCCTCACAGATTGATTGACAATCCCTGGAATTTTGTTAGCAGAGATAAGTGCATGTTCACACCTACACCCATGGATAATTTATCCACTTCCAGCACAGAGAAGCTGTAAAACAAATATATTTGGCAGTCAGGTCTGGTATGCAAAACTCCACCTGCAAGATTCTTGGCCCAAGACAGCCTTAGCCAGCAGAGCCAGGCTTCAGGGAGTTGAGAAGAAAGATGGAGAGCTGCATCCCAGCCATGGAAATCTTTTGTCTGCCATGGGGACTATGCCACACCTCTGTGTCATACTGCCAGACTGAAATACCCATGGCTCTACAGTGGCCTCTTTTTCTGTCTTGAGGAACTCCATTCCCCATTGAAGAAAAATCCTGTTGCCTTCTTGATACTATTTCAGCTTTTTGAAATTATACTTCATTTTATGCTGTTGCATTCTTCTCTTCTACAGTAGCCTGAAGAGCATCCATTCTGCAGCCTGAATGTTTGTTTTTCTATTTTTTCCCTATACATGTAATTCCTCTTATTGATGCTTATCTCACTCTACACAGTAAACTTTATTTCTGCTAATATTAAAAAACAGACAAAACCATCAATAATTTAACAAAGCTCAGAAACAAATGATTCAAATGTCACCAAAACAGTGATGTTAATGTTTTTTCTGACTGAGCTTATGCCTCTAAATATTTCTGACTCCTAAGATGCATGGACTATAGCAATCTAGGCATAGTTCAAATCCCTGGCTATGTGTCTGATCTGGTAATCTCCAGATGCAACATACAGCCCCAATATGATAAATGCCTTTGCCTAGACAGCCAGAGAAATTTGCTTACATCGGTTACAGTTTGAAGAAAATGGCCAGGAAAGGCTGAATCACCCCAGACGCCATTGCTTCTTGAGCGTCTACCTCTTTCTTTCAGTAAAGGAGGATGTCTCTATCAAAGTAATGAATTATAAACTCTTCCTGTCAGTGTCTGAGATATCTGTGAGGATAAACCTGAAGAAGGACCTCCTCCTCCAGCACTCCATTAGCATTCACTCAGTTCCCTGCTAGCATCCTATTAAATGCAGAAGCAATTCATGAAACCCTGAACATCTGACTGATCAAAAATCTCTCGAGGCTCTGCTTCTGCAACAAAAATTTATGTAAGGAGAGAAAGGGGGGCAGAGGAGAAACAGCACAGAAAAACTCTGCATCATGGCTCGGCATGATAAACAAACCTGTGAAGAAAGGGTGCACTGTGGGGAGAGGGAGGGGAGAAGTGATTATATGGCAAAGAATAATCTTCCTCCCTGAAATGCCTCTGGGAAGGAGGAAGCAAGAAAACATGAGAATTCCGCCAGTACACACAATGACCCTTCAGAGCACAATGGGGAACCTACTGATGAAGAGCTGCTCTCTAATGCCTCCTGCCAACTCAGTATTTGCCAAATCCCATTTGCTTCTAATGGCTTACAGACAGTTGCTTGGCCTGAATCTGCTCACTCTTCTTCTGGTGTAAAGTTGGAGTTAGGCTGCAGAAGCTCTCTTGATGCTGGTGTATGTTAAAATAGGACTGTGCCTCTCTTCCTGATCCACAGAGAAATAAAAATGATGACTGATCTGCCTTGGTGGCTGGCTTGGACAAGTCCTGGAGGAGAAGGTGGGCAGCAGAGTGGGCAAGTGGATCTGCATGGCATTATTATAAGCATTATCTTTATAGGAAGAGAGAGTACAGCTTAGGATGTTCCCAGTAGGTACTCTGGGAAAAAAAATGGGTAATCAGAGACACAATTACTTTTATGACAGCTCAGGGAAGAGAAACTGCCTACTGAATACTAAATTGACATTCATCTTGCTCCAGTTTCTTCCATAATTCTGCCCCATGAACAGTTACCCTTTGTTATTAATTCACTGAATTTTGCAGCATACTACAAACAAGGTCTGGCTGCCTGTCAGAGGCAACCCCAGTTTTCTGAAAGATGCTTTAGAACACAACAAGCACAAAGAGAGAAGGAAGTCCTTAGTAGGTGCAAGTCACACAGACAAAGCACCAAGGAAAACAGCCTGGATCTGAGCAAAGTGTGCCAATCTCTGCAAGACCAGCCATTCATCCTGTCCACTTTTCTCCAACCATTGAGTTGTGGCAATACGTGAGGAAAGGGAATTGCCTTCTGACCCTGTCCTGCACACCTCCAGCAGCAGAAGCCATCAGCTGACACCGTGAAGCACAGCAGCTGATTGCATTTCGCATGCATAATGGTGGCTGTTATTATTGGCAAGAACAACAGTTGTTACTGTTCAACAAATGTGTCTTAATAATTTTCTGCTTATGTAACACACCCTATACAAGTACTAATGCAATCAAGTGCACTCTAAATACTGACTGCAGAAATACTGCCTGCAGTCTCCTTTTACTCAATAAACTTGTTACTGAATCTAAAGATCTGGATAAAAAGCACTCTGCAGAAAATGGGTGATTTGAGGGTATTGGTCCAATGTTGAGATATTTCATAGGAAAAGTGATTATGGATTTAGACTTTAGTTTAAGAAAAGTGAAACAAAATTCCTCCATGTCTCTGATCTCTTTTGCCACTGGGCCATCAGGATTACTTGCACTTATTTATCTCTTATTATTCTGAATTTAGAATCTTGTATGTAAGAGCAAATAAAGCCTGTATGCAGCAATAATCTCATCTACTCTGGATAAAAGCAGAAAGGAAAGAAAACAGCAGCTATGTGTGTAGATACAGAGATTTTGCTTCTCATGCTCATAAATTAATTATGCCAATACTCCCTTTGGCACTGAAGAGAGCAGCTACAGACTGTTGTACAGCTGTACTGCTGAATCGCCTCTGCCTTTCAACAGGTAGATTCATCTTGGCTACCTACTGAGAGAATCTTGCGGCCCCTGCTGAGACCTGAGTGATCACCTGAAAGAATGTACAAGCCAAATCCTCTGCAGGTCCCTTTCCAGCAATGTAACAGTTAGAGCTGGCTGCCCAGGGACCTTTGTGACACTCTTTAAAATTATGAACTATAGCAGTCTCAGCATTGCTGAATCAAATTTGCTCCATCTATAATGTTACTGATTGATAGAAAACTGAAAAGAAAAGTTACTTTTAAAATATTCATATATAGCCATACACATGCATCCAGATTCCATCTGGAATTTGCTTCCTGGGGAACTGTTCTTCTATAGCCTTAGAAGTAGCACTAACAGATACACTCTTTTGTCAGTGAACATGTAATTTCCCCTTAATGTGAAGCAGGAGAACAACAAATTCACTCAGATGGGGAGACGAGCAGTTCCCAAAGTGTCCCTGGAAACTCATTTCTGACTTTGAACCATCTGGGGAGCTCAACAGCCCTTAAGCGTTTTTCACATTTACAAATTATTGCAAGAAAAGTCTTGAAATGAAGATATCAGTCATTCCTGAAAAAGGCAAATGTCACCTTGGCTTTTTGGTAGAGCATGGGCCACAGTCCAGGTAAAGTTTACAAAAGCATGCCTATTGCCTGATTCCTCTTCTAACCAGCCTTTGGACTAGAAGAGTTTTATTTTTCTCAATTCTTGGTTCTGACTCTTCTCTGCAGGAAACCACACAATTTAATGGAAAACCAAGGTGTTTTTCTGTGAATTCTTTGGTGATTTGGCCTGAGAAAATACCACAGATCCATGTGTCAGGGAGCACTTCAATTGACTTGCAACCAAAATTTTAGAGTGGAAAAAACACTGTGCATGTCCATACTGCTACCTTGAGCACAGTAAAGAGCTTTTTAACCTGTGAGACTGCACAAGTCAAGTCTGGTTGGTTCCCTGCCAGCAACATGAGAGGCTTTCTCAGCCCCTCTAGCTAAGCTTTGGGACTACCACTGTCTTGCCACAGGTGAACAAGTTTCTGCAGTTACTGTTTCAAAGGCAGAAAAAAAATAAGCAGCTCTGCATTGAACACCACAGCAAATGAGCAAATGGGAGCAGAATCAGAACTGAGACCAGCAGGCATGCCTTCTTCTCTTCTCCTTGCTCAAAGAAATTTAATGCCATAGACAACCCCAGGGGTTGAGCCATGCTTCTCCCTAAGCCCAGGTAGGTACTGGAAGGAGAGTCCAGACATCCACTGTGCTCTTGACAAGTAGTTTTTTTCTAAATATTGTAATAAATATTCAAAAGATTGTAGATTATTTTTTAATGACAGGATAATGAACCAATTTTATTTCCTTGCTGGTGGGATCAAAGAGCCAAATAACCTGTGGCTTTACGATACAAATACACCTAAATAAATTACTGTAGGATAAGGAAGATATTCAATGCAAAGAAGGTCCTCAGAAGTGCTCAGCACCATGACCTTGCAATGTTAGAATTTGAAAGTTAGGAGAGTTGCATTACACTCATGCCCTCTCAGCTTCTAGGGCTATTTTTATTATTTTTACCCCTGTGCTGGTGTCTCATGGCTTTCTGTAATGGCATATATTGAAAGATACCAGAAACAAGAAAAACAAAGATATCTTGCACTGGGGGATGTGAAGGTCCAAGAAGTGGATTATGCACAAATAAATATTTTTGAATGCCCTGTGGGAGTCAGGATATGTGTAACTGGCTTTATTTACTAAAGAGGAAATAAAGTCTTGGCTTTCACAAGTTTGGGATTATGAATCTGTATGTTTCTATAGCAGGAAAGGCAGCACATAAAATAGCAACATCCACAGAAATGCAGAGCAGTCCCTCGACGTTTAACCATGCATAGCAACAACACATACCATTATGACAGCCAATAAAGAATACAGTATCCAGATGAATGAGATATTTCAAAATTTGCATGCTGAATGTATTAACAGTAAAGCCTGAACCACAGCCACAATGTTAAGGATCACAGAAGTTTATAATCACAAGGATGAACAACTTGGTGCATGGAGGATCAGGTCTGGTTAGTGTCCTGATCACAACCATTCTGGATCAAAAAATTAGAACTTATAAAGAAGAAAATAGAGTCTTCTGACTTGCCAGCACCTGAATTCTCCTGTTTAATAAATTCTCTTAGACCTGTTTTGGTTACAAAACTGCAAGGGTACAACAGACAAGTTAAGAAGAATTACATAAGTGACAGCTTATCTGAATGAATCTAAACCTCTTGACTGAAGAGATGTCTGGTTTGTGAAAGGCAAAATTTATCTCGCATTGTCTTCAGCTATCAGAAAGGAAAAGAAAGAATCAAATGCAAGTACAGAAGAGCTGTGAGAAGGGAGAAATAGTGGAAGTTACATTAATTGTTTGTAACTGCTTTAACAAAGTACTGAACAAATGAGCTGGAAAACATCCCTTGCGTCAACACTGTAAGGAATAATTGTCCTGTATCCTCCTGCAGCAGTGGGCAGAGTTAAGGGCCAGAACAATTTTCTCTGCAAAATTCATCCTGAAGATGTGCTATGTGGCATCTCACTATTTATTTCAGATTGCTGATGCCAACCACATGTGTTGGACTGAACGCAGTGCTGCAGGCTAAGAATCCCTCTAAGTGATGATCCTGGTTTTTCCAGTGACTGAATGCATGAAAAACCATCTGCACATCATAGGCCTCATTTTCCCCACTTGTGAAAAATTAGCAAACTCTTTCATTTGTCAAATTGTCAGTGTGAAAATCAGTCAACAAGAGTCAGAACACAAAACATTAGTCCTCAGATGAATAGTTTTTCACCTAGCTATTCTGTCCAATTTCTCTGGGATTAGATATTTAACTATTAACTAAGGCTGTAACACAGTCTTTTGGAAGACATCTAATTGACATCATCTTATAAGTCTCAACACTGATTTTTTTTTTTTTTTGTAAGAAGTATGACTTTTATGAACCAGAAGACAGATCATAGTTAATTATGATGCCAGGAGGGATTCTGCATCCCTATCTCGTGAGCTGCATTTACAAGAAAATGTGAAGATGGAAGAGAGTTCTGCCATCTGAGGTTTTGCCTGACATGGTTTGAAAATAGAGTTAAATTGTGAGATGACAATCTGGTATGCTGTATGTTGTTTTACAACCCAAACATTGCAAAGAAGCCAAAATGTCAAAAGTATTTACAGAGATAAAATTCAAGTAGTCATAATAACTAGAAATATTGAAACACAAGCAAACTTGATCATCTAGAAGTTTTGTTCTTTTGATATGTTTACATATTAATCTGAAATGCCTTTTTACAAATTACCTCAAACTTGATTTTTCCATAATTTATAAAAGAGGCAAAACACTAACTGTTGGTATAACTTCTACAGTTCTTTTTTTTACTTGGCTGTGAGTGCCGAGTGGCTGAGATTACAATTTAATTAGGAATCCAGAAAACATTGTTTCATTACTATAATTGCTCCTATTATAGCTCAACCAAAAAACTTCCAGGAAAATCAAGATGTCAGTGTTAGGGTCCATCCAAACTTCTAATACAATCCTCCTGTGTTGCAGCGTGCTTTTATACTTTGTAATACTTTGTAATAGTTGGATTTTGTACCCCCTTATTCTCCCCAGATGATGTACCCCTTTTTGTACCCCCTTCCTCTACCTGTGTAACCATTCTCCTGTGTTAAGATCATCCCCCAAATCCCCACCCTGGCTCTCTGTCAGTCACTCAGCATCCCATCCCTTCTATCCAGATCTTTCGGTCAAAGCCGGCCAGTGATTAGCCCGAAGCCAGGGGTCAGCCCTCCAAGGATGATGTTATACGCTATCCCAAATGTCCATCCCCTAAGGCTGTATCCCTGGAGGGTCTTTATTGGTCAGCAAATGTATCTACCCTCGGTTTCCTCCCCCCCTTTAAATGTAACCTCGAGACTCCTTTGTCTCACTCTGAGCACGGCGCCCCCTGAGGAGTGGGGCTCCCTGGGGAGCTCCGAATAAACCTTGGATTGGCCCTGGGGAGCTCCGAATAAACCTTGGACTGGCCCCCTGTTCAGAGTCGGCCTTTTACCCTCCACTATTGTCTCCAGTGTCTCTTCTGCTGCAAGGGCGACTAGCCTAGCTGCCCTCAGTACCCTCGGGGCACCAGAGAGTGTCCCCCCATTGTCGGTCACTTCGGGGCTGCCCCCCCGCTGTTTGCCGACCCGGGGCTGGCCCGGGTTCACTGGGAGGCACCCAGAGAGACGGAGACACTCCTGCATGAAACATCAAGCAGTAACAACATGCCAAGGCTAAACAAGAACCCAGTGGCAGAATCGGGGATCAGATTTTGACTCTCTGAGAGCATATTCAGTGTGAAAGCTTCCTTGACCTCTGGAGAGTTACGACATAAACAAGTCATTCCGTGTGATCAAAAAGGGAAAACAGAGGCTGTGTCTGTATGCTACTCCAGATCCAGGATTAGTTTCTTACAGTAATGAGATGGCTAAGTAATTCCACAGGATTTCACCAAGATAATCAAGTCCAGACACTGAATCTTACAGCCCTTATACAGTGATGGAACCAAAGCTTTTGCTGTTATCAATGCACATAGATAACCAGCAAGAAAGTAATTTGAAAAGTACCTTCTGCTCAGAGCTGCCACAATTCTTTCCTAAAGCATGCCCTGGCCAAAAGTGCATTTCAGACAGCAGGGGTATTAAAATCCTTCCTGGTAGGATGTTGCCAATGATGCTGGTGTGTATATGCCCTTGGAGTGCCCAGGCTGTCAGCTGCACCAGCTGCTGCTTCATTCATTATACATGAGGAGTCACAGGCAGCGTGAAATGCTGAAATTAATCCTGACAGAGTCATGAATAAAATGTAAATATATCTTGAGAAGGAAACATTTGAAAGAAAGAAAGAAAGAAAGAAAGAAAGAAAGAAAGAAAGAAAGAAAGAAAGAAAGAAAGAAAGAAAGAAAGAAAGAAAGAAAGAAAGAAAGAAAGAAAGAAAGAAAGAAAGAAAGAAAGAAAGAAAGAAAGAAAGAAAGAAAGAAAGAGGAAAATGATCAGTTGTAGGAATTTAGAAGAAGGAAGCAATACGGTCTGCAGGGTGAATACCCTGCATCTCATTTCATGCAGCTCAAAAACCAAAGCAAAGCAAAGCAAAGAACAACAAAAACCTCCAAACCAAATGGAGTGTCCACCCTCCCCACCTCACCCACCCCCACCAAAAAAAAAAAAAAAAAAAAAAAAAAATCAAAACCCCGTGTGGGACTAGTGAGTTTTAAAGCCAAAGAAGTTGTGGAACTTGCCTTGAGGGCCATAGAATAAGGCTTGCTCTGTGTGTGGATTTGGCAGAAGAGGGAAAAGCTGGTGTCCACTTGGCTTTTAGCTGTGTCTTCCTATTATCTCAGTTTTAGCCTAGCTAAAAAGTGTTGCCAGCTTGGTTTGGAGCTTTAAGACAAGCTACCCCCCTCTGTTTCTGGCTGCTACCTCCTTCAACAGGCAGTAACTGCATGAGCTCTCCTAGGCAGTTTACCCAGTAATACAGACCAATTAAAGCACCACTGGTAGAACCATGCAATCCATGTGGGAGGCTGTTATCTTCCTGAGACACCCAGATCACGTTGCAAGCATTCACATGACTGTTCACGCTGCCTGGTAGCCATCAAGTTTCTTCACCCCACCTGGCCCCAGATTATCTGGTCTCACAATCCATCAAATGATATTAATCTACTTCACTGAGGAATGAAGAAGAATTATATGATTCTGGATACTTGATAAAAATGTTCTCTAGATGTAAAGTCTGACTATAGTACTGATTTTTACCAGACTCTTTCATCCCCTGTTGTTTGAAAACTGCAGGTCAAATATTGCTCTCAGCCACACCCAAGCAATTCCAACCAATTTCAGTCACAGGCAGGACAAAAGTCTGCATATGCAGGGCTAATTCTAACATCACCATAATTTGTATATGTATGTACGTGGAGGGCATGAGGATGGCACACAGCAAACACTCTCTGGCAGCAATAGTACCTACCCAGCAGGGTGCAGGAGGGAGAAATGAAGAATCCTTTTTCCAGTGGAAACTACAGAGACAATTTTAAGCAGGGAGAATGTAATTACCTGAAATGAAATAGTACATTATACCCATCACACTATTCCACATAAAAATTTAAAACATGATTTGCAACTGAAGAAGCTGAGGTGAATTTCTGAGTTTTATTAATTTGGTTCCTCTTTTTCAGCACAGTGCTGCTGATGAGAGGCAGACTCACCTGCATGGAGAGGCAGTGTCACCTTCTCTGTGCTCTTATCTGGAGGAGGAAGTTGGGAGTTGTGTTATGCCTTTTTCTGAAAGAACCTCAGCTGCAGATCTTCCATCACAGTCTTTGTACTGCTTTCGCCCCACACAGCTATTTCATCTACACCTTAATGGATGCATTTATGTAACTAAACCACAGTCCCCAGCTCTGCGTGGCACTGGGTACCTCAAAATCCCTAAGGCTCTTATCCTTTCAATTAATCCCTCCTGAGACACAGTAACAAGTTGAAAGCCAAGAACTGAGGATCAGGAAAACTCAGAGTAGAATTCATCTCATCTAACTTGAGAAGTCTGAAATGTAGGTGTGTGCACATAAGCAAGGAAATGAGGTTTTTCTGTAAGAGGCATTAGACCAAAAGAGAGTCTTATAGGGCTGAGATGTTCTCACTGTCTGTTTTAGGAGGGAATTGATCATTCCCTGGAAATGCTTGCTTGCTTTCTTTGTCTATAAGAAAAGATTAGATAAAAGCCCTGTTATTTATACCCATACAATCTAAAAAAAAAATCCATAGTGGAATAGGGAATTGAAAGCACATCTCCTAACTCATACATAGATTTCTTGAGTGGAGAGCCAAGAGCCTATTCCCGAAATAATGATAACAAAATCTTCAAAACTATTGTCCTGCAAGTAAAATTGCCTTTAGACCTTTGCAGATGTTGTGTCCCATGAGTGAGTGGGTGATTCTGTGTCATCTCACACCACATTTTCAAAGAAACAGTGGGACTTACAGTGTGTTGCTGAGGCAGAAGAACATTGCCTCCAAGGCTTCAGTCAACAAAGCTTGCAAATTAAAAAGATAGGACTGAATCACAGAGAACTTCCATCTGACTAAACATGGGAACTGAGCTAGATTGATGAATGCCTACGGATTTCTGGGTCACTCTGGTAGTGCTTAATATCATGTGGCAGAAGGAATTAATTTATTTGTAATACATATAATTAATTATAATTATGAAATAAACAGGCACAATAACAGTAATCAAAACCTTGGCATTATTTGATGTAGCCCCAATTACTAAAGGAAAATTGTCTACACACCTCTTCAGTATTGTCCTTGTTTGAGACAATGTAAAGGAGAATACTCAGCAATATTTTGGGACACCCATGACAAGCATGGAGAAGGAAAACTTAGGGGGAACTTTCTAATACATACAACAAAGTAGCTGAGAAGACAACACCAGGCTCTTTACTGAGGAGTAGGATGGGACAACAGAAAAAGAAGATCATCATAAATAAATCAGGAGAGGTTCAAGTTGGATACAAGAGAAGATTTTTTCACCATGGGGACAGTTAAGCACTGAAGCAGTATCCACCTATGGAATTTTTCAAGACCTGACTAGATAAAGCCCTGATTAAGCTGATGCAACCTCACAGCTGACTCCATTTTAAGCAGGAGGTTGTTCTAAAGACCTCCTGAGTTCCCTTCCAAAACATACTATTCTGTGATAAAAATATTGTTCATGGACTGCTTCCCATCCACTAACAAAGCATGCAAAGAGTAAATAAATGTAGTTCTTATTGAAACTTCATGTGGAGTAGAGTGGCCTTCTCAGTTCTCTGTGTGATGTGTGAAAGAACAATGGAGAGTAGAAATTCACATTACGTTCTGCAGTTTCTAGGTCCTTCACCAGCCCAAAAGTTTGTTCAGCCAGAGTAATGAAAACTAGCTTGAGAAATATTTGCAGCACATGAGAGACCGAAGAGGTAGCTGCTCTGATGATGAGGATGATGGCTGTGACTTTTTGTCCCCAATGCCCCAAGCTGCAGACAGCACAGTTTATAACAGAGGGATCTGGCCCTAACTTTCTATATGGAAAGCTAGCAGTGTGCTATGAAGCAGATTAGTCACCTTTACAAAGTGCTTTCAATAAAAGCACTTTACTTTCCCGCTATGGAGCAATGCCCTATCATGTAGTAAATCCTAAAAAAATCCATCAAAACAAAACAGTAATGAATTCCCTGAACATCCAGAATTTAAATTATTTTGGACCTACACAGATATTGTGTGCTCCAAAAATGATCCAAGGTTTCCTTTGGTGACTTCTAGCTCACAGTGGTCCCTGAAGGAAAGAAAATAATCTTGAATTTTTCTTATATGAATCACTTTGCTGTCATGGAAAATTACAGGAATCACTTGGCTGAGAAAGTGAAACAAGTTATGTCAGCATTTGTAAAAAGTTGGCTTCCTCAACCACTGTGTCACTGAGCCTGAGTCCATGGGATTTTTCACTCTTGCCAAGCCCAAACAAGCACAGACCTATATTGCACCTGCAAAACAGCTACAAAAAACTTTTGAATTCTTTGGTCCATAGAGATGGCTTTGCACTCCTACTCCTTCCAGGTTCATTAAGCCTTTTTACATTGAGGATTAAATCACTTGACTGGCCAGCAGGACTTCTGCAGGAAGTACAGAAGGCCCACTCACACTTCTTGGGGATTTTTTTTTTACTTGATGTAATTGAAAAAAGAAATATACATTGTACTCTTTCGCAAGTTGTGCCTCTGCTTAAGAGAGGAAGAAAATACCTCTAGCAGAGAAAACTCAGCAAACCTGAAGGACAAGTCATAAAGCCATTGAAATGGAAAATTGAAAAGCAGTATAAATAGCCTCTTTGGAAGAAAATAGGTCTTCCCTGCTATAGTGAGCATGAATAAACAATAAATGATCATGTCAATAAGGAAAACACTTGCTAGAGAACGTCTTCCCTCTTCAATTACTGAGCTCCCATTTAGAAACAGTGGTGCACAGGCAGAGAATTAACCTTGCTAGGCTCTTTGGATGTGTCAGTCCCCTATGAGATACATTGCTACCTTCTTTCTACCCCTAAAATTATGGATAAGGTATCTTGTCTGATGATAAATATTTGATCCTGACAGATACAGTAGTAGGAAAGGTGATTTTAGTTTTTCAAGACCACATAAAAGAGACTTGGAAGAGCAGGAGTTCTGTCTTTTCAACTTCTGTCCAAGATGCAGCATGTCAACCAAATTTGAAAATCACATTTGAAACCACCTCTTCCAACCACAATTCTTAGAAGCACCTGAAATTATTAAATTATTCATCTTTGGGTAAGTGATCTGCCCATCTTAGGAGAGGTTTGAGAGTTCATACTCAAGCAACACCCAGCTGAACCAGATCAGAAGAAAAAAAAAAAAAGGTTTACCCTCTGTCACATTTCTTCATGTTCCCAAATGGTACAAATTGGCAGAATTACACTGGAGTTATGCTTGTTACACTTGATGTTACTGCAACTTTCAGCTTTTGAGAAGAAAACTTGTATTTGAATTTTTTTTCTTCCTTTATTTTTGATTGTCAAGAATGAATATTTTTTCAGGAAAAAAATTACACAGGAAATAAATAATTTTATTGCTTTAAATGATTGTATTTTGAATCTCCTTTTTCTGACCAAAAAAAAAAAAAAAGAGGGAAAATTAATTGAAATATTTTAAAAGTCAGTGAATACTATCAATACAAGGAACTATTGTGAACAAATATCTCCAAAATAAAAGAGAATAACTAGGACTAAGTTTCACAAAAAGAACAAAGCTGAGGCATCAAGAACCTGGAAAATATCTGTTGTGAGGAGAAACTAGGAAGAAAATAATGAAGAAATAAGATTCAAGAAAACCAATGGAAGATGAGATGAGCCAATAATATTACACCATATAAAATCTTAATTATTTGTTTTAAAAACCCTTTTAACTCAGCCAAATGCACAGAAACCTTCTCAGCAGTGGGCCACATATACACAGGAAAATAAACAAACAAAAAACCCCCACATCCTGGGAAACAGCACCTCATAAATAAGCCTCTGGACTATGACTGATAAGCAGCTCAGATTTGATCTCCTAAAATGGTGCATGTTGTTGAAGAATAGTGGGTAATGCTGTTTGACCCCCGTTTATTAAAGGAAAATGATAGAATTTAGAAATTTTTAAAAATTAAATGTTTTTCTCCTCATTCAGGCTCATTTCAGTCTGTATTTCAGGACAATTAGGCATTCTTGATCTCTTTACTGGAATATGGCATTATGTCGCTAATTTTTTAGCTACGCCTGCTTTTAGTGAAGTATAATGATGCATTCAGGATTGATTCTATTTAACTTTTTGAAGGAAGTATAAATACTTTTGGCTCTCTTCCCCCTCAGCTTCTACCACCTCAGTAAAACACTGAGAGAATTAGATACAATGCTCTTGTCAAGATTTAAGCTTAATGTGAAACAATTGTTGCTGGTAATTTATATAAGATTGACATTTTCTCTTTATGCCATTTGCAACCTATGCTAGGGTAGACTTCTACTTTCTTTATCTGTCCATAGAATTTATTCTATTTTTTTTTTTTTATGAAAGAAATCTGGGGTTCAAGTTCCACTTGAGCAACGATAGATACAATTTACTCAGTCTGAAATATCATCAGCTGAGGGTGAAAAGTGTTAATTAGCTATAAATTCTTGGAGAGAAACCCTTTGGGATTCTTTAGAAGCCTTGAGTGGATGGCCACAGGTTAGCTCCCATAAAACAGAGTTCTTCATCACCGTCATTGCCATCATTGTCTGAATTTCTTCAAAAGGAAGAATAAATACATGGAATATAAGATATTTCTGAGGATAATAATGAGAAATACAGCTTGTGAGACAGAGCATGAGGTCAGGCTTAGGGCTGTAATGAAAAGAGGCAATTTTCTCTGCTCATTACATGTCTTTCATGAAAGGGGCTTTATTCTCCTGTCCCTTTTTCTATTTATTTTTTCTCTCCACTTAGAATGATTCATAGCATGGAAAGTGAAAATGCAAAACTTTATGATCCACAGCATTTTTTTTTGGATCTGTGCAATGGCTTTTGCCACTGAATTTTTTAGGGCTGAATTAGTCTGACTAGTTCTCTAGCTGTTAACTCCCCTCCCCACCTGTAGAGGTTTGTGGGGATCTCAGATCTCCACCCATCTCCTTCACCTCTGTTCTTAGAAAGAAAACTTTCCTCAGAGAACTTAACTATGCTACTGCAGTGCCTCATCTGTCTTCTAACATTTCAAGAGACCAGCTCAGTACTCAACAAAAATTAAGTACCATGCAATTAAATAAGGCTGTAACTACTCTATAACCCAAAGAGACATGGCTGTTCTCATGCAATTATATAAACTGGGTTTAGTTGAGTCAGACTGATTTATAGTCACAGAATTAATGGGAAAAAGGGTGTCCAGTTTCCTTTTCACCCCATGAGCACTGTCTGGACTAGCTGGGATACCTGTCTGGCTGAAAAAAGGAGGACATGTATTGGGAAGGATGAAAGTTTGACAAGAAAGTCTCACAAATATGTATGCTTGACAGAAAGATTTTTGAATGTAGAAGCTGAGGAAGAAATAGAGATAGAAGCAAATTTTGATATAGAAGACAAGAATTGCTGAGCCAGTCTCAATGGATAACCAAGGAGGCAAAGGGTATGTTAGTTAGAAGGGGGTTTTTATGACTTAGAGCAATGGATAAACCCACCTCAAACAAGAAGATGCTTTTACCAAGCAGAAAGATAGCACAGGCAAACAAGTCAGCAGATGTTGCAAGTAGAGAAAAGGACTCAGAATTTTCCACTGCAAGAAAACTGAAAAACAACTTCTAGCTTAAACTGTAGTGTACTCTTTTAGTGATTGGAGAATAGTAACATGAATATGGTAATTATAGTAGTTGTGATAGGCTATAGATAAAAGTTAAGGTATAGATTGGTTCTATTGTATTAAGATGCTCAGTAAAGAAAAGTATATAATGCATTTGTAACTTAAACTAAGGGTTCCCAGGCCTGCCTGCAGATGCAGCTGACAGCTGTAGGCACAGGCTCTGTCGCCCACGACCCTGGACTGCTGTAACACCTTGGATGTAATAAACTGGATTTGGAAGAGCCACCTGGAGTCCCGCATCTCTCATTCAGGCTCTTACAGACATGGGCTTTTATGTGGTTGTAGGTCTGACAAAGCTTATGCACACCACTAAATCCTGGACTAACAGTGACTGTATACTCAGGTTGATCACCAAAGTCACCATAACAGATGTACAGCCACTGAACTGTAAAAGAGATCTCATATTTGGATGGTTTCTGTTGTACAGTACCCTCATCCTGATGCATTTTGAAGAACTGAATAACTAATGAGTTGGACATTGCCTCCAGCCACAAAGGATGAGCCTCTGACCTGCATAAGCAGCCCTATGATGCAGTTCACTTGTCATGACAGTAAAAACATAACTTTTGGATAAATTTGTGATTTTCAGCACTTATTCTTCCACTCTAATTAGGATCAGATGTAAGAGCTTGTTCACACTTGAATGCTATTAACTTGCGTAACATACACCCATTCCTAAACACAGAAGCTTGTATCATAAATAACATCATGAACTTGACAAGGACAGCCAAATATTGCACTTCTTTGCTTTGCAGAAGATGGTGGGAATTCGAAGGCAGAAGAATTACTTCAGTGGTTACATATCATTCCTTAGTTTCTCTGTGTAAGGAGAGAGAACTGCTTGTTAAATCTGTATATTTATTTATTAATAAAGCAACTTACACTAGCTTGAAATTGCTTCAGAGAAGTAGAGCTTAACAGATACATTATTTTCTTTGATGTAATCAGAATTTTGTTTTACATATTTATCAGAGACACTTTGCTGGAGCTGAAGTTCAGTATCTTTTTCTTCATTCACTGCAAGCCAGTAGATAAAACAACAATCCAAACTATAACTGAGACACATCTAGGGCAGCATCTTTCCTGCACTGAAATATACTTATTACTAAATATTCAAAGGTAAGGGTAAGAAATGCTGGGTTGGGAGTGTTTTCTCTCCTTAAGTGGGTTAGCTGCCTCAGCCTCCACACAATTTGCCCCCTTGAAAGGCCAAGCAGACGAAATTGTTGTCCTCTTGCCTTTGTGAGCGCGGGCTCGGACATAACTGTCAGGGGGAGAGCTGTGCAGTATCATGGATGCCTTCTCATGCTCCAAGGCTTCCAAGTGGGAGTGTTAATTAAGGGAGATTCAGAGCTCAAAGTCCCTCCTCTGCATGAGACGTGCGGAGAGTGGAGCAGTGAGGGGAGGGAGTGCAGGTATGCTGGTAAAACACAGATCCTTGCCCCAGCCTGGGCTGTTCCTAGCAGGACAGCTGTCAGCGGGTCAATCTCTCTGGTACAAGGCAGGGTACTGGCCTGAGGTACTGCTGAGGGCTGTTGTTCTGCCTCATTAGCACATACAACCCTGTCAGGTCACCCCTACAGTGGGAGGCTGAGTGGATTTTCCGCTGGATCATGAACTGTGCTCAAACCTGCTGTATGTAGGGCAGTAGGAGGTTGGTCCCTCAAGGCAGGAAGCCATTGGGCTCTCCTGATCAGCTTCACATTGTTTACATGGGAAGCACAAAAAAGCAGAGTTCAAAAGCCCCTACATTATTTGGCTTGTTGCAAGACATGGCACTTTCATTACTGCAGATGCTTTAAAGCCCTCCTTTCAAATCCTGGAATAGCTCTTGCCTTAAGTCCAGCAGAGGCTGGCATGAAGGCACCCATAGTACTGATCCCGTGATGTACCTTAACTTGACAGAAAAGGGAGAAAAAGCAGAAATAAACCCCAAGCTATATTGTTTCTACCTGAATGCATGTCTTACAGAACATTTACATGTTGCTGCCTTGTCAGTGTGTGGATCCATGCACATTTACTCAGAGAGCACAGAAACTCCATCTGTTTTGAGTACTAAACCTTAACTAATAGCTTATCACTAAGGAGCTCTGTTTGCAATGAGAACACAGATGAAATGATGCTGGCAGTGACACAGCTGTCACTCCATAAATGTATATCTCTGTAACTTAGCTCAGGATGTAGCTCATTGTATTCAAAGACACAAATAGAGATGCACATGCACAAATTAGTAAGTGATGCAGGCATTCCTTGGGGAATTTAATCCAAGTCTTACGCATCATATAACTGAGATGGGAAGCAGATGCCTAATAATAGATCTGTATTCTAATACCATCTGCTCAGACCAAATCCCCATAACAAACTGTGTCTGTCCACATGTCATGCATTTCTGCAGTTTCAGCCTTTCTGAGGCTCCTTCTACAGGTTGAAAGAATAAATCCCTGTCATGTACACCCCAATCAAAGCATTAGGCCATCGGCCATCTGTTGTTTATTTGTGAGGTTATCTTATTTCTGCTGAGCCTCAGCATCCTGGCAGACACTGTAAACTCAACCACATACCACTTCTCTCTCTTCTCATAGCAAGACATTAAAGATGTCCTGTTAAATCACTTCAGCCAAAATATCTAAACGAAGAAGAGAAATCTCAACGGTGCTTTTACAATACAAAGTCAACAAGACATTTTATTTCACTCAGACTAAAACAATTGATTATTTTTAAAATATCCTTACTGAGGTATAATGACTGTGAAAGGAGCTATCCCCTCAGTCCTCAAAACAGAAGACAGGCTCTTTCATATCCTGCACAAACACACAGTCCTGCAAACTGTTTGGATATGTGTTTTCCTTTCTCCTGCTAATAAGAAGGCTTGATGACAGAGGGCTTGATCACCATGCTTAACCCCTATCTGTTTGGGAGAGAGCAAGCAGCTGTACAGATCAAGGGGTTATCGAGGTCTGTAGGTATTCATAATGTACACTGGAGAGAAAATACTCCTGAGAGCTCTTGAAGAACACATTGTACCTGACGCCCACAGCTGGCCAGCTGAGCTCAACCGTTAACACCATCATCTGTACAGTGATAAAGTTGATGGCCCCACCTTTGGATTAGAAAATTATGCACTGCAGACATTCAAGCTGGTCCTTCTGTTAGCTGGAGCAGGAAGGGTGCTCCTTGGGTTCTATGGAATCATTTGATGGCAAGAATCCCAATAGCCCTAGGCTGGTTTGCTGATCAACAACTAGGATGCAACTGAGCTTAACAGAAATCAGGTTTTTACAGGTATCTTCTACATGATCACTGTAAGATTAAAAATGTTTATACTAGAAGCGATTTCTTTTCTTCTTTTTTTTCTTTCTTTTTTTTTTTTCTTAATTCCCACAGATCAAAACAAAGTAACTCTCTTGTTTCTTTCTACTTCTCATGTGCCTAAATAAACAGTACCACTAGCCACTATCAATAAAGCACTGGAAAATTTTCAGTGACAAGAACTTAAGGTGGATGCTAAGGCCTGGCCCTCACATTGTTACTCCTGAGCATTTCTTTGCTGACACTGCTGTTTGTGGAAGGGACTCCTCTGTGCTGTACACAGACCAGTTGCTCCAGTCAACCCCACAGAATTCAGTGTCATGGGTTTAAAGCATTGCAGACTTAGAGCATCTCAATTTCCTCTGTTTTCACTCTTCCCCTGCCCCCACATTAGCAAGTTTGAAGCATGGGGATGTGGAGGGTGCAAGCATGAGGGCAGGTGCAGGTGTGCTGAGCAGCACTACTACAGCCCCAGGGCAAGCAGCTAATGACAGCAGCTCCCGCTTTGAGTGCTTAAGGAAAATCATCACTGCCAAAAAGAGTTTTCCTCACCAAATGGCTTCTGCTGCTAACCACCCACCAGGAAATCACTTCAACTGCTCTCCATAGCCCTCAGTCCAAGGCCTAACTTGTCAGGCATAGACCTGGTCTCTGCCAAGATTGCATATCTGTATCTAGCCCTTCCATGCCAAGCCTTTGAGGGATGCATCCCTTTCTTGGGTCCACTGCATCCCTCTCTCTGAACCATCAAAACCTTCTCTCTGAACCATCTCAAAACCATCTGCATCTCTGAATCTGTTGGATAAAATGCAAAGCACCATTTTCAAACTTTTGACTTCAGAGTTATTTAGCATGTGTCTGACAATCTAGGATGAAGGTTTTCTTGATGATTGGCAGATAATTCACAGACATATCTGTGGCCTGTGGCTGTTACTCTTAACTTAGGTGAGCCTGTTCTGCAGGGCCAACCTGGTAAAATAACACTTTCCCGATGTCAGCAGAAGAATGGAGCTGTCCTATCAGGAGGACAGTCTGTATGGTCAGTCATGGCTGTTATGAAAAGCAAAAGTGGAGTCTGGGGACAGGAAAGGAGCTCACATCCATTCTTTATCTGGAGCATTTAATGGGTTCTAAAGCTAGCAGCTCCCTTAGCAATGTGTGGCTGTGAAATGGAAGTCCATGGCTAACCCACAAATAATAATACAGCACTCACCATAAACATGGATCTTGGTTTTTGCTGCTCAGCAGCTCAGTGGATTGTCCTCCCTGCCTCTGTCAGTTGCAGAGATGTCACTCCCAGATACTGAAAGTGTATTTGACTGTATCATCAATATCCAATAACTACTAGCCAAAAAGTAAATTGTTCATCATGAAAGTTGAGCCCTAGAAGGAGTACTGCTTTGTGCATTGTACCTAAGAATGGAAAATCCTCCATAACACACGAAATTTTTCTCAAAAACCTGCAGAAAATCTATCTCACCCATTCCCTCTTGCCTTTTACTGCCCTGTATTCTAATAGTGTTGGACAAGGAAGATTGAAGGTTTATGTAACTTTTGCAGCAGGGAACAAGGCAAGTCAGGAGCAGTTCTGACGTGTTGCCAGGAGTGGCTGCATGGCATGATCTTTGCTTGGGAGCACAGCATTTGCACCTCCTGATGTGATACCAGTGTCACAATATTGTGCCATTGCAAATTGCTCTGCTCTCCTCACACATATTTTTATTATAGAGATGCTTTCACCTTTGGTGCCTGGTAAAAATGGATAGGAATCACTCAAGTTGCTGAGAAAATGAAGGAAAAGAAGGAAAAAGTGCTTCACTGAGGCTGGAGAAACTACACAAAAAAATGAATAAGTGCAAGAAACCCCGATATGGAGTCAAATGTCACTTCTGTAGAAGACTGCTGAACATTTAGCATAGGGACTGCACAAAGAAAGTCGATTAGAGGAGATAAGTCACAGTAAATGTAAAACAATGCACTTTAAACAAAGGTGTTATTTTAATTTTGTGTCCAGGTGACCAAAATTTTTATTTATTTGTAGTTAGATTTTATCTGATAAAGGTTAATAATAAATCCAGTAGCAAAAGCATCTGGAAGATTTGGTAGTCAAGCAGCAAAAAAGAAAAGGATATTTTTAAGACCTAATGCTATTGTTTTGCATCCAAGAACTGAATACAGTAAATCTGGTTTATGTTGAAATAACAGCAGAAGAAAAAGCTATGAAAACAGGAAATCATCTCTAAACTGAATGCATCTCATTTCAGCTCTTTTGACTGTGTGAAGCACAAAGCTTTTCTCATTCACAAATATGAAGCAATTTTATTTTGTAATCGCACTGCTTTTTTTTTTTTTTTTTTTTTTTAAGAAAGTCATCTGACTTCTTAAGGATGATATTAGACTCAATAATAAAACAGGAATGCACCTATTTTCTTTGCAAATTTACTCAAGTACCTTCTTGTTGAAATGATGCCACTTCCTGGCTTTTTGGTTTTTTTTGTGTCTAGCAGAAGTAAACCATGTATATAATAAATACAAAGATAAATTTGGAGCACACTGAATATACATGTCCCAATTCTGTGTGGGTTTTAAACCTTTCATCCATATTGTCTCCTTAGTTATTCATATGCATACTAGACCTTTAGAGTTTTTCTATTTTTTTCAGGATCGGGGTACATACCAAGAATTATAGCAATACTTGCCTAAATTAGACTCCAGAGCTTTGGTGCTAAAATGCTGGTTAAAATTTTTAAAATATTCATCATAATTAGACCACACTGACGTGAAAAGCTTGTTGGTTTTGTAGGCTTAATTTCTCTGTGAATTTCAGAAACAGATTAGCAATACTTTGCATTAGGATGCCAGAACATTCTCACAGCAGTCAGTGGAACTATGTGAGATTTGTTAACTGAGCTTCTAAGATGGGTTATCATTTGAGTTAAAAATTAAGGCAACTTTCCATTACTACTCTGGTTGTAGATGGAAAAGGTGAGATGGTAAGAAAACATTTTACAATGGAAGGAACTTGGGAAAGCAAAGACAGGTGGCAAACTTCAGTCAAAATGCATGGTCATTTTGTGTAACAGACTCCCATTCTCTTTTAAAACCTTCAAAGAGCTGTCAATCACCTGTACCATAATTCTTCTATTCATAAATTCGTAGAAGAATTTATGAATGTGGTTGAAACACCCTGCCATTCATCAAGAAAATCACTGCTGACCATAAACTGTCATTTGAGTTAATAATAATGCTAATAAGTCTGAACAGCTTCTTTCACTCTCCAGTCCTTTGATCTTATCAAATGCATAAACCTTGTAAACTGTTTCAGCCTCCTGGGAGTAAGTGAATGAAAAGCCATTTACTGCTGTAAACTGTACCACAAATGCAGCCTCAGGTCCTCAGTGACAAAGCCAAGAGGCTGGAGCTAAGTGAGCCATTCTGCCACTACTCTGTTCAACACAATCTCCATTTATTGTTACAGCAGAGAGCTACTAGGGAGAGTGCCTTGGCACAGATCACTGGTAAATGGAAGTTTTAGTGAAACAGATGTCAAGTGTATGTACAAGGCACCGATCCCCAGGTGTGCTACTCATCCTTTGAAAGGATCTCTGAGGAAACCTGCAGGAAGACAACCCCAGTTCATTCAGAGAGATTGCCTACCTTGGATAACTTTGAAGTAGGGATGGGGAAAACAGGAAATTTCCTCAGAGCAGACACAGCCATATAAGCCTCAAAACCAGCACTACATGCTTTTGGGGATTGATTTCCTTTCTTCTGACTGCAAGGATTTTTTTTTTTCTAAAGTTCAAACATTGTCTCAAATAATATCTTTCTTAGGGTCTCTGTCACTCAGAATTGTATAAAAATTAACAGAAGGCATCTCCAAAATTTTTACACTATGGAATATGCCACGGAAAAATATTTTTTCTGGACAAAAAAATCTAATCATTATGCTGTTATGTAATAATCTTGCCAGTAGTCTAACCATGCACATAGCATAATTCCCATTGGGAATGGAATAAACCAGAAAGCAGCAAACAAAAAACCTAGATGCACTATTCATTCATAAATACTGCATGTCAGGTCTGTTGTTTGCAGGAAGTTGTTCATTGTTCACAGATTTTATTCATTCCTAATGAAAATTTTCCCAATGTTAACAGCAGCTAAGTATTTGTAAAGGCTAATCTCTCACTATTCCCCTGTTTCAAGTGATCAAAAGAGGAAATCAGGTGACCATTTGCACAAATAAACCTTTGCAAATACCTAGAGAGACCTTAGATAAAAGAGAAGATTAAAGTTGTTCCTTGATATTTTTTCAAGAAACACTTCTGTGGAGCAAACATCTTAAAAGACTGTCAGGATTTTATGATGAACCTGCCAATGATGAAGTTTGGGCTGTGAACAAGTACACAGCAAGAAGACACTCTTTGCCATGCTAAAACACAAAATTCTGCTGTCCTTATGCAACTCACTTCATAGGGCTAAACATAACCAAATTAATTTTCAAAAAGCCCATATTTACAGCAAATATGGCTCAGAATATATATTTAAACAAAATGGTTGATGATAATATTATTTTGGGGAAATCTTCCATATCTTACTAACAGATTGCGAATGACCTTTAGTAATCTAGTTTTGCACCTCTGTCTTCTGCACAGTTCTGTGTTATAACATTAAAAGTGCAGATCTATACTGCTCTTTTGCAATCCTATGCAGCAGAGAAGGGTGCTACACTCGTGTAAGTTATTTATATTGAACCAATAAAGCTCCCCTTTGATTTCATATTCTGAGCTCAATCAAAATATCAAAATATCCCTAAACAAAATACTGTCAGGACATTTGCATTTTTGGTAAGAATACTTGAAAAGTCAAATCAGCAGTCAGAGTGAAAATAACATTCTCATTGATTTCCCTCTGTTAGTTTGGTACCATCTCTTAACAGTGAGATAGAAGCTTTCATGGATTTCTTAGTGCCACAAAGAAGTCTATTAGGTATAAACAAAATGTGTGCACTTATCTATCCATAATCACGTTCAGAGATGTCTCTTTATGCATGACAAAATGACTGGTGAAAGAAATGATATGTGATTTGCTTTTAAAATCCTTACTTGTCTGTTTAACAGCAAGGTGTCATCATCTTTCAGAGCTCAGAACAGAAAGTATTTATTCTAGCATGAGAACACAATATGAGCAAGTGAGGAAGGACAGGGGAAGAAATTAACTGAACCATTAATAAAAAAGTAGTATTTGATATAGTGAACAACATATTAGACACAGTCCTCTCCAGTGGTTACTGTCTATGGATTTGTTGGTTTTATCCACCAAATGAGCAACAATGGTCTGGAGGGCTTTGGAAAAGGGCTTCTTCTACATTATCAAAGCATTAGGAATACAAAAACTGCCTCACAGATTCCTGCTCAACACAGTTCCTCCTCCCACCTCATCTTTGCACTCTGTTTGCCTTTCTCAGCCTTTCTTTTGAGCTCTGAGCACGTTTCCCAGCCTGTTTCTGTCAATCACTATTGTCAGAACAGCAGCTGCACGGAAGTGTCCACAGAATTATTTCATACTGAAAACTCACCACTTAATGTATCTGAAATCTGCAGGAGCATTACTGGCAAGGAAATGTTGCCCAGTTGCCTGCCTGCCTGCTATTCTAGCTCCTAAGGCAGCTGGTTTGGTGGGATGCTGCTGAGCTTGCTACCTGACTGCCGGTACAGTGAGAGCCAGCAGACCCAGAAGTCTTCCCCTCAGCTGTAATGAAACTCATTTTATTTTGGGTATTTATACTTTGGCATGGCTTCTGACCTGCAAGTATGTCCATTGTCTAGTTCTTTTTCTGGTTAAGGAAATGATGAAGAATTAAGTAAGAGTGGGACTAAAAGGAGGGAAAAGTGTGCATTATTATGTTGGGATGCCAACTGAGCCTACTCTGTGAGCTCATGGCACTGCTGGAGAGATGCTTTCTCCAAACAACACTCTGGGTCAGGGAAGTTCTCCCTCTGAGTGCACACCTGTGATCCACCTCACTGGGACTCCCTGTGCAACTGGAGTGTCCCATAGGAAACAGTAGAGAAGGAAACAGGAAACATCCCTTACTTGGAGAGTTTAACTACAATCAGAGTCAGGGAGCAGAGGAGGACTGAGGAGCAGAGCTGATGGAGGGAAGAGCTAGCGACCATATAGAGCTTTAGTTACACATCGGTGTGCAGTTGGAGGGAAAACTTCCCCCACTGTACCCAGAGCTGTTTTGCTCATACTTTACCATATTAATTAATAAATTGATTGTTGCTTGAATATTGGCCTAGTCAAGCTTCTTATTTATAACACAGGTAAAATGGAGCATAATCTTTCCCAAATTATTTTTGGCTGCAGATTCCTGTCAGCAATACTTTTTCTGGAGCAACTCCTTATATATCTTTGCATTTAAAAAAACCCCTCAAACCTACAATCTAGGAATTTTTTGAGATACTTGATAAAAGTCTCAAACTTGGCATCTTTAACCATGCCATCAAGCATTCAAAAATCTTGTAACAGAAAGTATATATATTATTTCAGCTGCCCACCTCAGGTCTCTTTTCACCTTCTAGTGACACATTATAGGGACAGAGGTTTCCTTCCTTTAGAAAAATTGAAGTGTCCTGGGCAATTTTGAATCTTCCATTCTAGACAGTTTCAGGGGAAATACCAAGCCTTTCAAACAATACTGATGAGGTTGAACATGAGTCCAAAGCTCTAATTCTTGTTTCCATACTGAAACAGAACAACTCAACTCAAAAGTACAATATGTGTTTTGAGAAACAGTGCTCAAGACTGACCTTTGGCACATAAAGGCCCAAGCCTAGGAGAAAAAAAATCAGTCTTTGAAGAACAAGGATTAACATTTCCTATTCTGAATTAGAAACAAGTTAATTTAAATTAAATAAGTCTTTTGTTGGTTTATAGGATTTTGTTATTCTTTATATTTTTAATATTGACAAAAATAATGAATGGATTTGGTTGGAAGTATACAGCTGTACTAAAAAAAGGATTATAAAGTATATCTCATTTCTCAGAAAAGCTGGTTGACTGGATATTTGGATGCATTTCTTTACTGAGAGGGTGGTCAAACACTGGAACAGGCACCCTAGAGAGGTGGCTGATGCCCCAAACCTGTCAGTGGTCAAGAAGCAGTTGAACCATGCCCTTAACAAAGTTTTTGGTCATCCCTGAATTGGTCAGGCAGTGGGACCAGAAGATCATTGTAAATCCCTTTCAAATGAAACAGTCTACTTTGTTCTAACTTTCCTACTATCAGAGTGTGCACGCATCAACTGCAGTAGCTTTTTTCCACTTCTGATTTCTCTAATGAGCAATGAAAAAAAAAAAAAAAAAGACAAAATCATTCTGAGCACTTAGTTGAGAAAGAAGAGATGTGATTTAACCTCACAAAATGGCACCACATGTGTAACTACTAACCATAAGAGTGCTGATCACTGGCATTAGAATTCATGTTGCTCTTTTCCTAAATAGGCATTTACAGGCATTGTGCTAGCAGCTGAAGGGCGATCATTAGCAGCTCCTGAGACATGATTCACAGTCTTTTAAGTTTTCCCCTTTTTGCCCTTTTTTTTTTTTTTTTTTTCTTTCCTTGGCAGCTTGCTGAGAAACACATGAGTGTCAGAGCCAGAATACAGATATCTGTAAAATGAGAACACAGGTCGTGGTCCACCTCACCCACAGCCTGGCACAAAGCTTTGCACACAGTGATGGGGTCATATTACTATTCTTACTGATATCATGTTATACAGCCCAAAGTAAAAGAATGCTCTCCACCTCAAATCATTCACAAGTTCTTGAAACTGGTCCATATCAATCCATGGAATTTCCAGCCATCAGCAGCAAGTACTGAAAAAACAACATAACAACATGAATATCTGGAGAAATTAAATACAATCACTTAGTCTAAGACGTGAATAAGTGGAAGTCTTTCTACTGCTTTTCCTTCCTGTCTGCTTTTGGACAGAAGGCAGCACAAATTCAACAAATCCACTTCTGTTTCTACAAGCACACTCACATTGCAGCAGAAGTCTGTAGCATTACTAACTTTGTTACAGTGGTGCCAGTTAAACTCACTTAAGCACTTCTGGAAATGAATAAATATTTCCAGTAAATTTGCATAAAGGTACCATCTTACTTGCAAAAGAGATGCTCAGATAGAAGAGATTATTATTAGACAACAACATTTACAAGTGAAAAAGGGGACTTTATTCACACAGATGAAGCTGAAGGTAAAGTGCAATCCTTCCACCCCCAGATCCCCTGTGAAGGTGTCTCAAGAGAGAAAGGGTCACCTTGCTGGTGGATCAGTCTGTTTCTGCTTCTCAGTTCCCAGGGGTGTGAAACTTTCCTGGATGCTGCCTGTTTCTTTAGCAATCTTGAGTGTAAGAGCATTACAGGGCAATGCTGGAAAATGCCTGAGATCAGGAGAGAGCTGCTAGCCAGATGGACATCGTCACCTCTGCTGGCTTTCTTGATGAATTCTCCTCAAAATGCTCAAGTTCAACAATTTCCATCTCCTTCTGAATTCTACCAAAAGCCCAAAGAGACACACTGAAACCACTTATTGAAAAGAAATACAATAAAGAAACTATTTTGCAGAATTTCTACCCATATTCTCCTCCACTGATACTTTGTCTACTCCTCCTAGTTGCTTGGTGTAGTTCTTAGAATCAGTGTCAGGACACCTTTGATGCTGTTGAGAGCTGAAATAACCTTATTTGAACTGCTTCTGTCCCTGGGAATTAAGATATTGGGCTATTCATGTGTACATAACATTGGACTATTTTATTGACACCCACATTTTATCAGCGTTAAAAACTAAGAAAAAATACTGCCATAGATAAACAAATACTGTTTTAGTAAAACACTGAAGTTATGGATTAATTTCAGGGTCTCTTTTTTTTTTTTAGATGATTTAGAAAGGTCGAGCCATAAGGATTTCACACTGTGAGGCAATCAGTGAACATGGTACCATCCCAGTACAGCACCTGAATTTTTGACACAGATAAAAAGCTTCCACAAGCTTTTCAGAAGCCAATATCAATAAAACCTTTCTTTATATGGCTAGGAAAATTCTTCCTAAAGTTTTGTTACCTGCCAGGACTTTTCAGTGAATAATTTATATTTTAGAAACTTTGATGACCCAAAAGTTGAAAAGTTTATAGGAAAGTTTAACAAGGGACAGCTGCAATGATTAAACTACTAAAGTACAATACTAAAGTTCTCATTCAAAAGTTATTACTCTGAATTCTTAATTATGCAGTAACTTCTACAGCAATGGCTTAATGAGACAAAAACAAGGAGTATTTCAACTGCAGTCATGTCTAGGTAGAAGGATGTGGAGGAAGCAGGAGTCTCCTGATGATGGACCAGATGGTGGAGCACCTTCTCGGTGTAAGAATTGTCACTTGAGACACATGGGTATTGACTGAGCACAACTTGGGTAATGCAGCATAAATTTTAGAATTTGGGAAATTTCTGAAGAAGCTTAGGACTATTAAATTTCCAAAACAGAATAGTCTAGAAACTAAAAAACGAAACCAAACCAAACCAAACAAACTCTATCTCAGCCAAAAACAGGACACCAAATAAGTAAACGTGTAAAAGTTAGGATTTTTTTCCCCACCAAGATTTTGCCAGTTCTGCTATCAAATCAGGAAAATGTCTTACAGATTCAAATAATCAGAGTAGGTCTGTGTTTTTTCAAAAAGATGGTACCACCTGACACTTCCGTTACAATTTGCAGTGTAGCTCTCTACATGACACACCTGTCAATTTGATTTCTCCAGTTAAGGGATGGGAGGAATTCCTTAGAAGCATCTGACCTTTCTGATATTTATCTAAATTGAAAATCAAAATGCTTTGAGATTCACAAGCTGCTCACCCTAATCAATTTTTCCTCTGCCAAGCCGCTCACCACATGAAACAGCTCATGAGCCAGAAGGAGAGAGCACACAGACACACCACAGTGCTCCTATGGTTTGAACAAATTCTCCTCTGTGGTTTGGCCACAGAGATATTTTTTCCCATTGCTATATATAGAAGTGAAAACTGGCTGAAATAGCTTTTTAGAAGCTAGAGTCAGGATTCCTGGCTTCTTTCCTTGGATTGATGGCCACATGACTTACAACAAAACACAGGTACCACTTTTCCCCAAAATTTTTGTTTGGATTTAGATGCTGATCTTGACACCTATTGGAGTGTGTAAGTTGTCAGAAATGCTGAGGTTTTTCAGCTCTCACTGGAATCAGTGACATTTGTAACTCAAAACCACAGATCCTTTCTAACTCACCTGAACTTCATAAAAATAATGTTACTGAAATGCCTTCCATTTTAAAAAAATATATATACTTTTATTTATGCCTTTATGGAATTACACCTTATTTACCTCATGAGCAAAAAACAGTAAATTCTCCTTTCTCTGATCACAATATGTTGGGAACTGACTCATATTCCAGAATCAGTGCACAGATGGAAGAAACTAGAGGACAAGCAATGCTTCTTCATGGTTTTCTTGCTTTTCCAAAAGAGCCAAGGGTCCATCACAGCCTGCTACTGGCACCATGCAGTTCCTGCTGTCTGGATCCAGTAAGAAGCTGCTGAAAGCCTCTCTACAAAGTGAGAAAGCTGTTTTTGTACTGGCACTGGATTAGTCCAAGATGAAGCACTGAGGACAGTACAGCAATGGGATAAAGCTCTTACATCTGCAGCTGTGGATTAGGTCTGGTAGGATAGTGCAAACCAGGGAAAGGAAAGGGACATGAAACAGAGAAGGTGAGCATAAAGCCCCATGCCTCATGTAGAGCACGCTGCCCCCCCTCCGCCAAATGCCAGCATAGGTGACACTGCAGATGCTGTCTGGGGGAAGGAACTGGCTGGATGAACAGTTGTTTTCTGTGCAGGTACTATAGTAAAACTAGCAGCGATAAGGCATTTTCAAAAATCACAACCTGTTACTGAGGGAAAAAAACATCTAATGTGTGATCCCATCCAAACTTTATTAGTGGCATGACTTTATCCATGGTATATATGAAAAGGTATCACTGCTACGCTAGCTGGCCTCATGGAATCCTTTCCCCACTCCTGAACACAAATACAGGTGCGGATTTTTAGCCTGAATGGCTGCTCAGAGACTGAATGCCATGTGTTGCTGAGGCCTTGCTGTCATTCTTTTTGTTCTTAGAGACAACTCAGTTTATTTACCTGTGAGTAATGCAATCATTCCAAGCCCACACTGGCAAATCCTTACTATCCTATCTGTAGCTTACAGAAGGCTCTGATACACAAGGTCAATGTATAGATTTACAGGATTATGGCAATCTAGTTTGATCTGCTTTATAATTGACTCTACAGGTCTGAATGTACCTATTTCAGCTCAGGAAACCTTCCTGTGTCACACTGTCTGTGCATGTGTGAAGACACAAACATGTGAAAGCACACACTGAGACCTGCTGTGATGCTGCATAGTGCTGGGATGTGAAGAATACTTGGAAAAAGAATGGAGACAGAGAGGAAATTAAATGAAAAGACAGAACATCTGTGTTTTAATGGCACACTAATAGCTACCTCAAGGTGAGACCCCATTATTCTGACAAGAGTTCAGGCTCTTCAACCCTGTAGCACCTCCTAATGTCATCCACCTTCTCTTAGTGCTATAACGTCAGGGTTTCAGTCATAAACTATTTTCTATGTTAACTTTCCTGTGTTTCTAATTTGTTTTCAATCTTTGACTGTCCCTTTTTTCAATCAGTTCCTCCAATGCACATTCAAGGTACAAAGAAACGAAGAAAAAAAAAAAACTATCAGGGGGAATGGTATGAATATTTTCACATTTGGATCCCATCTGCTGCACACAGCTAGAACAGAAGTAGTTGCTGCATTTGCTCACACGTATGTGGAAAACTGATGCATGCATCCCATCATAGGCAGGGGTTGAAGTCAATACTGTAACAGTCAGCCAGGGGATTTTAATAGCAACTGGGAGCTTCTTAGGGTGCATTCATGACTGGTATCTCAGCATACATGACAAGAAATAAAAACCTGGTCTTGCAGAAGAAGGTGAGATTTCCCAAAAAAAGGCATCCAGACCTCTAGTCATGTTCAAGATTCTTGCTCAACAGGTCAACACTTGGAATGTTTCAGATTGGCATACAGTATGGTGTTTGGGTGAGGGGGTGTGCTTTGGGGAGTAAAGTTGTTTATTGGGGAAATTTTTAATGGATTTTGTTGTTGTTTTGTCTGCTTTGTTGTTGATTAGGGATTTGGCTTTGTTTTATTTGTCTGTTCTTGTATTTTCTTCCCCCTCCACCAAAAACACCCCAACTAGATATGCCTTGCAAGCACTGTGAGGCTCGCTCTGTATACAGTGGTCTCTCATTTTTAGGCCTCCCTAAACCAAAGAGCAGAAAGAACAGATGTCTACTTTTTCAGAGGATGTTATCTCTGAAAACATCCCTGACTGGCTTGCCTTCTTGCTCACCCAGATGTTTCTGTCTCCCCCACTGTTAAGTGGTATTAGTGTTAGACAATGATTTCAAACTATATCCCCTTTGAAGAGGTGATTTAAGTACCAGCATTCCCTAAATGGATCCTTCTATCATTGCAGAGAGCTGTGAAAGTTTACAGCTTTAGTTTTTGGGTTGGAATCAATTCTTCTGTCCATTTACTCAGTCAACATAGTGAGGAATGCCACCTTTCAGTTCCTGCTCCCCCATAATGGAGGGCCACCACTGCCTAAATACTTTCAGGGTGTATTTCATCCATATCTCCTGCTGGAGATCTTAGCTGCTGCAAGGAGCATGATACTAGCTTTAATGAGAGATTGACCTGATATAGTCCATTATATAGTTTTAAAAAAATCTGTCTTTCTCATCACATTAAATGTCTTAATATAAATAATAAAATTTATTATATAATGTATATTTAATATATAACATGAAATTTAGAATAATTTAAAATATTAAAATGCCCTATAGTTAGATACAATGAAATACAATATATTGATTTATAGTATGTGAATTATTGTATGAATTGTGTTAGTCTTTAAATATTAGTAAATTAATAATTTTCTGACATACATGCAGCCACTTGTTCTGTATAATTTAACTTTATTTGCTTTGAATGACAAGGCCCAATCCTGAATCACTCTTCTGGACACAAATAGTTATTTGTGCCTGAGTTTTGGTTGAGTTTTTGTTTCCATTTTGAGTTACTTTATAATTATAACAGCTTCATAATTGATACTAGTTATAATTGCTTAAAAATTCAGTGTATCTCATTTTTCTGATGAATCCGCAGAAAATCCACCATTCATGCCAATTGTAAAAGCTGCATATTAGTGTTGTCAGAGGGAAATGAAACCAGAGCCTCTCAGAGAAAAATTGTGTCCACAGCTTATGTACCAGTCTACCCAAAACACAGCTGCATTGTATAAACAGCAATCCATTCACACCCCTGGGAAAATCGGATCACAAATAAAACTACCACAACAGACCAAAATCTACATCTGAATGACATGCATCCCAGTGAAACAAACAATAACAATCATCATCACCATTATTATTAATAGGCATTGCCTGGCAAACTCTTTTCAAACTGAGGCAAATGTTTCTCTATTAGTTCACTCCTTCTGAAAATGGTCCTGAAAAAATCCCCTTGACAATCCTAATGTGCATAAGACATTGATGGAAAATACTGAGTTATGAGCTCTTGCATGCTGAACCAGCTGCCTGGAAAATGTATCTTGGGGACAGCAACAATTTGAAATGCGCTGTGAGATCCTTTACCATAAATTGCCTGCCTGCAGAATCATTCCACATGTCAAAGAAGGACATAAAAGTGAAGTACAGGGATGGACAACAGAATGGCCAGCAGCTGAGCCAAAGAGGGAAGAGCAATTTGTTCAGCCTTACCATGGGGATCAGTGGGAAAAAATGGTGAGCTAGCTCCTTGCAGCCTAAATACTCTTCTGATCAAGGGTAATGGAGGTGAAACAGTAGACATCCTCTTCACAAGGATTTGGAAAATTCTTATCCTCTGATGGGGTCACTAAGTGTAAAAACAGGGCAGGTCTGTGTATTAAATTTGAACCAAGTATAAATTAGGAATGTAGAGAAGGCAAAATCCACAGCAAACCACTGTGTTTGGCATAAAGCATGGCTGGTAGTCAGGGTCTGAAACAGGGATGGAAAATCCAGTTTGAAAATTAAGCTGGAAAGAGGGTCAAAAAGCCAGGAGTACAGGAATCCCAGTAAAAGTGAGGGTAATAACATTTGAAGAGCTGGAACAAGGCCAGTGCATGCTTTCAGAAACAAAAAGCTGAGCAGGGATTTGGAGATAAGGACCAGAAGTGAAGTTGTGCAGTAGGGTATGGACACTATGAGCTGTCACAGGGCAGACACAAATATGGTCAATATGACTATGCTATAAAAACTGTGCAACGGTAAAGCACTCAGAGAGGGAGTCTAGGCTAGAAAATAGCAAATAAGATCTGTGTCAGAAGCTGTACAACAAATGACATCATGTGAGGCTCCCCTCCCGACTGCCCAGACCCAGAGGCCAGCCCTGCCACAGGACTGACTGGAAGCCCAGCCTCCCAGGAGGCTGACTGCAGTCAAGGCATTCACAAACACTTGATTGCCAAGGTAGAGCTGTATTAAAATGAAGGCAATCAAATCGTGACTTTCCAGCTTATTAAGCCTGGTAATACCATGGTGACACTCCATCATGCAAATAAAAAACCAAGGTTTGGATAATCAGTGTTCAGCCCATCTGTAATTTGATGAGATTGTGAGCAGGAATGTCTCTAAAAGGCGTGGGTGCTCTATTCATGAAAGCAGGCAAAGCTCAGATTTTTTTTTTCCCCCAAAATCTTCAAAATACAAAATGCAAATCAGAATCCTGCAAAACCAGAAAAGGCTTCTTAATGTTTTTCAACTTTTCTTGTTTTTACCTGGGTTGTGAAAATTGTAAAGGCGCTTTTTTTGTTTTCTCCTAATGTGGCATCAGAATTCAGACAGGCAAATAAAGGGAGAGAGACATTAAAAAAAAAAATTCACATCAAGTAAACATGTCAATAATATGCCTAAGTCCAGATTTAAATTACCTAGAATTTTGTGAGTGCTTCAGTCTGGGTACCTGGCTTATACAACTCTCTAAATTTCAGAGGAATTGCTTGGCAGGGATTAACTCAAGGAACTCTAATTTGAATTAATCTAGTGCACAATATATTTTGGATGCTTTGAACATTACCTTTTAACATTTGTAATACAGTTATAAATTTAAATCAAGGCAAAAGAGAGGACATAGTACTCTAGTTCCCAAAAACTAAAAAAACCCCTCTGTAAAACAGTCTAAAACCACCCTGGTGGCTATGAAGTCTGAACTTGTAGCCAGAGAAACACAGCCTTCCCTCTTCTACCTCTTCTGTCAGCAGCTTGCAGCACAACTGCTTTTGTCACTGAACCGTGTGAAAACTCAGACTGAAGGGAAGCGGAAATCTGATGGGTCAGACATTAATGCGGATTTATCTTTTGTAAGCAGTGTGTTAATTTCAATTAATGTTTAACATACTTTGTTTTTAAAACAAATATTTCAGAAGCCTCTTGCAATGTGTTTCTGAAGTTTGCTCTTTAAATGTTCATGCTGGATGTCATGGTGAAAAACACTGGAAAAAAGGGGCTCACACAGTGAGCTGTAAGAGGCAAATGGTCTCAGTTACTACTCATGACACACTACAATTCGTGACTGAAATCCCAGCTCTCTTGACCAAAGGTTATCAGGTTCATTGGTGCCTTTTCTCCTACAATCCATTTCTTTTGAAGAAGAAAGGGAAATAGGGTCTTTAATCAATGAGAATGTGTTTGGGGGATTTTTGGTATTTTCTTCTCCAAAGTATCCTTTCCTTGTGATTTTTTTTTTTATTGAGATCAAGAGCCCAATATTTGGGGTTTTTTTAAAGTTAGGAATAGCAAATACCTTTCCTCTCCCATTTTCCACATGTAAGTACCTCCATGTCTTTTCAGGCAATAGAAGTCCTTCCTTATGAGCTACATTCACCACCCGGCTCCTTTGCCCTTTGCCAAGGACATCAGTGATGAACTATAACATGCCTGCAAGACAAGGACTTGAAGGTTGAAGGTGAGTTTCACAAAGGGTGTTTGGAGTGCAGGGCAGATTGGCAACATAAACAACCTAAGCATCTCTGGAGAGATGTCGGGGTCCGCTGTTTTGTGTCTCTGCCCCTACACAGGGAAAGGTGGTTCTGGGCGGCCGCGATTGCGAAGGATGAGTCTGGACTCTCAAATTCTCGGTCTTCAGTTCTGTTTATTATCTCTTATCTACAAAGTTTTCTCTTTGCCCAGCCGAGGTCCGCTCAGCAGGACAGTCGAGTGCACTCTCCCCCACCCACAGGGCGGTTGTGTCTTTTATAGTAAAAATTACGTGTGACATATTTACCTTTATTTCCCAATACTATTCATCCTTATAGACAAGTGCACTTTCACTATGAACCAATCTCCAAGTGCCAACATCACCACACAAAATGGAAGAGATGAAGAAGAAAGAAGAACACAGGACCATGCCCTGAATCCTCCATCTTGCCTTCATGACCCCCCTGTACCTATTTTTCTAAAATTTATATTTCCCTCCATAAAGGTATCACTCACACCCAAGAAGCTCTCATTTCCTCCCTCACAGGTTCTTCTCCTTTTGATGGATCGAAATCCAACCACCAAACCCTTTTGGCAGCATTCCAGGGTTTCTGAGCCCCCCAGGGGCTCCCCTGGTGTCTCTGCACATCCACAGTGATGTGCTGAGATCCCACATAGAGACACAGTGGAAGTATTCAAAAATTAAATGTCTGGGTTTCAGATAAAGGTTTTTGGCTAAAAGGTTTATGGTTTATGTTTACTTTTTGAGCTCAAAAGGATTTTATACTTTCCAAAAAGAGAAAACTGATTTTCTTCTGACAAGATCTCACAATTACCTTCTGCTTGCTTTGGGAAAACTTAAGCAAGTACAATGCTGATCCTACTGGCACATTACCCTGATTCAGTGTCAGGGTAGAAAGGGAGTTAGTAAGCCTGACTGCCAGTGAAGTACTACAATAAAAGCCCTAGTGCAGATATAGTCTGAAAAATATAAGGTGATTTATGGGTGTGTAAATTATTTCTCCTTTTGAAATGGAATAAGTTATAGTAACATAAGCACTTTTTTTTCTAGCAATAACTGTATTCACACTACAAGGGTTTTGTCAATTTAATGATATCAGCATAGTTAAAAAGCAAAACTTCCTCCTGTCAACAAGACGTAGTCCATATATAAAAGGCAACAAAGTTTTCTACAGAAAATAGGAGGAAAAAAAAGAAAGTACAATTTTTTCTTGTGAAAAAGCTCAGTACCTAATATAGGTAGTTCACTCACTCTTTCTCCTCCATTGCTGCAATGACTTCATTCCTGGACTATAAGTTCAAGTAACATCACACAAAACTTTTACTAGCAATACTGAAGCTAAATCTAAAACTAAAAAAAATACCTAGACTGTGGGTGCACTTTTAAATGAAGTAATTGATAATTAATATATGTTCTTGAAATGTTTTTGAAATCCCATTCTGTTTGGCTTTTGTTTCTTAAAATGACTATCACTTGAAAAGTGAGATAGTCTGGCACAAATTTATACAGACATGACAAATTAATTTTGCAGGTACCATCATGACAATGGAATTGTACAGTGTCCAAGATATTGGTCACCTCTACACAAGGAGAGACAACAGATTGGATCACCTTCCAATCAAGGACATTATCCCTGTTGACAAAACTCCTTTATCAAGGTATAATTTTTCATGTGCCAGGGGATTCATGTGAATGTTTTTCATTATATCTATTAGGTCACAGACTGATATTGCATTTGAGAAGGAGGGTTTTCCAGGGCTTTTGGAGGACTTGTGAACACTACACTTCCATCGAGGACAGCTTAGACTTTTACAACAGAGCCTGAGCAGGCTGGTGTTCTGTAGGTTAGCAAGATTCAAAAAGACTTCGGAGTACAAGGACTGCTTTGGGTCATAACCCTTTTTATATATTTTCCTGCTGCAAACAGATCTCAAACCTTCTAGTAAATCTCCATTCTGCCTTAGACTGAAGACCTTTTAGAGCCTCTGACCTGTAAGGAGGTATGCTTGATAAAACCACCCAGAGCTGGTATGGGGGGATTTGTTTGATTGTTTGGTTACTGTCTTCAATAAATTTGATAAGTTTCCACAAGTTTAGTGAGAGAGAATAATTTTTTTTTTTCTTGGCATAACACTCACCATACCTTTTCCTTGCTTCATTGCTAACCCAGTATGAACTGATGGGAAGAAAGTTCATGGCAAGCTGAAATATTTCAGCATTATTGCGAAAGGCCCAAAACAGAACTGGCATATGTGAGCTCCTGAGCAGTCCAGGGTTCAGCAACAGAGAATCATTCCCCACAACATATACGTTCTCATGTTTACCCAGTTTTTATAAGATAAAGTCTTTCATTTCTATCAGGATGACATTGAACCAGTAGGATCTGGTGTTGTGAAACACCGAGGACATATTGATTTGCCGTAGAACTTCAAAATAGTTGGGTAAGTCTGAGTGCTGAATGACAATTACTGTGTGCAGGTACAGCACTATTGGCAACATAATGTTTCAGAGGCAACAGTAATTCAAAATTCACAGTGTCTGCTCTTGTGGAACGTACTGGTCCCAAGGTACTACTGCATAACCATGGTGCCTTGGCCAACAGCCCCCTTGCCAATAAAACAGCTTTTAAACTTCCCCTGTATATATGCATGAACCACTGCAGAGTACATCAGAGCACTTACTTTTGCCTGCACAGTCCCTGCAGGATTCTGCTTTCTCCTACCCTGCTTCAAAGCAAAAGCAGTCTCAGAGAAGACGATCGAGACACACTAGAGAAAATCTTGGTGTACGCTGCAACAAGGTGAGCCTTCATCCTGTCATTCCCTAGGATGGAACCTGCTGATTTGAAAAGGGCTTTGGGGAGTCCTTTCTGAAAGAAGACTGTGGGGTAAAAACTTAATCTACTTCTTTCTATAATTTAGCTTATTGAATTCTCTTCTTTCAAATACCAAGGGTGTTCTTGAAACATGTACACCTGCACAGCAACTTAAATATAGTAAAAAAAAAAATGTAAAACTTAAGAAAGCTTTAACAATTTAGGCTCAAAGAGTTTAGGTTCAAAACCTCAGGTGCTGCATGAAGGATAAAACAGTTTTTGTAGTGCTTGTTGGCTGCTATAGATGAAAAACTAGTACTACCAGTTTCAAACTCCTCCTTTCACCAGACATCATGTAAAATTTCTCATTTAGATTTTTAATTCAGAGTTCTTCTCAGTGCCATATTCAATTAAAATGATTACTACAGTGGTAGAAATACTGATTTACCTGGCTTAAGTGCCTTTGGATACTTGGTATATCAAGTGCAAACAGCAGGCAACAAAGGGGAAAACAAAGCATCTGTTTAAATCAAGGAAGAACCTTTCAGCTGCATGCTGCAGTAAAACCACATAATTTATAAGTCTAACAGCTCCCAGAGCCCTTCCCTCTTTTGCTGGTCTGTATTTACTGGCCTCTTTTATGTAGTTTAGGTTCAAAAACATTCCACAAAAGCTTGTCTTTGCTGATAAATCTCCTTGAGAGAAACCAAATATCTTTAACTGAGTAATCTAAAATATATTATCAGAGTTATTCACTGCACTACTGCAGGACTGTGAGCTTTGTGTTATGTTATTTTCCTGTATTCTCTGCAGCAATCAGCTTTTTTTGTAGCTTGGACACAGAGATTTTTCCTCCACATAATTTTATTTGGGAAATACCAAGCATCAAGTTTATGTCAGTAGTGACTTGTTAAAAGAAGTCCATCAGATTGCAGATATGACACCCCTGAACTAGAAAAATACTTGGATACTGCTGTCAAGAACAGTGGTATTTTTTCAGCTTGGTTATCATATCACATAAGTGTAAATCTTGGATAATGTTTGGAGGACTCTTTCTAGACAGAGTTATAAACAAACCAAACTCCTAAATCTGAAGCTTAGTAACAGCTAGTTATCCCTCTCCCCTGGAAAACATTAATTCATCATCACTGCAGTCTACCCATGAAGTGATCTGTAATAAATATCACCCATTGCTGTTTCCACCACAGTAATCAGAGTCCCACTCTGCTACACACTGTGTAAAGGATGACACCAGCAGTGCCTCTATTTTCAGGCAAATGTTGATCTACTCACACAGCTAAATCCCCCTAGGAGTCACACTGCTCTCTCAGCAGCCTGCTCATCAAGCCTTTTCGCTGAGGTTTGATAAAGACAGAAAGCCTGGAGAAATCCAACATCAAGCCTTTGTACTTAGGCAATGCTACCAAGGCTGTCCCAATCCAATGGGTTTTTTATTATTTTCAGGAAATCCTAGGGACCACATTAATGAGCTATAATAGGAGTGGAAAGCCCTAAGGCCAATGACCCTCAGCACCCACAATGCCAGCTCTCATGCTCCCTCCCCCTTTGCAGTGTTGGCACGTTCAAAGTGCTTGCCACTAGCATTTGGGCAGAAGAGACCACAGGAGGATTTTACATACATACAAGAATACGCTTGTTATAGCCATAACACATGCCCTGGTATTGCTAATGAAATTCTCAAATAACTCAACCTAGACATCTGAAAGAAAGAAAGGCTTTTTTAATTTTTTTAAGCTAAGTAGTTCTCTGAGTAGTAGGAATGTACCTGTGGTGGGACAATTCATGTGATAAAAGGTTTAATCACAGAGGCCAGGCATTCACAGTTGGATTTCAATTAAAGTGTGTGTTATTTATACCTTTTAATTCCTTGCCTCCAGCCATATGCACCAACTACTTGATCATTGATGTAATAAAAGAAGGTACACTTGAAAAGGGATATGGATGAGAACAAACTAGTTATTACCCACAGTGTTATTCATTGCTTAGTGTGCCACAATGGTCTCCATTAACTCAAGGTCACTCCTCCCTCTTCATCCAGTCCATTCCACTTCACCTCTGTAAGCAACTGACAATAACACCTCATTTGTGGGCACTGACAACCATATGGTGTTTAGACTTCACTAAACTTGAGAAACGTGTTTTACAGCTGCTATTACATGTATGAAGATGGCACCTGGGGCTTGCAGCCAGGCACAGGCCTGCTTGGTGGTTCCTTGACTGGCAGGAATTAATGTACCTCCTCCAGCTGCTGGGTGAGACACCCTTGGTGAAGGGTTTTGGTAGAAGAGAAAACAGACACAAAGAAGAATTGGGAGTTCCTTGAAGAAGCCAAAAATAGTGTTCACCTGATATTAGATTAGCACAGATTGGATCTTTATGCTTGTTATGCTCCTGATCATCATCAATATATCAGCATTTCTTGGCTTCAAAGAAAATCTGAATAGTTGCAGGATAAAGTAGCACTGATCTTTAAAGGCCAGAAAATAATTACACCGTGGGTCCATATTTCCTGCTACACTCAGACCCTCATGTCCTCACTCAGACACAGAACTGACATCATGTTTAGTTTACGAGAAATTTATTTCATCTCTGCTCAAAGTGGTGGTGCAGTGCAGGAAATATAATTTTAATAAAGGGATCCCTGAATTTTCATTCAACCAAAAATCTCTGAAAGTTGTTAAAGTAGTTGCAGAATTTTATTTCAGGAAGTCTAAAGTAAGGTCTTCAGGGACTTGAATGGTAAAACCACATACACAGAGAATAATAAATTGAACGCAAAAAAAAAATCAGAAAATGGTTATCATGCCAAGATGCTTTATTATTTGCTTTTTGGGTTTGTTTTTGTTTTGTGGTTGGGCTTTTCTGTTTTTTATTTTTATTTGTTTGGTTGGTTTTTTTGTTTTTTTTTTTTGGAGCTGTGGAGAGAGGGAACAAATCCCTAAGCATTCACTCAAAACTATAAGTATTGAGATGAATTTCTTTTAGTGCCAAATGAGATTTGTAACACAGTCTACCCTTTCCTGGGGCTGGGAGAAGAATAAGTAGTTTGCTACATATTTGTAATAATGGAATACAGTCCAGAAAGAGTTCAGGTTTTAGATGGAAGCATGCCAGCAAATAGGTTGATCAGAAAACACTAAAAATTAAAAGATGCAGATTATGGTGGAGTTCAGCACATCTGTTTTCAGATCTGGCTTTCAGCTGGAGCAGGTGCTTACAAGGACTACAATACATTTGTGCAAAGCAGTGTGTATTAAAAGGGTAAAACAGCAAAAAAGTGACAATACTAAGCTGATAATCACAGTTTTGGAAATAGCAATTAAAAGACTGTTCTCAAGCTCATTCTTTCTTGATGTAACACAGCCTGAGAAGTAGTAAGTCTGCTCAGGTCAAGAGGTTATCCAGAGAAACACAGCATCTTAAACAGATTCCCTAGTCAATCCACTGATTTTTCAGCTAAACCCCTTATCTACATAACAGGGAAGATTTTCAGCCACCACAGCTCAGAACCCTCGGGAAGATTTGGACTCACTTGTGTCAGACCAAGTAGAAGGTAATAAAGTGTATTTAGGTCTTTCTGCATGGAATTACAGGTGAGAAATATATTGTGGTAAGACTTGAGGTCAAATTGATTTTAGGAAAAAATACAAAAACATACAATTTCATCATCCCAAGCAGGAAAAGAACATACATCCTCGGAGCTGAGGGCTTTTTCATTACAAAAGCTCTTCATTTGAAACCTGTTGCCCTGATTTCTTAAGATTTTCTAAGCCTTCTGATGTTTGCGTTCTTGTATCAAACTTTCTCACACACTTTCTGTAAACAACTTATTGTTTTGCATTCCTTTATGGAGGAGGAGAAACTTGATGGACTGTTGGCTTGTCCAGTGTCCCTGGAGAGGTGGCACTTTCACCCTCCAATCCTATGTCACCTTTGAAAATCTATAAAGGTAGGAGTCAGAAAATAAATCTCTCTCTTCCTGGCCTGAGAGCAGCAGTGTGTCTGCGTCGTGTTGTCTTGTGTCTCATAGCGACAGAAACCTAAAAGGAAATAGCTTGTGGAAATTGAATATTTTACCTCTTTTTAATTCTAAAAGGAAAGCACCAATCTAACTTGATATTTGGTTTTCAAATTAGATAAACATTTTATTTACATTGAGACTTACACTGGAAGCCAGTATATTGTGAAAAGTTTTAAGGATTGGTCCAGTTGTTCTAATATTTGATATTCTGTTTGAAAAGCTGCTTCTCCCAGGAGTTGAAATATATGCTATACATAATAAATATATAAAATAATATATTCTAACGCTCTTAGACAAGGTGGTCGTGCTGTACCTCAAAAAGTTTTATTACTGTGTTAGTCTGTCCTGCAAAGTATGATTGAGTATTCCTAAGGAAACATGAGTCTGGTGGCCTCCGACTAGATACTTCTATTCTCTATATTTCACCAATTTCTTGGTGAAATTGCTTCTATTTGCACCTCAGAGCTCGGAATGATCCTTGTCCTTGAATTGGTTTATGCAACCCAGGAAGTCAGATAGTGATCCACAGTGCAAATACAACTTGGGATTTTAATTCAAGTCCACTCCCATGTGGCAGCAGGACACATATTTCTGTCTGACAGTTTTCTCAACAGACAATGAAGTTTCAGGCTCTGGTTCTCCTTTTCTTAACACTACTAGCACAAATTAATGCAAAAGGGGTGTTGCTAAATCAACATGATAACATTTTAAATACTGATTCGCAGGTTGATAAATGATGAAAAGTAAAATAGTAGAGAATTAAAGCCTGCTTCCATAGAGAGTAATGTGCAAGTGTTTACTGACTTCTAACCTGACCATACATATACATAAATGCAATTTCTTTTTTCTATGCAAATATATTTCATTGGTTCAGGCATGTTTTTCTTTCTCTAATACACCATAAAAAACACGCAGTGAGAAACCCTCTTGAACTTTTGGAGACTTCAGGTAATGAAAAATTAAAGAATACATGTTTGTCTTCATTTCAATAAGTTTAATGATACCTCACAGATAATGGTCTGTTTCTTAATACTCATTACAATATAAATATATTTTTCATTTAAAAAGTGCCAATTTAAGTTTAGAAAATTCAGTTTTTGTTTGTCTAATAATCAAATACACTGTTCTTGATGCCTTTCTTCAAACTCTTCAAATTAGTAATTATGTTCTTTACCCTTTAATACTATACACGTTTATTTTGTCATGACTCTTTATTGAGGTGTCTTTAGCTAAAATGGTAAGGCAGGAACAAAAAAGATGCAGTCTATTTTTCCATTTTCTGTTCATATTCATCCCCAAGTAATAAAAGTGAGAATCCAAAATTCAACAAAAATAACCCTAAACTTCAGAGAATAATAGGACCATGTGCATTCAAGAAAGTAGCTTGGGACTTTGCATCATCGTCTCGTGCTCAATTTGTTTTCCAAGGTAGCACATCACAGCTCTCACAGCCAAAGCAATCTCACAGGAGACCCCTCAGTTACCAGTCCTTGGCTGCCCTGACAATGTTCATGGTGTAACTACAGTGGGACTGCAGACTAGTTTTGTTCACTACACGAAAAAGTGTGTGGTGGTATTACACCTTACTTTTCATGCAGCTTGCCCTATCCACAGTTGCAGTTTTAGGACCCAGTATGCCTCTGTTTTCCACAATTTACCCATTATCTCAGGTTAGTGTTGAGGTCCTTGACAGAAAATTCTACACAGGCTTTGTAACACTTGTAACAAAAGTTTATATTTTGGCTCTTGACAGTGGATATTCCTTTTATTCAGGATCAATGTATTCCTTTTAGTCCCATGATTTGTCCTGTGTTAGGACACTAGAATAGATTAGTAAGAATATGCAAGCTCAAGAAATGTTTATCCAGATTTTTTACTTTTGCCTGGGACAATCCATCATAGACATTTATCCTCAACGTGCCTGACATGTCACTGCATGTCACTTTGGATGGACTTCATCTTTAATAAATGTAGAATGCAATATCTTGGTGAGAGAGAAAAAAACCATATCAAGATTTTGTAGGCACAAGTGGTCTTTTCAGTGAGACCATCTTCTACCATCTATACACACCATGAACATCTAATAGGAGGGAGTACAAAACAATGTTTTGTGTCAGCTTGGTCATACAGGTTATCAATTTCCCTCAAGTGGTTGTTTCTGTTTAGGGCAGATTAGAAAAGTAGGGTGATATGCTAAACCCACTTTGCCTGAGAGCAGTGATAATCTAAATGCATTTCCCTCTCTGTCTCTGGTTTTTAGGAGCACACAGGTAGAGAAAATTTTAACTTCTCTGTATCACACTCCTAGAGTTTTCTCTAAGGTGACTTCCAAGGAGAAGAATGCGATGTGCAGAAGAGTTTCCCAAGGTTAAAAGCCTCCCATTCTCTTCTCACATAGTAAGACAGCTGATATCACATTTCACCTGCCTATTGTGCTAATTTCCCACATATTTATGGGCTATGCTTCTGCCAGAGGGAAAGAGAAAGAAAAACCATACTTACTTAAATCCTATTTTCTTATCATGGCATCATGTTCAACTTAACCTCAGCTCAATAGTCTCTCTTTTTTTTCCTAATGAAGTTCCTGATTGCTATAGAATTCAAGCTGATCAGAGAACCAGCAGAGGTGAGGAATCATAGCATTTCTGTGCCCTGTTCTGGCATGTAGAGATTTCTGTTTCCCTCCTCTCACCCACCCCAACCCCCAGTCAAAAAAGACAAAAATCACCCATATTTCCCTTATTCAAAAATGAGCTCATTACCAACCATACCAGCCTGAGTAAGGGAACACTTGAGGTAAGGGAATGCCATATACACCATATGGTGCACGTCTTGTTGCAGCAGTTTCCAAGCATACAGTACAGATTGTACAATCATCTTCATAAAGCTTAGCCAGAAAAGCACATTTCTTTTTATTGAACAGCCAGTGTTATTTCCGCCAAGAAGAAACTGTTTCCTTGGCTTTGGAAACTAAAAACATTCCTGAAATCATTATGAGGTGAGATGAAAACAGGATTAAAGGAAAATAAGTGGCACATACTGCCAGGAGCAATTTCCAATAAAATTTATACCAACTGCCCTGGGAAGGAGATGGCCAGGGACAGAAATTTTGTTTTCTCTACATCTGGCTTACACATTGATTTAGAAACTTCTGTGAGCAGAAACTGGCTAAAGCTTGTTGAATGTATAGAGGTAGGACTGTTAACCAGATCTTAATGTCAGAAGGAAAAGTCCATGGATTAATGGATCCTTTGATAAACAGGCAGGAGAGAACAGTTCTGTGAAAAGACAGACTTTGTTGCTCAATGAACAGCATTCAATTAATCACCTGAGGAGCAGAGAGAAATACAATAATCTCTACTTAGCCTTTTAGGATGTTTGTGCATTGCATAATTGGAGTGGTGTGTTTGGCACCTCTCCTAAAAATACTGTGCCCTTTACTGTCAACAACGGGCATGAGAATATGTTGCTTTATGCAGGATTATTTGATCTAGTATCACGCTCCTCTTCCAAAAAAACTGGAAGTTACATTGGACTGAAACCTTTGATACTTTTTTCCAAGTACTGAATTATCCCAGCCACCAACACCTCCTATTACCACTGATAACAGTGCCAATTACTCCAAAACAGATTAAATTATGCTTTATATTCTCTCTTCCTGAAAATAAACTTAGGGAAAAAAAAAATGTCCCTTATAGCTTGACAAAGCCGCCAGTACTTTATCAAGTACTCACACATTCACACTAAGAGACTTCTGCTGGTAATGTACAACATCTTAATCACTTGAAATATGCAGTGGCTCAGAGCTGAATGTTCAGTCCAAGAACCAAACAGGTGCCCTTGTCCTCCCCCTCACTGAAGTAGCCAGAGATTTACTTTTATTCCATTTCTGCTGCTGATTTATATTTCAGAACTTCAAAAAACAAACTACTTTCTGTAGTGGAGGGCTAGATCTTAAATCACAGACATAAAAGACAGAAGAACCCATCTTTTTGACAAGTGCAAATAAAGTGTCTTAATAAGAGATTAGTCAGATATTAAGCTGCTGTTACTTGATGTCAGTCAAAATACCCCATTACTAAAGTTAACGCTTCGCAAGAAAGCAAGAGTTTTATGGTTGTTAAGTAGTCAGTACATCCAACATCCAAACATTCATGTTTTCACATAAAATTGGGGTTGATCGGTATTTTTTGAATTCAAGTCTCAGGTATATTATTTTTGTCTCTTAGTATATTCCTGCTTTGGCTTTCCTTCCTCTACAGGTTGATTACTTTTTGTTTATAAATACATTTACATAATGTTTTTAACTAGATCATAGTCATCTGAGAAAACTGCAAGTAGGAAGGTTATTAAATGATAAAGCTCCAATTTCTGTAACTTTCAATTACTGAAACAAGATTATGTGAGTGCCACCGGGAAAACATAATGCAACATTTAAGAAATGCTGTGTAGAATATTTGAGCATCTCTGGGAAACACAAACTTTCTCTGGATATTCCAGAGCACTGGCAACCTTCTTTTACCTTAGAAATTTCAGTGGACACTTTGAGGTTACTTCAGAGGACACTTTCCCAGAAAACAGAAGGCAGGTCTCAATGGGATACTTCAGGTTTACACTAAGGTATACTAACAAATTTAAAATTAGAAACACAATGGGGACATGGAGAATCTGTTAGGGAAGAACATTTAGTTTCAAGAATTTGTGACCTAATGGAATCCGCAGGAGAAGGCTACCAAAAGAAGGAAGTTCAAAGTGTTGCTGCAATGTCAGCAGGATATACAGTACAAATTCTAGGAGGATGGGGACAAGAGAGCAGTTGGGACTGGGGATCAGGGCTGGGGTACATTAGGCTCCATATTCAGCCACAACTATCATCAAAAGACCAAAGCAGGCACTAGAAAGATGACAGCAAAAGAGGACAGGTTTTACTGTCAGACCTCTTTTTGCTCCCAATCCACTTCGGCATTTATGTTGGGCATCTTAGTGGGTTTTTTCCACCAGATACTCATATCCTGAAAATTCCCTCACTAGGAAAAACTAAATCAAAGAAAATCCTTTTCAGTCCCTGCCTTGAGCCTGCTACCCTTCCCTGCTGACAGCAACAATAGTTTTTGATGTGGGAACTTCTGAAATATTCCCTCCCAGTAGCCAGTATATGCCAACCCCTAGCATTAGCTGTTTCATACACACACACCTATCAGAGGACTCTCAAGGAACTTCTTTTACCTTGAGTGGTAACAGCTCCACTGATGTGAATTTTGCAACAATTTCTATTCTTTAAGAACATGTTAAAAAAAAAAAAAAAAAAAAAGGGAGAAAATTAAAAAAACAACCAAAACTCCAAAAAAGGGTAAGATAACCCCTAAACCATCCCCCCAAAAACAAAGCAAAAAAAAAATCCCAAACCAAAAACCAATCAAAAAAACTCCACACAGTAAACAGAAAATTATTCCTGTTCATTGTAAAGAGATGGCCTAGTCTCTTTTAAAGAAAGTAGTTTCAGGAGCAATACTCTGGAAACCAAGAAAGTTACTGCTAGTAAGGACATATAAATAACACAGTAAGTGTTCTGATTAAACTCCAAGTGGCCATAGCAACATCACTGTTTCATATTTTTATTCAATGAAGATTAAAAAAAAAAAAAAAAAAAAGGAAAAAAGGAGAATTAAGCATTAGCACAGCTAGCTATCGTTAATATAAAAGCTGCTGAAAGGACTCTTGTCACACTTCAGTGTAGTCTCTCTCCAGAAGAGTGGCACCTGTCACTTACCGCTGGGCAGATAACTGAACAAAGAGAACTCAACTAAAAAAATGAATCAGCAGAGCCTCAATCTCTTTTGTGGTATGGAGGGATCTTTTCCATAGTGAAAGCACCAGTGACTAACCCCAGGTCACACACAGAAGAAGTATAATGACATTAGCATGGGGAGGAGTGGGGTAGGGAAAATAAAAGGACAAGAAAAAATAAATACAGCAACATTCCTGATTATGTTAAGGTGACAAACACCTTACAGCTTCTTTTGATATTCTGCGGGTTACAAACTAATAGAAGCACTTTCCTCAGTTTGTATTCATCATGTGTCTGAGCTGAGGCTCTCTCTGCAGCCCCCAGGATCACAACAGAGGCCTCCAGAAGCAGCTGGAGACCATATTGCCAAATGATTCATTCTTGGGCCTGGAGCAAAAGTCACTTCAATGCCAAGAAGTGCCAGGGGGCCTGGGTTTGTCATGTTTAGCATTGCAGTGTTGCTCTGTACAACTGCTGCATTACATGAAAAGGAAGAGGACTCAACATCCAAGAAGCTCCTTTCAGATTTATATCCATGTCCAAACCATTAGTGTTCACACCCAGAGCAGTGAAGGCTTAATGACTTCTCTGGACTGATCTTCCTGCATCTGGGTCAGTCCCTGGCATTCTGCTGCACTGCATTTCCAAGGTTTCCTTTGTGACAACTTCTTGTTTCCTAACATTTCAGGGGCTCCATCATGCATCCCTATCCCATTCCTAAAGGTTTCCCCTATCATTCTGTGTCATTCCTTTCATTCCCTTTAATCACTTACACTGTCTTGGAAGAAATTATGTAAAGGTGAAAAGGGACAAGAGCTGTGATTGTAGAATCACAGAGCAGTAGAGAGTGGAAGCGAGCTCAGGAGGTCATGTTGTCCATTCCTCTGCTCAAGCCAGCTCAGAGCCAGCTGCTCAGGGTCATGTCCAGGTGGGTTTTGAACACCTGCAAGGATGGAGACACCACATCCTCTCTGGGTAGCCTGTTTCTATGCTTGGTGACACTCAAAGTGTTTCCAGATGCTCTAATGCAGCATCTTCTCTTTGTCTGTTACCTCTTGTCCTGTCCTTGGCACCACTGAAAAAAGCCTGGCCTTGCTCTAAAGGAAGCCAGAACCAGGTATAATTGTCTTGATGTTCAACTGATAAATAATTAGAAGCATGATTGAAGTTTTGAGATCATACTAAACAGTGGTATGAGATCATGTTCTTTGCCCTTTTCTTGCTTTGTTTTTTAAATTCAGGGGGTTCTACTGCCTGGCACAGTCTTAGCAGGATGGGAGTATTCATTAGCTTGGATGATTAATGTAAAGAAAAACTGTTCATTTTTAAATAGAACCCGTGTAACTAAAACTGTAGTATTGTTTGTGAGCTACCAGCTGGAACTCAGGAAAGAAATCTGAGCTAGTGAATTCATTGTTTCAGTTCATTTAAACTTCTAGGAAAACTACCACCAGTCATTTTTATGATCACCACTATTTTGGATAAAGCAGCTACCCATCCATCTATGTGTGTACACACACAGAAGCAGTAACTGTGAGTGAAGCATGTTATCATGTTCCTGGAACTTGCTTCTCTGCAATCTACTTAGGGTTTTCTGCCAGCAATGAAAAAAGAAAAAACTATTCCACCAACACCAAACTCAGAAGTCAAATAAATAAATAAATAAATAAATAAATAAATGTGTGGCATTGAAATTGCTCTATAATAAATACCTCAAGAACACAATGGGTTCTAAGACCTAAGACCACAGGGTTAGCTTCAGAGAATACCTAAGGAAAGCCATTTGACCTCTGCCCTCATGCTGAGCTGTCTGGAGAAATATGCCAGTCTAGCAGGTGTGGGGAAAGACTGCAAGATATAGAAATCTGCATGTTTGGGACCTAGCACATCCCACTTCTTTAACAAATGCTAGTGGTCATGCACTGTACAGCTCATTTTGGGTACATTAACAGCATTTAAATGCAGGAGACTATTTGCCCAGAGACATTCACATGGAGCTATTTTGAAGAGATTCCCCCACAATATCATAGAAGAGATATCAGTCAGAGGCATGGCAGGATGCAAAACTAACTCACCCCGCAATGAGAAGGAAAACCACCCACTGAAATCCATCCCCAGCAGCCAGGGCTCAGCCAGCACGTGGGTGACAGGCAGCCAGGCTGGCCTGAGAGCTGGCTGCCTCAGCAGCTGCACGTCACCCACGGGATCCACGCCACTTTCTTTGGCAGCAGACAGAGAACCAACAAAACAATCACATGCGTCACTTAGAGATCTCTGTTAAGAGCCACAACATTGAATGCAGGAAGCTGGTCAAAATGTTTCCAAGTTTTCCACGAGACTGGCACTTCCTCTGATTGGTCTACTGCTGCTTGGACACTGAGAAACAGCTGTTGTGCTCCAGAATGGAGGTGCTCCCACACCACTGCAAAATCCAGGGTCCCTGTACAGGGACTTGCCTGCTGTCATCGTTCCCTTCATGCTGCTCAGGCATGACGTGCTCCTGCAGAGGGGGAGTTGTGCTATGGAGTCACCGGTGTCTATTTCTGCACTCCATTTAACACAGTGTTAGGTCCTCCCTCCTTCTGGGATGAAAAAGCTCAACTGTGGGTGCAGTTGGCAGTACTCATGTTGTATGTGCAAAACCCATGTCTTCCCCATATGCAGAGCTTTCTGTGCTGCCCATTCAGAAAGGGCACAGAGAGAAGAAAGGCGAAGTAGAGCAAGGTAAAGACACCATCAGCCCTTGGAAGTTTCGGGAACATAGACATATGGATGCTTTCACAGGGGTTGAACGCTACACAAGAGAAAAAACCCACTCATTCTTCTGTGAAGGGATGTGGGAAAGCAAATCATTTGCTATAGTGCACCCATAGCTCTCAGAAACTGAGAGATGTAGAGCTATGTAAGTAGGGTAGAGGAATCCAGATATACAGTGACAGATGAGGCCACCTCAAAGCTTTTGAGAAATGCAGTGAGAATTTAACCTTTCCAAGGATGAAAACGTAAGCTTCTAACAGGGATATAGAACTCCAGCTATGGAAAGAAACAAGATAAAGATAACAGACAGAAAAAGAGGAGAGATCAAGAGAGTAGAATTTGCTGTTTGCAAGGGAGACGGATGGTTGCTGTATTTCTGCACATAAGCTTCTTCTGAGGCTCAGATTTCCAGGCTCCTAAGCACACTGAAGACAGCAGAGAGAATCACAAGCTGGTCTTTTGCCTCACAGTCGTTTTGCTGGCAAATGCCCACTTTGCCTAAACCTAAAGTCTGCCTTGAGAATTTTGTTGGCTAACACCACCAAAACCCACAGCACAGAATAATAGCACATGGGCATAAACAGGTGCCACGTTACTAATCAGAGGAAAAATGTCCAGAAACCCAGGGTTAGTCTCAGTTCTTTGTAGAAAACCAAATTAACTTCTGTCAAAGCAAGTGTCAGTGAGAAGGAGGAGGGACCCATTAATGACCGAGGCTGGCAATCAGCCATCACACGGCCTCACACTGTGTGTCCCCTAGCAGGATGCTGGGAGCAGGGAGCTCCCCTCCTGCTAAGATACTTCCTGTAGAAATTGGTTAGTTCACAGGGCCCAGAAAGCAATTCCATGCTTCAATCAAGTCATAAAAAATATGCTAACTCCAGCTGCAACATTAGTGTTTGTAAGCACATTCGTACTGACAGGTAGTCTGCATTGAAATGTGCCAACATGTTCCTTGTGCTCAGCCAGAAGTGACAAGATGCAGATAATCAAGGCAAAACAGGACCATTAAAAACAAGCACACCCATCTGTCAAATAACAATAAAAGTCATACTAGCTAGAAGTTTGCACAGCATTTGTTTTACTTAGTAGCAAAATGGTTTTCCACAACAAGATAGTATTTTTTTTTCATTCTTGTTGTTTATTTTTTTTTCTTTTTCTTTCTCCCTCACCACCTAGAGATAGTCTAAGTAGTCAAAATTGATTACTTCAAATTTACGCCTTCATTTCCACAAACATACATACTTCGTCAGGCTAATTAGACAAAGTTGTGTGCTTTGAATTGGAAAAAAAAATGCCAATACATTTCCTCATCCATCTCCCTCTGTTTGTCAGGCAGGAGATGTGAATGTAGAAATTTCATACTGTCATATTAGTTGCCTAAATAAACTCAGATAAGTCTTGAAAAAGCTTCTAATGTTAAAGAACCAGAACCCATGAAGAATATTTCAAATTTAATTCTTATTGTTTGTGGTGTACACAAACACAAAATTTGATGCCAAAAAATTTTTTGTTTGTTCCAAGTAGTACTGCACTGCAACAGAAAGCCACAATGATGTGGTTGTTACTCCCAAATAAATATTTCCTCCCTTTTAAGGACATATAATTTCAGATCTTGTCTACAGTGCTCTTCTGCAAGAGAACTTTAGACTTCAGATTTGCCAAACACAGAACTTCTGATAGCATTAGTTTTGGTTTTAGTTATGGAAAAAAAAGCCTCAGTCTTCCTATAGAGACATGGAAATGACAATCAATCACTTGAAGTGTGATTACACAACTACAGATGTGTAGATAATAGGTTCTCACTTGTTAATTTTGTTCCCCCCAGACTATTTCTGATTTGGAATGAGATTTTTCAAGCTGAAATAAGTTTTCTGGGGGCAGGGATTTCAACAAAAAGGAAAAAAGAAGGCAGCCTTGATAATTTCATTAAATGCAGCATGATTTTTTTTTTTCTTCATAACATATGGGTTTAAATGTCTTTGCAAACATTCTAGTTTATAAAAGGACAGGTGTCACTTCAAGTAGAACATACCGAGACCTTCTGTAACGCTTCAACGTGACAACTTCCAGCCAATTTTATGCCATCCAGATAAGGTAAATTCCCCCTCCACAAACGGACAGGCTGTTTGTTCCTTGTGGGAGAGGCTAGTAACAAAACAGATCAGCAAATCTCTCCACTTACTCTGCTGAAAACCACCGAGAGCGGAACAAAAAGCCACCCCAGAACTCTTTAGCTACCTGCCAGTTCAGGCTGTCATTTACCCAAGGCAGGAGACCTGGTCTCTGCTCTTCCCAGCTCAGACATGTTACCAGAAGAGCAGCTCTTGCTGGTTGTGCTCACTCACTTGCTCTCACCAGCCTGGACATCTGCCCATTTTTAATGGTGCATGTGCAGTAACAACCATAAGCAAACTTCAGAGCAGCCAGGAGATGACAGTGACTTGCCTGAAGATTCAGGAACAGTTCAGGTTCCTGCTCTACATCAGGGGTAAAAGGCTTTCTACAGCATTTCAACTGAACATCCAAGTCTAGTTATCTCACCTCTCCTCATGGCAGCAAGAGGAAGATTTCTGAAACCACAAAATTGTTCTGCAGGGCAAGAAGGTATCTAGCCCAGTAATAGTACTGCTGCCTTTTGCCCTTAACTCTGAGGGCTCCCTTTAGAGTCAATACCATTTTTCCTCCCTGACAGAAGTCACTCTTCGACCTGCAGTGAAATCACACTGTAGAGGTTTATCTAGCAGAAAACTCCCTTTCCATGGACTCTGGCTCGCTTCTGTAGCCAGTGTTCACAACCTCAGGGAAACACATATATCAGAAACATCTCAGAAAACACTTATCACCTCCTCACCTTCTGAACACAAGATGAGGGGACAATGTATGATTTAGCTCAAATTATCTGCTCTAGTGAGATTCAGGAGTTGCTGCCAGCAAGTAGGATACCTGCTGGGACTTGTGGAAAGGAAAGGCTTATTCAGCCATTGTTGAGCCATAATTGAAGGTTCAGGTTTACTCAAGTTAAGTATAACAGGAGACTTAGGACATTTTATCTGTCCTCTAAGCCTGTACTCCTTTCCTTGTTCCTTTGTGAAATGAAACCAATCTGTTACATTATTTACCAAGCTAAAAATTGAATGCATCACTACCAAATTAGGAGAGAATTAATTATCTTCCTCAAAGCAGAAATTGGAGGAACAATTTACCCAAAAAACACAAACCCATAACCAAAAATATAAAGACATTTATTTCCCTGCAAGTCTCTGTTGCTTTATCACAATTTCCCAATTCAAATGAAGGTCTCTGTTTATAGACAAATAATATAAAAGCATGACATACAGCACTATTGCCATAAGCCTGACTCTTTTTGTCTCCCTGGTCTTCATCACAAAACATGGATCCACGTGGCAAAAACAGATGCAGAGTTAAACTGTCTTTGTCATGGTTATTTCTGGTTACAAATAATGGAACTCCAACCACTGCATGAAATCTTTTGTGGCACATTGTACAGAGCTTAAATTCCTTCTCAGCCACAAGAATAGGACAGTGTCTCTTGTGTCTGTCTTGTGCTTGTCATGTAGTCACTTATAAAGGATTTACTCTTTGCTTACCATTGTATAGGCAGGGCAGCATAAGACAATATAAAGGAAATAAGTGCCACAGCAAACAAAGGCAGCTGCTGGAATGCAGTGCATCAAGGAAGCCTCAGGTCCCAACAAACTGGAGAAAACTGAAAAAGCAAGGTACTCATTGCAAAGGGAGCATCTTGCACCTCCCCAGGACTTTCCTGTCTCATGAGACAGTGGTTACAATTGTCTGTGTTCATGCTCCTGAGGAGCTAAGTAAGAGAGAAATCCTGCTGTGAGCTCACCTCTCTTCCCTTCTCTCCTATGGTTGTGGAGACATAGACCTCCTCCCATGTGAGACCTCTTCTTTTCCTGACTTGGTGCTTTGGGAAAGCCCTGTTTCCCTGGCTCTGCAGCCAGTGACTGAGATTGGGTATTCGCCTGCAACGTGGCTTTAATCTTCCCCAGATTCAATGGTCCCACAGGTAATATCACTGTGAACTAACTTTTAACTGCAGGTTTCTTGTTTAACAGAAAGTCAGAAACATAAAAATTACCTGTAATCTCAGAGGAAATGTGGTTCTTGATTCCTTGCACTATGGTTTGCAACAGTGCTACACAGATCTGTTATTCAACATATGGATCTTGGCTCAGTTTCAAAGTCATGGTGACTTTCTGTGCCACAATTCTGTAAACAAACTGCAGTTGCCTATTCATCAGGCTTTGCAGTTTCATAACACAGCAGTGAAAGCTCTACACTCAGGTCACCTTGTCTCTTTTGGGTAGAGAAAATCAGACACGGAGTCTATAGTCTGTGAAAGAAAGGTCCACATTTCTAAATTTTCATTGCACACACACAAAAAAATAAAGAAACAAACAAAACCAAACAAAAAAAAATACAAACCCAAAACGAAAACAAGGGTTCTGATACTCTAAATTTTCTGCAGCTGCTTTGTATGGCTAGACTTTTTGCTAACCACATGAGCATCTTTCTTTCTGGCTCCTCTACAAACATGTCACAGAAGTGGTAAGAAATTACTTTTTCGCATTTCCATCAGGAACAGAAGCAGATTTCAAACTTGAAAATTATCTTGCTGGTCAAGTATCCGGTGTTCCAACTGATGTGTGGAAAACTACCCAATTCACTTGGTCAGTTTACAAAGAACCTTCCTCCCTTCCTCCAAATGATACAGTCACAGCTGGATTTCCTACTTGTTTATCTTAGTAACTTTATAGACCTGACTGAGATTTCTCTTCTTATAGCAGAAAATACTGACAGAAATAGAGGAAGAAAACTAGGTAAAACACAGTTTTTGCAACAACAAAGGAAGTTAACAAAAATGCTGCCAGAGTACAGGGTTTCTTTCAAAAACAATAAATCAAGACTCATAAGTGAAAGTGATTACTTTTTCAGTACAGCTTAGGAGACTGCCTAGCACAATAATTTAAGAATTTTTACTGCTAGTTTGGTTTACTGCTTGGCTATAAATCCTGTTTAAACAATCCTAGAAGGATTGCTGCAGACCTCAGAAGCACAGGGAGCTCCAAAACAAGACACCTTCAAACACAGGAAGGTTGCAAGCTTCAGTGCCTGCCACCCCTAGAAGCTTAATCCACAAGGGATATTTCAGAAAGGGTCTTTAGGTCTTAACCTATTAGATTCCTAGAGGTTTATTAAAAAGTTGTAAGGTCAACCACTGCCTAAATATGTATTAATTGCCAATGTTGGATTTATTGAATTTCAGGAGCTTTCTAGCATGTCAGTCTGGCATGTGACATTATCGAAATTCAGTTGAGGTCTAGGTTGAAATCTAAACCAAGAGAGTTAAATGCATAAATTGAAAAATCAATCAATCTCAGCTGGATAATCTGCAACAGATGCTTTACACTGATCCTTTGCTACGGGTGGCATTCTCAACATATGCTCTAAGAATGTAGGAGGTTAAAAGAGGTGGAGAAAAATCATACAGATTTGTATTATCTTGTAATAAGTCAAGGAATTCTGTATTTATTTACCATAGCAGTACCAGAAAGCAGTGATGGGTTAGGATCTAGTCTCTTTTATCCTGAGTTCATCTGTTAAAAATAAAAATCTTTTCATAAACTGAGAAAAAAAACCCAAACAATCAAAGATTCCAAATATCTCCTTATGCTCATTGTCTCTATAAATAATAGTGATAACAACAACATACAAGCTTAAAAAATGCCAAGCAAATAATTTCCTAAATTAGCATTTAGAGAGTTCAAGGGACATAATCGAATAAAAAAGGGTATTGTCACAGCACAGATGGATACAGTGTGAAATACATGATGTCTTAGAGAGTGAATCAGTTAGTCACTGGTCCATTTCTGTGCCTGTGGTACAAAAACAGTCCCAGGGACAAGTTGTTTCACAATGAAAAAAGCAAGTAATTTAAAGGGAAATGTCCATAGTGTAGAGCTACACAGTGCCTGAGCTGTAGGTAAAGGTTTCAGAAGCAATTGATATGGAATTATTTTTCTCAAGTGAAACCAGTGGGGCAAAAATAAGGTAAGGATACTAAGCTAAAAAGAGAGATGCTAAGTTAAAATAGAGTTAAAATAGAGTTAAAATAGAGTTAAAATTGCACACTGAATTACTCCTGTGTTTTTCATCCACAACGACAACTGTGGCTAGCAGTGGCTTTGATCTCATTTTTGAGGCCTGTAATTTAGACATTAACATATTATCTTGTCATCTGGTGACCCTTATGGATGAATCAAAAGACTTCGACATTTCTGGGACATAACTCATCATGCTTACTATTGATATCTACCTTACTGAGTGCTTCATCTACTAAAGCTGAGCACAGCTGCATCACGAAAGTGTATTCCTCCTCACCAGTCATAAAGGATTGCATATGGAAAACCCCTATACAGCCATCTAAGCCCCAGATGTTTGCTCGGGTTTAAGGAAAAGCCACAATTAGTACATGTGTTGGCTGGTGTGAGTCACTGGGCATCACATGTGTCTGTTCCACCCACAGCACAGGAGCAAAGAGCTGGGACCGGCACTAGGGCACAGGTCTAGTCCTCTGTGAGCTCACGTGAAGTTTATTTCTAAACATATATCTATGGACAAAGGGTGAAGAAGACAAGCAGGACCAAAAATCCACATCAGACAACATCAATTTGAGATAAAACTATTTTCACTGATGCCAATCAAAACAGAGTTTGGCCAGTTGGTAAAGTGCCTGAAAGTCTTACAGCCGAAGTGCTTTTTTCAAAATGAAAAAAGGTCGTTAAGAACCAGCTATTGCAGACCTGAGAATTTACATAGCAGCTGAATTTTCAAAGTCATTTTTTTGTCCATAAATCCTATTGTGGGATCATTAAGGAAAAAAAAAAAAAAAAAAGGCAAAAAAAAAGCAAACAAAAATCAACCCACAAAACACCAGAGCATTTAGCAGCCCATCTGCATTCAGTATGCTGAGCACATTTGAAAAATCAGACCTTAATATATTCTCTCTAATAGGCTCAAAAATTATTTTTTGAAGGAAATGTGCTTGATGTTATGTTTGTGACAGAAGTAACAGGGGAGAAAAGTGTAATCGCAGTCATTTGAAACTGGGTATCTAGTATGCCAAAGTACACCTGATTATTCTTCCTATTATTCACCACTTTGTCTCAGGCTGTGCTTGAGACAGATACAGGCATCAAAACAGTGATTTTTGTTTTGATGGAATCTTTGTACTAGAGAGAGAACAGAATTAAAAATAAATTGTTAAAATACATATGACATTCTTCATGCAGGGCTATGAAAGACCTTAGAGCCTCAAATTAGCAGGGAAGGATGGAATAAGAAAAAAATATTTTTAAATTTGGAAAATTATGTACAGGTTAGAAAGATATGAATTTGGTGGCCAAGAAAAATCTGTTCAGGTATGTCTTTTAAATTGTGAAGAGCCCAATTTAAATAAAATTCTCTTCAAAATTTTCTCCTACATTCCTTACACAAATCCTTTTTCTTGGGCAAGAATGAAAGTGTTTTAATTTATTTTTCTACCTGTTATATTGCTGGCTTTTATTTAATTTTTCTTGTCTTGATTGCAGGATTAGGTAAATGAGTCCCTCTCTCTGCAGGAATCCATTCCATGTCATGGTTTTCCTGAACAAACAGGCAAACTGATACTCAAGTCTGGCTCTCAGAATACTTAAGCAACAACTTTTTAAAGTATATTTTGAATATCACAGTGAAAAAAACCCAAACAACAAAACACACCACAAAAATAAAGGTTAAAACCCAAACAACAAACTCCACAAAATCCTGCACAGCTTTGTTTTGAGAAACTGTCTTGATTCAGTTGAAATGCACAAAGAGTGAATAATATCAAATGGTCCTTTATCCAGCTGCACAGGGACCATGGACGCATGAACACATGGAGCACAGCGCTTCTGGAATCACGTGGTTAGGAAAGAATTTTATTATTTTTTTAAAGATGGTCCACAATAGTTTAGAAATGGGAGAAGGGAGCCTAAAAATAGGCAGTGCTACAAAAGGTAGAGTATGCCACACTAAACTCTCATCTGATGTTTACAGTGATGATTTCTGAATGCTTATGGCTAACAAGACCTAGTATTACCTACTGTTTCTTCACAGCCACCTTACAAGACCCCTCAGCTCTACAAAAGAGAAGTGGTTTCATTTGAAACCTTTCCTCATCGAGATGTGGATGCAAGAGCAGAGAATTCAGTCTGTTTTCCCGCAGAGGAGAAAGAGAGTCCATCTGCCACAAAGCTTTACTGATATCTCTTTCTGGCCTGAGTGCAGCCCTGCCAGAAGGGACCACAGAGCCCACTGCAGCTTATCACCATGTCAGGACTTGCAACATTTACTGCCAGAAAAAGCTCAAGTCCTTCTTTCTGCCTGCCAAGAGCAAAAACTATCTTCCATATATATCTACTTACAGATAAAAAACATATATATATATATATATATATATATATATATAAAATTTATCTCTGTGTGTGTATATATATATATACATAAATAAACAAATAACTATATATATATATATAAAATCTTTGATAATCTTTGCTGGGAAGTATCAGCACAAAGGCTGATATGGCACACTTGCCCTTCTTTCAGTCTCCTGGTCATGCATAATGGATAGACATGGTGAATAGCAGGCAAAAAAAATTAGAATTGACATAAATTAAACTATATGAATTCAGGTGATACAAAATGACGTTGCTAATGGCATCCCTCTGAAGGAAGCTATCACTGGAAGCAGAGGTCCTGCTTGGCCACGGATATCATTATCTTGACAAATGGCTTGGATGATTTTGCTTAAACAGAAAGGAGGGTAGATACTTTTAAAATTACAGCAGTAATTCTAAACCTGAATGGCAGTTTAAGGCTTTGTCCTCACCTGCAGCATATAATTGAGGCACTATCATTACCTCATTACCTAAGCATTCTGCTGCAAGCTTGGAAAATGGCCTCTAAAGGGCCACTGACACTGCTTGAAGAGTTTTGAGGAAACATTATATTTAGGGACAAATATATTTATTCACAACATGTGTTCTTACTCAAATGAAAGGACCATATTGCAAGCCACAAGCAGCAGACAACAAAAGCAGCATGAATGAAAATGCACAAAGTGAGAGCCATGACAACACCATGAAAATTTGGTCCTGGTCATTTATTGATTCAGTTGTTCTCTCCCCAGGACTATGTCCCAAGCAGAACCAAGAGACAGCATCATATACCTGTGCCACAGCACCACTGACCCTAACCCTATTCCAGGCCTTGGGTCTCACTTAGTAACATAAGTTATATTGTCTCTTCCTCATCTCCAATATTGTTCATGCCATTTTTTGGATTTTGGTCAGCTCTTGCAATTTTCCACGGTCTGTGGTGTCAAAATTCATACAACATTGAAGACAGGAACTGCAGCAGTCTGAAGAAAACCACACAGCTCTTGCACTGGTCCTGGAATCAGAAGTGTGAGTTTTGTGTGCTCCTATCAGTGCCACTGCAGAACGCGTTTTCTTTGCTTTATATGAACAGGCTTACAACCACTTGCATCTGCCTGTTGAAGAGACAGCCTCCTCCCCTTCCTCACCTAGGTGTCTCCTGATTCCCATGCTGTCCATCTGGACTATCTCCTCCTGGCCAGGTGCTGTCATAAAATGATGCTTCTCAGCTCACTTAATTGTCCTCAAGTGACAGATGGGATTTGACTATAGCTGGTAAGCCGTAAGTACATGAAGCAGATGAGCAGTTAATTAGCAATGCTAGTGTTTCTGTGCAAATAGCTATAGAAACTACACGTCAAAAGATGGCCTTATCAAGCCAGTTAGTCCATCTTCTCTCTTCTAACACATTTCTTATCTCATGCAGTACATTAAAAGGTTTGAGTTCCCCTGCGCCCAATAAGCTACTTTTAAAATCTCAAAGTTTCTATCAACTTTCCTTAGGAGACTATTTCACAGTCTAATGAATCTTGCTGTCAATAAATCTTTTCTCTCTGTTCAGCCTAAAGATAGTTCTTGAAATATTGAGTAGGAAAAAAAAAAAAAGGGAAAAATCTGATAACTCTGTAGAACAATTTCTAAAAATGGTACTGTGCCTTCATGTTTCCTAGGACACATTAGCACTTCTGTAAATGGTTGTATTAGAAAAAGAATCAGTGCAGTTTTCTCTTGGGGGTAAGTTTAATTTAATCCTATCACAGAGCACAAATCTAGGTATTCTAATAAAAAAAATAAAAAAAGAAAAAAGAGAGAGACAAAATAGAGTATAGGGTAGAATGGAATGGGGTGATTCAAGGAAGAAAAGCAATGCAGTCATAATTTCTTATACTGCAGGCCAAACCCCAATGGTCAATGCCTATGAGTCTATCCAATAAGGGAGTCTCACAAATTCATTTGTTTAGTATTCAAATCACACAGAACAGACTGGAGAATATTGGTTAAACAATCCCCTCCTGGGACCCAACTCTTCAATAAAATAACTCAGGTTTCCTTAGGTTTTCAGAGTACCTTGACAACACCTGAATAAAGGTTTTAAAAACTTAGCCTAAGAAAAAATAGTGGAAATAAAGACATTTTTTAATATATCATTTATAGCACATTTAATATATTTCTTCTGTAAAACAGCCTTCTGATGTGCTGAGTCTTGAGAATTCTATCTGTGGTTTATCACTAAAGAAATTCAACAAAACAAGACACACCAACCTAGAAAGAAATGAACTCTTTTGTCAACAATTACCTTGTTCATAGTTCTTTAGTCTCCCCCCCACCATTGTATCTTGTCTTGATTTAGAGGCTTCCCTCTACTCTTGTCTATCTGAAAACTCTCTTCTGAAGGATCCTCCACCAGCACAAGCAAAAAATTCCTTGGTAATACAAGGCAGGTGCCAGTGAATAATTCCACCCATAAGAAACTCAAGTCAGCCAGATACTAAATGCACACCAAAAATCCTAAATCAAATCAATAAAAGTTAAAGAAACCATACCTGTTTATCAGTCAGATGTCTACTTGAAAGAGTTTTCCCTATTTGCCTTACCTTCTAACTCGTTATAGGGATTGAGCATTACCTGCAAGAACTCAGACTCCTGCACCCTCAGAAACCACAGCCTTCCAAGTAATCTCTTGTCTATACACTCAGATGTTATCATTATTATACTTCTAGAAGAACAGTTTCAAAAGAGAGAAATAGGAATACGCCTTCTCCTTTTTCCAGCTTAAGATGCCCACACTACCATTTAAACTTTTTTTCTCAATAAGAATGCCTACCTGTTCCAGCTGCCAGAGCTCAACAGCAACTTCCTCTTGTTTACACCAACATAGCCAGCCACTGCAACTACTGAAGAAGCCCAAAGTGCAGAGAGAACAATTTTCACCTAACTAGGAGTGAAACACTATGACAGCTATCTGAAATTTCTGAGCCAGAGACCGTGATTATAACAACATAGTTTCAGAATCCAGGGTGTTAATAACTTAGTCAATTCAGCAGTGATGCTTTCTCTCCGTATCCTGGTAGAAAATCACTGCTTCTGCCCACATGTGCAAGCAGTGAGTAATTTGCACCTCTTTGCACCCTGGTGGTGCACAGCTGTGGACTCAGGCAAACACGGCATCCTCCTGTGCCATGAGCACCATAGGAATCAGTGTCTTGAGTCAAATCAGTCTGAACAAATCTGAATCATGTCACGTCTATGCTATATCCAGCCCACTATCTTGTCTCTGCTAGTAGCTAATGGGGAAAACAATCAAAAAACTTAAAAGCAATGCAAGCCTTTGGTGATAATTTCCCAGAATGCTCTCTCTCAACTTCTTAGCTGCTTGTGGTGTAGCTAACATTGTTAGCTGAAGATAATGTCTTTGTGTGTAAAAAACCACCATGTTTTTATCTTGTTTAGTTCTCCAAATGGTCTATAAATCAAAGTAAACAATTAGAAATCCCTGAGCCCTGCAGACAAGGGTTTCACAGCTTTTCATTACCCCAAGATAAACAATGCTTCATTATTTTTTTTCTGAACCTGTCACTTGTCAGTTTAATCTGTTGTCTTGTAAGACTTGTATTGGAAGAAACACAGAAAAAAATATTTTTCATGGCCTTAGATAGCTTTATCATATCAAACTAGAGCAAATTCCTTCCAATCTGCAGTATTCAATCATTCTTTGTTTAAAAGCTTATCCATCCATCCACCCATGCTCTCCTTCTCTGCATTTTTTTCAGTTCTTCTTCTAGGACGAGAACTGTGCAACATCATTGATGAGAGCACTGAAGTCTCTTAACAGCTGAAGCTGCACCCTAATGGGCTGTTGTAGACACAGAATTGTACTGGTGGATCTCTGTTAGGATCTGTTCATCACCAGTGGCAACGACCCATTTACTGTCACTGGAAAACCATCTGCAGTACCTGCAGAGCAGTACCACTTTGTACCAAGCAGAAAAGCTCACACAGCACTTTCCAGGGATGCTCAGTAGTCTTACAGGCTCTAGACCCCTAAACTTTAATTTCTTGAGCTAGAAAGAACAGGAAGACATCTCACCAAATAAGGAGATGTTTGTGGCATCAGCTAAAATCTCTTCCTTCTGCTATTCTGCTTCATTATACAGTAAAATAAATAAAATCATGAATGAATCATCACCTAAAAAGTCTCAGGAAATCACAAATCACATGTTTATTGATGACACAGTGAGTAAACCATCTATATTTAATAACTACTGCTCTTCTTACTTCTCTTATGGATTATGTGTGCTAATCACACTGGTGATTTTTGAATATTTATTGTTGTTTTTGTCCCTGCTGTAGTCATATATTAGAAGTTTTCACATCAAGAACAAGTAAATATGCTGCTGCTGAATGTATTTTGGGGGGAATTGGAGTGAGACATTAAAATGAAATTTTTAACAGGCAGTGCATCTTCATTCAACTGAATGTCATGGGAGATGAAGCATGTCCAAGTAATTATGGGAATTATCAGTGCAGCTAACAGGCACAGAGGACCACTATTCTGTTTTGGATAACTGAGGTTTGGACAGCTGAGACAGGACTGTAGTCTATGGTAGGAGGGACTAGTTGCAATCCAGACAAACTGCACCAAATGTGAAATGGCTGATCAACAGCTGCAGTGCAGAACTTTATTGGGTTTGATGGCCTTTTTTTTGTTTGTTTGTTTGTTTGTTTGTTTCTCAGTGTAGGCTTAAAGGCTGTTCTGTAAAAGTGGTAAGAAAATCTTTGATGGAGGGACTTAATTTTTTTCTGGGTTTACATAAGTAACTATAAATCTTCTAAAGTATAAATTCTACTTTTTTTTTTTTTTCATATGAACCATTTATGAGCAGTTTGCATATTTCCTCTGTGAATAACTAGGTCAATGATCTTAGGTCACCTGAGCTTTCTGATTTTGCTAGATTGACCATTTTCACTACCAGGCTGTGGTTATGTTTACATGCACAATGAGGAGAAAGAGGTGAGAAGTTCTTGGTCTCTTCACCTGAAAACTGAAGGAATAAGTCAATCATGAGCTGATATAAATTACATCCTTCAGAACTTCAGCTGAAATAAGAAGTCCTAAAAATTAAAAGGCCAAATAAATCTTAGCTGTAGCATAATGAAAGCAGAAAAATTGTGTACATAATATGAATAAAAGTTTTCAGTCCATCACTGGAGTAAAATAATTATATAATTTGAATTTCTCCAAGTGTGAATTTCATCAGTAATTCAGTATGCCAATTCATGATAATAAGTAAAATATATATGAGGAAGAGTGGGTTTGCCTGGATGTATGCTTGAATGATTTCTAGCAACCCAAGGAGGATGGAAAGCTTAGTATAGCTATTTCTGCTTGGGTTTGTTTTTTTTGTTTTTGTTTTTGTTTTTTTTTTTGGTTGGTGTTTGTTTGGTGGGGTTTTTTTGTTTGTTTGAGGGTTTTTGTTGTTTTTTTTTTTTTTTGGGGGGGGGTTGTTTGTTGGTTTGTTTTTGTTTGGTTGGTTTTTTTTATTCCAGTTGCTGGTATATCCGTATCCCTCCCAAATGACTATTAAATAAACATAGAAAAAATAAGCAGGAAGATAATGCATGTGATGTGATGACTAGTTTCTTCAACTCTATTAGAGCACGTAAAAATTGTACAAAAGAGTTCAGTGGCTCCTACTTTAGCTAAGGCTTGCTATTTGAGTGCTGTTTTCATAATAGTCTTGCTGAAAAGAAAAGCCTAAATGAAGCTCTCCAGTGGGCTTGCTCGTGTAGGCACAGCTCACTCTGTTGCTGCAGCAGCACAGCTCTGGGATTTCATCTGTCTTCCATTCCTCTGGCTTAGCACTACCTCACCTCAGCCTCAGCAGGATGACAAAAGCCAGTTTGATGGCTGACCTGACCAACAACTTGGCTGTAGGCACTGCGAGTGAGCACAGAGCAGTTTAAATCAAAACCCATGTGCCAATTTTCTCAGTTAAGGAATAGTAACTCTACCCCAATTTACGTGGAAAGCACCAAGGATCAATTCATTTGCTCAGAGTTCTGAGTGGAAGATGTGCTAAAAGCAAAGGGAGTGCTCACTGCAGTGTCAGCATGCCACCATACAGTCTCCAGAAGCTCTGCACTCTAGGAAGATTTTGATATAAACTGCTGGGATCCCCTCATTCCCCTTTGCCACACCTTAGAACAATGAATCACATTAATGATAGCACCTAACACATTTAAAAGTGGAGTAGTTGCAGGTTCGCTTTTACACCTGAGAGAATATGAGCCATGGACCACCCAACAGCACTTTAGCATGAAGGGTGTTGAGCTGCTACAGGCGGCTCCTCTACCGCATGAAACTTTCCTACATTTCTCAGCTGCTTCTTTTACTTTTCAGTTATCACAGAGCATTGACAGTGAACTCCTTAATTCATTGATGATCACTTGTGCTCCCTCTCAGCCTCCATTGCTTCTGCACAGATTATATTTTAGAGGTTGACTGGGAATTGTGATGGTCTGCTTTGCCTCGGTACAAGCCTCCCACTCAAATACCACATGTTCATTGCCATTTTACCTTCATATTTCCTGTCCTATGAACTTTCAAGTAAATTCAGTATTTTTTCAACCTGTTATATTTGGAGAATCCTTTGAACTATCTGTTCCCTTTGTGCATAACCATCCACAAAGAACAGACCTACCAGAACAACAAAACAAAAATATTAAAAAGGAAAAATGAACAAATTCTACAAAAATAAGTGGTGTTATTGCTGTATGGCTATCAGTTAATGTTAAGAATTATTGTTTTGAAATTGTTTAGAATTATTGTTTAGAAGAATTATGTTAAGAAAGCATAATTTTATCAGAAAATGAGAGAAAATTTTGACTTATTTAGATTAGACTATCTCATTAAAATTTGAAGAATATCTGCTTTCCAGAAAATATAAGAAGTTATTTTCTGTAAAAATAGCACAAAATGCCACATTAAAGCTTTAAACATGATATAAAGTTCAATTTCATTTAGAAACAAAACTCATAAACATTCCAGCCAAAAATATTTTAAAAGACAGAACATATGAAATATTGTTGAATAATACACATTCCCCCTCCCACAAAATACTCAGGATGCTAATTTGGACAAAACCTATTTCCTAATGAAAAGAGTTCATAGAATGGTTTAGGTGGGAAGGAACTTTAGAGATCAGCTAGCTCCAAGCCCCCTGCCATGGACAGAGACAGTTCCACTAGACCAGGTTGTTCAAAGCCCCACCCAAACTTCCAAAGCCCCTTGAACACTTCCAGGGATGGAACATCCGCTACTTCTCTGGATAACCTTTTCCAGTGCTTCACCACGCTCACAGGGAAGAATTTTTTCCTAATATCTAAGCTAAACCTGCCCTCACTCGGTTTGAAGAAATTCCCCCTTGTCCTGTCACTGCCTGGCCTTGTAAAAAGTCCCTCTCCATCTTTCTTGTAGATTCCCTTCAGGTACTGGAAGACCACAGCCATGTCACCCTGAAACCTTCTCTTTTCCAGGCTGAACAATCCCACTTCTCTCAACCTTTCCTCATAGGAGAGGCACTCCATCTTCTAACCAACTTGATTCCTGTGGATGCTCTCCAACAGCTCCATGTCCCTGCTGCACTGGGGACCTCAGCACTGGATGCAGCACTGTTGGTGAGTTCTCAGCAGAGCAGAGGGGCAGGATGCAGCCCAGGACACGTTTGGCTGTCTGGGCTGTGAGTGCACATTTCCAGCTCATGTCCAGCCTCTCACCCAGCAGCACCCCCAACTCCTTCTCCCCGGGGCTGCTCTTGATCCTTTCATCCCCCAGCCTGGGTTAATTCCAGGCTTGCTCCATCCAGGTGCAAACCAGCACCTGTTAAACATCATGAGAAGTTGAACAGGACCACCCAGGTCCTGTTAAACCTCATGAGACGCCCCTGGGCCCACTTGCTGAGTTTTTTCCACATCCCTGTCTACATCCCAGGCTGACTGAAAATTCTGCACCAGCTCTCATTAGGTTGTGTGTCTCCTTTTGCTGACACAGGTGCTCTCCTGAGTGCATCCTTTATCTTCACTGGTCTATAAACACTTCATAAATGTCAGTACTGCTAGGCCTAAGTCAGGTATCTGACATTTGTTACCATTGTCTCCTGTTACAAAGGCAGAAGTGAAAAGCAGAGTTTATACCTATGGCCAAGAATGTGTCTAACCATATGTACACAGGCACACGTTATACATATATGTTTAATTATTTAAAAAATTGAATTTAAAAATTGTCAAAATTAATCAAAAATACATTTTTCAGCTGGCTTGCCATTTTTTTATTTAAACAGGAAAAAGATCTTTTGTTTCAGTTGGACTCCTTTCACCTTTCCAAAAACATTTATTGAATCTGAAGTAGAAACATAATTACCCAAGCATTTAATTTCAAATTACATTTCCATTTTAGAAGTGACCTAATGTATAATGCACAAAAGGGGAAATTGGAATTTTGGAAATGTAATGCTTAATTTTTCCAAGATTAAGCAAATTGCAAGTTGTTTTCCCTTTTCCTTTGCAGTCAACTGTGGGCTTTTGCAAACCTTACTAAGTCCTGCAGAGACTGTTTCTTGCAAGCCTACTTTGTCTTTGAGGCTTTAACCAAAGCCTTATTTGAAAGGTTATGCTTCCTTTCTCAGTTTTCTCCTGCAAATTAATGAAAATATTTTAATACACATGTACATCAAAGAGGCTGGTACTGCCATTCCTTTCCCCTGTGACATTCCAGGATTTACTGGCTATCAATTTTAAAATGCAGTGATACAGTCTACATTTTATTTTTATCAATTTTTAATAGTGGTTAGAAGTATCAATTAAAAAAATGTTTGTTATGATTTAATTCTTACTTTATTTTTTATCTCACTCCAGGCTACTACTGCTTCTCTGAATGACTAAAACACCTCGACATTTGAATATCACACTAGTCAAATAATCTCATAAAAATTATAGGAAATCCCAGTGACCCATATCAGTTAATGTCAGCAAAGCTTAGCATTTATCAAGAGAATTTTAAAGAACCAACTTTCTCCTGAGTATCAATTTACAAAGGCCTACTAGTAAGCTCAAATATCCTTTTCTTATGTCAGGTAAATATGATTTTACTACTTGATGCCCTATAAGCATTCAGCAATATCTGTTACTCTATGATCAAACAAAAAGAACTGTGTGTTGACAAGGTAAATGTTTTTTTTCTTGTTCCTGGTAAAACTACAGAAATAAAACTTTTTTTTTTTTTTTAGCAAAAGAATGCAACAACAGAAGGAGCACAAAACAGGTTACAAAATAAATTTATAGCTACAGAGAGATTGTTTTGAAACAATGTAGAAATCATTCCGAGAATGACAATCTAAGATCCCATATTCTTTCCAAACAGCTCTCAGATAATGCTTTGTTTAAATGTTAGAAAGGCTTTGAAAATTTAATCAGGAGTGGAAGGGATGGAAGGAAAGGTCCAAAACTGTGTTCTTTTGTTCTTAAATGTTTTGCCACCCTATGACTAAAGTCTCTGCAAACATGGTATAATCAGCTTGGGGCAGGAACATACCCTGGCTTCTCATCTTGAAATATTGTGACCGAAGAAGCATCCCTCTGAAAGCAGATCTGACTTGCTGCAGAAATAAAGTCTCAAAGTGCAATTTGCCTTTTACCTGAGCTAGCAAGACAAGACATATTTAGGAAGAACAGCTGGCTGCAGAGTTCATTTTTGCTCTTCATGTACTTGTCAGTATAAAGAGAGGAGTGATTGTGAGAAATGTGAGGATTGACAGTGAGAAAATTATACCACGTACTAAACTTTGGAGGCTTTTTATTTAGGATTTCCTAAAAGATACTCAGCTTCTATAACAGGATTTTTGTGGAATGCTGTAGTTTTAACAAATGTATTAAGCTCATCACCATTTCATGTTAAAACAACACCTTCTATTAAAAAAAAAAAAAAGAAAAAAAGAAAAGTTGAAAGTAATTCCTTAAAGTGAGCATGATTACAGTAACATATAATAAGCAAAAAACCTATTTAAGAAACGGAAACAGAGAGCGCAGCCTAACAAAGACTTTTCAGGTCTTTCTTCAAAGTTCAAAAACTTCTCAGGTCTTTCTCCACTGTGTGGTGAGATGGTGGCCTAAGGACTGGTATATCTGCATGCAAAGTCTACCCCAACAAGTTCTCAGTTTCAGTGAGGTCACCACACAATCTCTCTGTGATTTAAGGCTAACTACAGCACCATGGGAGTAGCAGGATAAGTCAAATGAGAGGACAAGATCAATGAGCTGTGCTGGAAAGAGCTGCAGCAGCTGTTACTTGGCCCGAGGGCATTATTTATTTTTAAATGTAAATCCTATAGTTGAGATAGAATGTGGCATAACTTTGATTTTTCCATTCTATGGTAGGACACTGACAGAGCATAGAAGTCACCAGTGCACAGAAATTCACCATGTCCTATCTCAGCCATTTTACACGAGGATGGATTTGTTCCTTTTCTTGGCACAATCCAAAATGTAGTGAGGTTTCATGAGACACAGACCAACAAGGTGATCACAGACCTTTGTTTTGCTGCTCATAGCATTAGATAAATGAAAAAGTTGTAAAAGAGGTAAATAAAACCACTAAGATGAGCATGAAATGCAGCCATTAGACATCCAGCACAAAAGGGAAAGATCTCAGCCCATCAGTTGCACGCTCTCTGGAAAAGATATCATAAGAAGAGGGACTTGGTGTGTTTTAGAGGGTATCTCACATTAACTTGAAAGCTTGTTGCAAGAATCTGCTAGGAATTGAGTGGTTAAAAGTATTAGCTGATTATAAGAAATTCTTTGTGTTCAGGCCTGAGGAAAAATTTAAAAAATATCTTCACTCAACTCACTGATCCAAGGAGGTGAAAGACTGAGACATCAGAAACACATGCACAAAGGGCTTGAGTACATTTTCTCATATTCACCAAAAGGCTAGAACAGGTTAGATGTGAAAGACAAAACTCACTGATCCAAGGAGGTGAAAGACTGAGACATCAGAAACACATGCCTCTCGAGCTGCTGAGAGAGGTATCAGCTATGTACAGTGTGACCAATGACACACAACATAAGTCTGTCTTTAGCCTAGCCTGGTACTCTGGCTCAGTGGAAAAAAGTGTCATACAAATACCTAAGAGATAGAAACATTTTCTTAGCTTTACTGCAGCTGATTTTGCTTTCTGTCTTCCCCCTCATCCTAACTAAATTTCTCCAATTTTTCTCCCAATGTTACTCTCTTTGCTCTCAGGGTATTTGCTCTGATGAATATGCATCAGGCTTCACTTCAGCTTCTCTGCTCCAACTCCCTGTCAGTATGACCAATTCTCTCCAGTTCACATGAAACTGCTGTCACCCACCCCTGGATTGGGAAGAAAATATTATTAATTAACACTCCTGAAACTTCTCCCACCCGCCAGAGCCCGTTGGGTCCAGTCAGGGTAGGGTGATGGGAGACCATGGACAGAGGAAAGCTCATTCTCTGTGAGACTCCTGGCCACACAGCAGAACTGTGAAGTCCATGAACAACCTTCCCCCTCATCTCAAGAAGATGTCACTGTCAAAATGCATCTGTGGAGCCATGAACAGATGTGGTTGCACTATTAGGGAAAGGTCACACTACTCTTCCAAAGTGGGTGTCAAATGAAGGATTCATGGCTCAGTGGGCTACTTGGTCATGTAAAATGGGATTAGTGAACACTCACATATCTCACAGAGGAATTTGTCAATTTTCAGGGATAATTACAAGATATTTTGATTATAGGCAGCTTTCAAAAAAAAAAAAAAAAAAAAACAAAACACAAAAAAACCCCAAACCAGAAAAACACAAAAAAAAAAAAAAAAAAACAAAAAAAAACAGAAAAACACAAACCCCTTGATCCTCTTCTTCATGAGAGTTTCTGGGAACAAACACATTTTCCCATTTTTCTACTGAACATTTCCAGAGGAGATAAGTTATCTGACCTGACAACAGGGAGAAAATGCAGCCAATAGTTTAGACAGCAAGTAATCAATGTTGTACCCTTATTTAAAAACCAGTATACTGTAAATATCTGCCAGCAGCAGTGATAACATTCACTTACACTGAAGATAAGTCATACAAAATGGCAAGTACTCCTCAATTTAGGAAATCAACAAAATAGTCTCAGTCCAGATAATTTATTTTCTATCAATACAGTATGGCCTTTTTCTTTCTTAGTTTAACATTCTTGTTTCACAACCAAATCATGCAGAGATTTCTGAGTGTCACGTGTGTTTAGCTTATCACAGGAATATTCACAAAGATCAAATGTCTACTGAAATGACTGGGAAGGTTTTGATACTTATCTCTAAGGAGGCAGACATTTGTTGTTGGCTACTTTTAAAACAGACAGGGAATGCTGAACAAGCCATGACAGGCACTTTTTTTCTCTTGACTTTTGCCCTTTGACTGCTCATTGTTTTCATTCTGTACTGAAAGGGCAAATAGATTTTTTAAAGGCTGTTAACTGAGGGATCTAATATGAATCCTGGTACAGCCAGTTCTTCCTTTGTAGCACCCATACAGGTGCTGCTGTCTTGCTGTTAATCACAGCCTATCCATCCTGCCACTCCAGCAGATGATGTGGCATGTTTAAGACATCCTCTTTTTCTTTCCCATTCTGAGTTTTTATCTTTGGGCTGTAACAAGAGGAGGATTACTCATTCTGACCAACATGTAGACTGAAGCTTTTCTGAAGAGCTTAGACATGACACAGGAATGGCTAAGAGCTCCTGGTAACTGGTGTCATTTTGAGCCCCTTTGCTCCTGAGCCTGCTAAAGCAAATTGCTCCTCTAAAGGCAAAGGAGGAAAAGTTCCTTACTTGTCCACCAATGCATACATTTTCTCCTGCTCAGTCATGCCTGGTCACCACAATCCATGTGACTTGATTAAATTTAGGTTTTTCACAGTCTTTCCTTCCCCCAGCCAAGTCAGCTCAAACTCTACTGTCCTAATTGGACAACTGCAGCAATTTATCTCAGTCCTGCACATAAAGACCTATGCACCACTCTCACCTGCCTCTTCTGGATTCAGGAAAAGAGTCACACTGGTGATTTTCTGCACCAGCGCCACACACGTGTTTTCCAGGGATTTTCAGTGCAACATTAGCTCTATTAAATAGACAAGATGCTTTCAGCCATCAAGTACTTTCTGTTGATTTTATCCTTAATCCAGCTTCTGCCCTGCTCAGAATCTGCCTTGCTGTGCACTGGAATGCACCAGCCCTACCTCTCACCTTCCGACCAACCATTGTCCAGGACCCTGGATTTACTGCTATTCCAGGACCCTCTCCTTATCTCACCTCTTTCCATAACCCCACAACGGCAGCAGATCTTCCAGAGGATTAGAGACCTGTTCCTTCTTGAGGTGTGATTAGCAGAAGCCTCCTAAATACTTCATTGTACTGCTTATACTATTGCTGCAGCTATCCCCTCCTACCTGCTGTTATTTAGCTGCCACTTCCTCTCAGTGCTTACGTTTTCCATAGCTGGACAAATGATTTCAAGAGCAAGCTCTCAGAGGCCTTGATATCTCACAGCATTTGTTGCCAAGACACCCCTAAAATAATCTCATTTGGTGAAATAATTTGATTTCCAGGTAAGGCTTGGCAGGCAAAAGTTTTCTGGTTCCTTGAGTCAAAATGACGTCTACAGTTTCCTTGTCCCAAACTGAAGGTATGCAAGCCTTCTAATGAGCCAGAATTTAATTCCGGTACAACTCACAGATTTGCTTGTCCTTTAGCAAAATGGGATTTTATGATCAAGTTTCATATGAATTATTTTCAGTTTTCATGCAAAATGCATGAACTGGAAAGAAATAATAAAAATTATCTTCCAGAAAGAATGTAAGGTAAGGTGTTATGGAAATTTTGTTCCTACAGTTTTTTAGTCAGGAAATTCCTAAGACTGACCATTTTGCAATCATGTTTCTGTCTGTTATACATATTTTTTTCCTGTGAAAACAAAAAACATTTATACTGGAAAACTCCCACTCAGCTCTGCCTTCTATGTAGGTCAATAGTGATTCTGCATGGGGGCAGACCCTGACAGCACATCTTTTTCCTTCTCCCATGTTTTCAAATCAGCATTTTTTTTTAACTGAAAAGATGTTTTCTGACTTTTACTGCTGCTGCTCATTTTATATGCTGAAGTTGGCATTCTGGATTCGTCACCAATGTTTTTCCATAAAGATGTGGATATTATCAGAGACCCATATAGTGGGTAAGACAAATAAAATGACAGGAAGAGAGAAAAATCAGAAGAAAAATTAATATACATATTCTGAAGTATGGTGACAATCACTGATGCAAGGGATGCAGAAATACTTCTAAATGACACAATCTTTTCCCAGTTTTCCATGTCACATCACTGTGGGCCTTCTAATGACGTGCTTAGGTATGTTAATTTCATGCCAGGGTTTGTCATTTAGCCATGCAGGAGGTAGTTTGAGTTCCTAGAATCAGAAGTGCCACTTACAGGCTTTCCTCTCTCTCTGTGCACCCTGGGTGGATCTGGGTTGGGCAGGGAGTAACAGCTGGCCCTTCACTGCAGCACTGCATCACGCTGCTTTGTCATTTGTGGGGTTTGTTTTTATTCTGGTGCACTCGGATGAAACCCTGTCTTTTGTCACAAGTTTCAGTTGATAACTGGGAGCTGTTCAGCCCCTGCCAAGCACATGTGGCCTCTGGACACTGACAGAGTAAATCCCAGCCCCTTGGTGAGATCCTTAGTTGCTAGAATTAGTTGCTAGAATTAGTTGCCAGAACTAGTCAAATTCTACAAGGTGAAACAAAAGAAGGAAAAGAGAATACAAGCAATGGCCTATTTGGTGTCAGACAATAAATTCCAGAGTCATCTGGACTGGTTTGAAGGAGCCACAGATGTCTTCCTTCAAAAAGAGTGTTATTGCTTTTCAGTTCAGCACCTATTAGCCTCCCCACAAAAACAAACCCATGATAGCACACTTGTACAAGCATGAAGAAAGTAAGGCTGACTGCTCAGGCCAGAAAAAAAAAGACTGAATACACAGTTGGAACAAATTACCCCTCTTCTCCCACAGGTGATCTTTGTAGGTCAAGGCAGAAATGCATTAGCAATGCAAAATGGGATTTGGGAGTGAACAGGCACTGTCATCATACCCTCCCTCATCTCTTTGAGGGTGGGTAGCAAATGCAGCCTCAAGGGTTTTCAATCCACAGGTTTTTCAGCAGGGAGTTAAGTCACTTGAAGAATATTCCCGCCTACTATGAGTTAAACCTTGTTAATTTTGAATCAGCCTCCCATTTTGCTTTTTGCCCACAAGCACCAAAAAAAAAACCAAAAAAAACTGGGGGGAGAGGGCGGATCAGATGAGCCTGTAATCATCAAAAAAAAAAAAAAAAAAAAAAAAAAACTGGGGGGAGAGGGTGGATCAGATGAGCTGTAATCATCAAATCATCACACTGCAAACTTGAGTCAGTGGTCAGATTCCTCAGCAAAGGCGGGGAGCAGAAGCACTCTGACTAGGATTGCTGGGGGCTGTCAGCTTGGCTCCACCTGAGCAGCAGGCAAAGTGGAGGCCACGGGCCAAGGCTACACATGCCATTTGTACTTTCCATTGGAAAAATGGTCAGTAATGGTCCAATTGTAAATTTAAATAAGAAGCACCAAAAGTGTGAAGTGCAGCATGGGGCAGAGGAGAGCAGCAAACAGGGGCTCTGAGCCTGGGTCACATTTCTCACTCTTTGTGGTGCACTAAGGGGGGCCAGTTTGCCTTTGTGCCAGTGCCTTTGTGCCACAGCCAGATGTGTACTGGAGCACACCTGGTCCAGTGTTACCCTAAAGAAACCAGAGCTGAGCTAGGGAGAGCAGATCAGACACTGTCTCTGATCCAAGAGGTGATGCAGGTCTTTGCTGGGTTTCATGGGTTAAAAAAATTCAACATGAATTTTTTGCTACCTGTCTCCTGGCATTGTTTATTTTTTGCATTCCCTCTCTCCCCAAGAATTAGAAGCAGTTTCAGGGAAATCTGGAGCTCTTCTTCACGGTGCTGTGACGCGGCAGCTCTGAGCAGAGCGCACACGAGAAGCGCTCTGTTGTGCTCAAGTGGTGATCTCTGGGCAATGCAAACTCACCACTGACACAGAGCAAGCTGTAAACAAGGGGACTGCAACCAGCCTGAAACACAGCAGGAGTGGAAGTAATTATTTGTCTCTCTTCTTTCTCATCACAAGCCTAAATTTGCTCTAGTTCAGTCTCTGTACACATCAAGGTCCAATATTAAATTGATCCCCTACATGGCAATGTTTCCTCTTTCTGGAGGAACAGAAAATCCCCACGAAAATTATGCTGCATCTGCTGGACTTACCCATGCTGGACTTACCCATTGTATTATAAAGTTAAGAGATGTCCATTTAATTAACTGTGACTTTATAGACTGATATGATGCTTACTGTTTCCCTCCCTCTTCTCATCAAGAGTTTTTCTGTCATAGTAATCCCAAAGACGGAATAGATAAAATAAACCTTATTTTTCTTAATATCTCCATGGCACTGCCCCAAAAATACTAGATCAGGCAGTCTGAAAAGCGAAAATTATTTTGCTTTAAATCAATATTATTTGTCTCTTCTGTGTAGGTAGGAGTTGCCCAGTTTAAGAACCCTTTCTTAGATACACTACTACAACTGACCATTTTATATTTCCAGTGACTAATCTACCATATTGGGACTTGTTGACTTCACTGCCAATTTTTTTTACCCCATTAGTTCCTTTCTTTTATTCAGTCCTGCACTTGTTTTGTATCCCAAACGTGCACATACGTCCTTGCAAATCAGAGAGATTCAGTTTCCATTTTGCTATATCTTGTACTGTGCTGCCACTTAGATGCTTCCCTCACCCCAATTCTCTGTACATTTAATCTTGCTGAGAGCATATATGTCTGCTGACGTCAGACAGACATGACAGAGCATATACCTGTTTGTGTACCCAGTTCCCCACATGTCCACCTTGCCAGTTCTGGACATCCGACACCAGCAGCATCACCTTACCAAGAACAACAGCCTCTGTGACAGCAGACACTGAAGTGGGTGCCCACTGCCCCTCCACACCCCTCACTGCCTTCCCTTCTCTAGCTGCTCCTATGCCTTCTGCTTCTTCAAATGACATTTGCCAAGGTCCTCACTTTTATTCTCTGGTTTTATACACAGCAGAGTTGATCTGTCCAGCAAAGTTCTTCCTTATCTTTGTAGGATTTGCTAATTCCTCAGAAAGCTGAAATTGCTTTCACGGCTCTACTCTATTCCTCAGTTTCCTCAGTTCTTCCTTTATTAGAAACCAGATTATTATCTTTTCTTTTACACATTTTTCCATCACTGTTTAAAAACTATAAAAACAAATTCCTATTGCCTCTTAAAAAAATATTGGTTTTGAAGTGCCCTTTCTGCCATGAGAGGCAGAAACCCAACTGAGATCCATTACTCTACATGAACAATTTTATCTAAGCTAACACGAAAAAGGAGATAAAGTTATGCATTTCACCAATGCTGTAAGATGCACGACTGAGACATTTTTTGCCATCAGAAGTGGCTGTCTATAAAATGTTTTGGGTACATATCTATATATAGTTTATGTTAAAACTACACACTTTATACATACATAGGAAAAAAAACCTTGCACTTACCTTTGAGAAGTAACATTTATCCCAGGTTTGGTGAAATAGTCTCAGACAGGCACTTAGACCTTCTTTCTATTCCATGCATCCTTTTGTTCAAAAGAAGATAGAATCAGAAAAATCCCAGTTGATCTCTAGCAAACCAAAATGTAGACGAGATTGTTTGTCAGATGCAGCCTGATTCAGTGAAGTCTGAGCGTGTCAATCCCTGAGACTCCTTGTTCAGTAATATCCAAAGCACAAAAAAAGGAAAGAGGAAAAACAGAAAAAGAAAGAGAATTAAAAAAAGAGTGAATAACTTGTTCTTTTTCAGTGTGATTTAAAAAACCCAGTCTTGGAGGACTAAGCAGCCTGCAGGCTTTTTGAGCATTCTGATCCTAGTGCATCCCAAGGTAACACATGCATTTCAGTGTTGCAAGTCTTCAAGTTCATACAAGCAAGCCAGCTCCTGTGTGTGTGCGTGTGTGTTGGGGTGGGGGGCCGACTCGTACCGCGGGGGGAAGAGAGGCAGGGAGGGACAGATACACACAGTCACACGCAGAGATGGAAGAAGGAAAAACAGCAAAGTGGAGTGATCTCACAAAGTGCTCTAGATGGCAGAGCCTGCACGGCTTGTAAGACAAGCAATGTGCACACACCAGGAAAAAAAAAAAAAAAAAAAAAAAAAAAAAAAGATAGAGAGTGAAAAACCCGAGAGAACTAGCAGGCAGCTTCAGGAATTTCTTCTTACCTCTTCTGACGATGCAACATGCAGCAAGTGCTTTGTACTGCATAGGAATCCGTGCAGCCACGACTCAGTCAGACCCCTCACCTCTGAAATAAACAAATCTGTACCATAGGAAAGGGAAGAAAACCAGAAACCAGATGAAACAAGGGTACAAAAAGAAGGTAATAAACAAGTAAGAGTGTCAGCGAGGACTCCTAAGTGAGCAGGAGGCAAATAGCTGGTACAGAAAGAGGCATCCAAACTCCGGGTCCTAACAGAGATTGGCGCTGTAATTATGTGGCAAAGCACTGCCCTCTAAGCCATTGCATAATAATAGAAACCTAAGCTGTGTAGACACAGCCTGACATGCTAAATCCTCAGAAGCTACACTCAACATTTGTCAGTAGAAAGCCTGTCAGTCCTCTGGGGGCGGAGGAAGAGGAGGGAAGACAGAGGAAAGAAATTTTACTGCAAAATGCATAAGCTGCAGTTGAGCTCACAGGTGGTGCTGATGCTTGAAATGTTATAGTGGAAGTCATATATATCTGTATCAATGTAAGAAAAGATAGATAAAACCATATGTGGTGCTTAGGGACACAGTTTAGTGGTGGATTTGGCAGTGCTGTGTTAACAGTTGGGTTTGATGATCTCAAAAGTTTTTTCTGACCTAAAACATTCTATTATTCTAGTAGCACTGTCATCTTCATTCATTCTATTTAATATTGGAAACAATTTTCCCTTGCTATGTTTTAGAAACTTAAATACCAAAGAGAAGAACATGTACAAGGGTTACCCATGTTAAATAGTATTATTTCTAATACTGATGGCAAGAAAGTAGTAGTTGTTCTCCCTCCGTACTGAACGTTATTGCAATGTCTAAATAAAACTTGAACTGAGGTAAAAGAACTCATGCAGATTGATTAGCCTTTCCCATTAACCAGTGGGTTCCTCTCTCCAGCCCTCCTGACACAGATTTTCTTCTGCCTCTCTTGGTTGAAGAGGCTCCTAGACAGAGCCAGGAAAAAGATGAGCACTGACTATAAAAGAGGAGGAAAAAATCCATTTTGTTCAACTTACTACACACCAGTATCAATACATCAACAGAAAGAACAGCTAATAATACACATTGAATGAATAGAAAACAAACAAACAAACAAATAAAACAAACAAACACCAAAAAACTCACAAACCAGGAAAGTGGTATCATTTTTGCAGTGGAAATTTACCTGAAAACTGTGACCCTGGGTCACACCTATGGTCCATTTAGTCCAGTGTTCTGTCCCTGGACAGTGATCAGCACTACACACCTCTGAGGAATCTGAATGAGTTTTTGCAGCCGGTGCTAGACAGCCAGGGCTAACCTGCTCAGGGGCAAAGCTTCTCCTTAATCCCTGTTCTTTAAAGATTAGTTAATGCACTGAGGCATGAGCAGTGAAACAGTCTGCTTCTGCACATCCAGACTAAACATGTAAGGTCTGATTCTGAGGACTTTGTATTTGATGTAATGTACACCTCTTTTAAGGCACTCAAGATCTAAAGAGTAAAATCTTCTGACACTTTGTAAACATCCCAGTGTGAAAAAAGGCCAAGAGTTCAGAAAGAGCTGTAGTATTTCATTCTGAAGGGTAAGAAATATATTTTTATAGTCTCATCTAGCCTAGTTACTCTCCTCATTTACTCCTTACTCCCAGTGGAAACATCAGATGTACTTCAAGAGGCTATCCAGCACAGGTAGAAGAACCAGGTCACCCAAATAATATGCAGGTATCAAATTTGGCCCCTAGAAAGTCAGACCAGACTGAACTGAAAAGTTTGAAGATGTTTTTGTGAATACTGCATAGAGGAATGCATGGGGTTTTCTCGGAGGGGCAGATTCTGCTGCAAACGTTAGATCCCTTACGGCTACCAGTCTCAATCCTTTGACCTGTGCCTGCTGCATTCCCAGTGACTCGCTATCCCCAAGGTGCAAGCTGCAGGCTCAGCACACACAGGATCCAGGCTGTGGTTAAACAGATAAGGAGGGACTGCACAGAGAGCAGTTGCCTATTTTTCAGCCTATTCAGCTCTCCTTGGCTCTATGTGGAACAGTGCTGAAGGGCCCTTCTTGGGAGGAAGGCCAAGAGTTACCACAGTCAGTAATCCTACTGAAGCAAGTGTCCAGGCCAAAGGAAGACTTGAGAAGCTGAAAGGTGCCAAACTGGGTGTTAAAATATTAAGAAATTACTTCATTTATAGATGACTGAAACACAAACTTAGAAAGTTAACTTTACACATAACTCCTGGGAACCCTGTGCCAGCGTATTGCTGGAAAATCGAATGAAAGCTTTAATCATGTCAGTGCCTTATAAAATAAATGTCAGTGCATCACAGACAAGAAGACATCTCTTAATGACATCAAGAATTAATAATAGACTCTGAGACTAGTGTTTCAGAGTCTGATTTGAAAGCAAAATATTGCTTGCAGTGACAGAAATCAGTGTACTCTGTCAATGCACTCCAAAAATCTTCCAAAAATCTTTCACCAGCTTCAGTTTTGGCAGTGAAAACTCCCAATGAAAAATAAAAGATGATACAACCTTGGAAAAAAGTAAAATCACCAAAAAATAAATGTTTACATGAGACTGTGGTGTTATGGGTCTCCAGTGTGTGAGGCCAGGGTGATTTCTGTGATGCCCTTTAGAATTGAATCAGAATTCCCTGGCATTTGCCCCTCAGCTTCTCCTCTTCACTAACCATCTCTGGTATTTACATATTGCTTTGCTCCCAAGTAAGGAGCTTCTCAGTGAATCAAGACTTTTCGTTCTTGATCCTCCTAGCAGTTACCACTTCCACTCATCTCTTTTGCTCAGGCCTCCCCTCTCTCCAATCCTGCCCTAGCTCCTAGTCAGCCAACAAGGGTGTTTGAGTTACATCTGCTGTTATTTCCACCTCCAGAGAAATCCCATCAGACCCAAAGAGCCACAAGAGAAGTCTCATTCTGCCTGGGTTGTGATCATCTCACAGGCTCACAGTGCTCACTCATGGAAAGAACTGTCAAGGTTCAGTTTTCCATTCTTGACTTAGATCTAGAAAATACATGAGACCAAGATTACAGATGTCTAACTTTTGCTCCTTGAATCTTTCTGAGCAGCTGTAGCTTTCAGTGATGCAGGAAATCCTGTGCCCCAACAGAATGCATAATTTCTCTATGAAAAGAGACTCATAAAACTCATTAAATCTTTAAAATCACATTCATACAAGTTTCCTTGAACAGTGTCAATCACTGAAAAGACCTAACTTGACACAGAAATTTTGCAATGGAAACCCTCTCCTTTGATGTACAGTGCCAGATATAATATCAAAACCTAAGAAAACTGAACTAGGATAGCAGAGCAGGACAAAAATAAAATTGAGATGTTTTTGAGACTTCCAGGACAATTTCACCTGCTGCAAACAGCACTCCCCTTTCCAAGTCTAGCAGAAAAAACACTGAAGCCTTTGGCCATCTGATAGACATACAATTTAGCATGTGCTTGTAGACATTGGTGATTCCCATTTCCTGCCCACTCCCTTCCAAATCAAAGCTGTCAGCAGTGGTCCACATGACCATTTCATCAATGGCTGCCAATCAATTACACTGATTGAAAGACAGTCTAAAAAACCTTCAGTCTGTGGCCCTGCTGACAAAAACAAATGTCAGGAGCTGAACCCACCAGCTTTCAGACATTGGAGGTTTGGGGAAAGATTGTATATTTCTTGGGTGTTGTACAGCTCAGCTCTTTACAAAGCATTGAATATCTGTTTACACATGTATATGCCAGTACAAAATCTCCTTCTCACATCCTCCACCCACACACCCCTCTGCTTTTAAAAGCAGCTCCAGCCAACAGACAAACTGAGTGTGCTTTCTTTCAGTTTCTTACATCTTAGCATGGGGAACACTTAATCCAAATTTCTGGACCCAGACATCCAACAGAGAACAGGTGCTATTTTACAGTGCAGGGCAAGAAAAAGGGGTTTTGAGGGTATTGATGAGACAAAAGCATCACAGAAGTTCCCTTTTGCAATACACTGTTATAAAAAGCATAGACTAATACCACAACAAAATATAAGGATGAATTTCATTAAAATACTTCAACAACTCTGCAGAAATCTTTCATTGTCCATCATGCAGCTAAATGCAGAGGGGTTTCCAAATACCAAAAAAAAGTTATTTCAGGTCATAGAATAAATTATATATTCATGATCCACTCCATTCTAAGAATTCATCTCATCTGAAATAACCAGGATACTTGCACCAAACTTAAAAGGACCCACTGTAACTTTGTAGATTATCTGAAAGAAGGTCAGTATAATATTTTTATCCCAGGGTTATTATTCTTTCCAGGTTCTCCCTTTACAAGCAGGAAAATCCTTGTACTTCTGTTTTGCATAATCACATGTCCAGCTCAGTGAGTAAAATTTAATACCCTTTGATTGATAGGTTAAGACCAGAAGGGATCATTATGGCCATCTCATTTGACCTTCTGCATATCTTCAGTTACAGAAATCCTCTCTGTGGCTGCTGCATCTATCATCATAATATTGCGTGTTGGAAAAATATATATTTTATAAAGGCAGTTAATGATTATATCTTGATTTAATGATGGTGCATTCACTCTCTACTCTATATCTTTAACTGCTGCTATTAAAAAAAAAAAAAAAACAAAAAAAAAAAAACCACCACACCTCACTTTGTTACTCAAAAGACTTTGATATGTTATCAAAACTTCAAAGAGATAATTATGAATTGGAGCTGGGCATCTCCTGTTCAGAAAACTCAAAATTAGGAATAGTAGAGGTTTCTCCCAGCCAAGTGGACTGGTTCTACTGGGGACAATGAGTGCCCCTTGTGACCAGTGTAATCTATTCACTTAACAAACAAACAAACAAACAAGCAAACAAATAAACTTCTTATTTAGTGGACATCTGTTTTAGCACAGTGTTCATCAGAATAAGGAGACTGCCTTGGTAGTGCTTTCCCAATTCTCTTAATTTGATGAAAAGTACAGCATTAATTTCCACAGTACCCCTGGAGGCAGCAGTACTCTGCCACCTGCCCAAGAGGACCTCATCCTGGTGGGTTTGCAACCTCTGGCATTGACACACGCTGTGCAGAACACTCCCAGGCAGCACTGAATCCAGAGCGGCAGCAGATGCCCAGTGCATGGCACAAGAGGAGTGTGAATATGAATCTTCATTCTATATTTTGACCCTTTCCATACAGAATAAGAGATGCCAATGTTTTCCATTATTGAAAGAGGGTATGTGCACTTGCCATGCAGCAGGGTGTCCCTCTTTGGAGATGGTGTTGTTAGGCTGTGATCATCTGTTACAATGGCAATAGGAGCAATTTAAGGGAGGTCCGGCTGCCCTGGCTGGGACCTGCTGCAGTGACTCCCTGCCAATCTCACATCTGCACCAGCTGAGTCATTTGTCTTCATGCCTTGTTACATGCTACAGATCTTAGTTTGCTTTCCAATTGTTACTTAAAAACAAATTTGGAAGAAGAGAAGGTTATTTGGCATTTTTTAACCTTTAAGGAGAGAGGAATTGTGAGAGGCTGGGGACAGGTAACCCTCAGAGAGGATTTGTCATCCAGGGGTAATGTTGTGAAACCAGTCTTATGCTAATCATGCAAGACTCTAGCATACAATAGAGAAGAGTCCATATCTAGGACAAGGTCAGCTTCTTAAGCTGTTCAGGATCATTCTAGTCCTTTCAAAATTGCTTATCTCAGCCATGGAACTGAATGGTTAAAATTATGTAACTGAATTAAAAGTACATGGCAGAGGTGAGAATCTTTTGGGCAAACCCTTGTTTTGTACCAAAATTAAAGCCATGACCACAAAGTCAGTATTTGCTAAGAGTTGTCACATTATAGCATGGAGGTGCCAAAGGAATTAATCTGTCAATAACCTCAATAACCTGAATCTGTTAATAACCTTGCAAACTATGGGAAGAATTCTTCCCAGACACAAAACACTTAGTTTCTGTGGTGAGTTTTGTGTCTGAAAGCTACTACTTTTGCTAAAGATGGAATCAGGTACTTAAAAGGAACAATCCCAGACCTCTGAAGTGAGTTAAGATTGTAGCACAGGGCTTGCAGTACACAGAGCAAAAGAAATAATACAAGGTGATATTTTTCTTAATGAAGCTTAAACATGATGCAAAAAACTGCAGGTTTTATTCCTAATATTACAAAATATTTAGGTTAGAAAAGAAGAAAACCACAAACTAGGCATGACTTGGGATCTGACTTGGAACCTGGATATTATTAAAATTTGATGCAAAAAAGGGAAAGGAAACAGAAGGAGATGTGAAAGCCTCAGAGGCAATGCAGTGTATGATTTCTGCCTGCTCTGCTGGGCCCCAGCTTGCGAGAAGATGGACTCCTTACTGCTCCCAAATTATTGCTCAGGCCTACCCTCTCCTATCCTTCCTTCCTGAGACTGATGCCAATGAAGTGTGGATATGTAGAGGGGAGATTCAACAAATTCTTCCTAGTTCTTGCCTGAGACCTTGGAATACACTGTAGGACATGCATGGGTGTGGTCCCTGCTTCCATTCATAACCCAGGTGAGCACATCCAAATAAAGGATGAAGAGGAAATTTTGTGGTACTTCAGAGTAGCAGTATCAGGATAACAAATGATTTAGATTCCTCTCTCAGCCTCTGGTTCCTATTTGAGTCTACCAGAGAAAAAGAAAGAAGGAGAAAATTAGTCTATATCTTCTTAATTCTTACTTCATATCTTCTTTCTTATTTACTTCATAAAGTTAAGAGAAATCAAAGAGAAAAATGACAGCTGTGTTAAAAAGCCTCAGTGAATGCTAAGCCAAAGTCCATAAATATAAACTGTGATCAGAAAGAGGCACAGTAAGAACTACTTGGTTGTGAGGAGAACAGGGTACACAGAGTAATTTCAGAGGTTTCAGGTTATCTCAAGCACAGTATGAAAAAAGACAGCATTTTAAGAAAAACCTAAGTAGAGAGTCCTTTGGCATGGTTTTCACTGCTCTCTGTGCTCTCATCTCCAAAAGGGAAGTGGGACCTGGCCTTCAGTTAGACCTTGCATGTCCAGGGCATCTCAGAGTATCTTCCCTCTGCTGTTCTTCTGCCCAGAGACACTGAAGAAACAAAATGTGTAAGCAATAAGCATAGACGGAAGAAAACTTTTCTCATGTATTAAAAGTTGGAGCATCTATTGCAAGGCATGTGTGATGCAGCCCAGTATTTTAACACCCAATGCAAAAATTTTGGGAATTCAATTTTTGCAATAAGTTTGCTCTGTAATGGTTAGATAATCTTTTCATGAGCTGTTGCTTCTCCTCACCAGCCTCCTCACCTCTTTGTTCACAGACATTACACATGTAAGAAAATCTGTACTTCCTAGAGAATCATAGTGAGTAAGATGGACCTAATTTCTGTATTTCCTTATAAAATGTCCAATATTCAGAGCTATGTCAAACTAAATGAGATTCTTGTGCTGCTATGTTTTTTCAGCTCATTGAGTCCTCCTTGGATGATACCTGTTCTACATTACATGATCTACCTCAAGAGATTTTATCTAACGTTATTCAATGCAAGCTCAGTTTCAGAGCAGAATAAAGGAAAAAATATTAATTTCAGAAGAACTTGGATACTGATTCACTGCTGTGTCTTTATCATAGTTGTATTAGAGGAGAGACAGAAAACGCCTTTGTGGTTACAGGCATAAGAAAGACATACAATAAGGCTTGGAATTTGGTTCACTAAAGAGCAAGTAAATACTCCCTAAAAGTTAAAAGGAAATTATTCTGAAATAGCTACAGACATCTCTAAGAAACCAGGCAGATAAATGTACAAACCAGAATGAGCAGTTCTTGCTTTCTTTTTTCCTGGGCTGTTGGGGTCCATTCCGGCTAGCTATAGACCCTTGCCCACACGATACTTCATAGGCGAAGGTAAAAGACTAGAGAAGTGCTCTCCTCCACGTGGGAAGTGTTGTCCTTTATTCCAAGACACACATCAGGTGGACAAACCCATGGGAGAAAAGAGGGCATTTCCTGGCTGCAGGGAGATTTTATACCCCCTGGGATGGGGACAGAGGGAGAGGTCCACAGCCCATGGGACACCAGTGAGGAGTGGCAAGGGGAGGGGTAACCCAGGGGAGAGACCACCAGGGGGTACCGGGACAGGTGAGGGAAAGACCATGCGATGGGGAAATGGAGTAACAAGCCACATGATGTAACATAAGCTATACAGTGCAATATAAAATTATTCTGTACAAAGTCCCAATCACCCAGTGCAAGAGAACAACTAAACTGGTGCACCACAACACTTTTTGTCTGCTGCCCTGATTTCTGTACATAAGATGGAACATGAGGCCACCAGAGCAGAAGTCTGAAATATTTCCATGTTTCTCTTGTACCTGGAAATCATTGTCTCTGTAACTGGGCATAAAATGGATATTTAGAAGGCATTGATTGATAATATTGAAAGTAGAGGGTACTGAGAGAGAAGATACAGCTGGACATTAAAGGATGAAATTTAGTCATGTATAAGGCCTCAATAAGTGTGAGAATATATACAAATGTGGGTGTACATACATACACAGGGATGCATACAAGTTCTGTGGCAGCTGTTCTGGAGAGCTGCCTCAGAGACTTTGGGGTCCTTCAAAGGTTACAGTACTCCACACATGACCAACTACAAATGGAACCTTACTTGTCTACAGAACTTATAAACTAGATGGGTTTTCAGACAGATTAATTAATCTGTGCTGTCGTGGAGATTTGGCCCTTTGATCATAATTTTGATCATAGAAGTCTCCCCAGCAGCAGAGCTTTGGGATGTCTGATGACCCAACATCCTATGAAGGACCTTCCTGTACCCCTGGAGTGCCCATTAAATTAATGGATATCTCTACCATTACAAAGTACATTTGACTTGTACTTTGTAGTTGTTGTAACTTAACTGGAAGTTTCTATTCCTGCCTAGGACCTCACTACAGAAGAACCTACACCTGCTGCAAATACAAGCTATCAAGCTGAGCTGACACCATCCTGCCTTAAGAAGGGGCAAAGATGAGGGCTGAAGGCACCCCAAAGCACCCCTGTCTCTAGATCTCACGTATGTTCCATGTGTGCTACAGCAATGTAGGAGTAGATGGTGCTGCAGGAAACCAAGGGTACAAATTTCCCTGTGTGTTTGCTCCCTTGATGCTGTCGTACTTCTGTGCAACCCATCCTAAGAGTTCAATTCCTGTTTTGCAGAGGAGAAAAAGAAGGAAATAGAGGTAGTTCTGTCACATCTCCCAGGGTTGCTGGGAAAGGACAGGGAACCTGGCAGAATTAACATTAAAAGTACAAAACAAAACAAAACACAACAAAAATTATAGACTCAAAAAAAAAAATGTGGAGAGAAAACAAATGCATGAAACAAGAAAACAGAGAATTAAAGGGAACATCACAAAGGGTTTTGAGACTTATATGTGTATAAGAACAGAGAATTGAGTGAAAACAAGAGACCAGAGAAAAAAATAAGAAAAGAAAAAGAGGGAACTCAAAAAGGGAATTGGTGAGGAAGCCAAAAGGGGCAGAAGGAATTTTTGGTCATCTTTTCCCTTACTATTCTGGGCAGTAAGTAAAATATGGGCTGATATCTTCAACATCACCAGGAAGGACAAACCATTTTGTGGGACATCGCTGAAGTGTGCAAATATTTTTGGAATGCTTTCCCAGGATCTCATACTAGTGTATTAACCATGAGGGCTGCAAACCTGAGGTGGGTGCTAGTAAACAAATAAACATAACAGAAACTCCCTGATTCACACCAGCTAATAGAGATACCCACTACAATTGTAAAAGCTGTGAAACTGAAATGTTAATTTCTTTCATGCCAAAGGTTTCAAAACAAACACTCTCTTTAGTTAGAAGATTGTATTTTATAGAACCCAAAACAATTACCCCTACAAAAATAATAAAAGCAAAGCCTTCCCTTGGTAATAAAATTGCAATGTTTCCTGAATGTCTGATGAGAATGTATTTAGGGAAGCCTGATGTGCAATCACACACCTAATTATTTCTGCTCTCACATGATTTGTGTAAGTGCTTTTCTTTAATGTATGCAGGCAGAAGAAAGGGACATTTATATGCATATATATATATATATATATATATATATATATATATATATTCTAATTTTGGCAGCACATTCCTTTTGATCAAACACACCATCACTTAAAGAGAGGAGAGAGGAACAAAAATAGAGGCAGATATTAAAGAAAAGGCAGCGTTCAGCACTAAGATCCAGGGCAAAGCCCTTCCCTTCTCTTCCCACACCTGCATTAGTGTGGGGGCTCAGTGGTGGCTCCAGGTCCAGCTCCCATCACTGGCTGCACAGCAGTATGACACACAGGCAGACACCAAAAAGCAGCTATGTCACTCTCAATTAATATTTCTGTCTGGGAACCAGATCTGTTCATTTACACAAGGACCATGGCTTAGCCACAGACAGCCATCCAAAGACATAAGCCAGAGAATAAATGGCAAGAGCTACACCATGGCTTGGCACAAAATCTGATCACAGGTAATGAAACTCATTCTCAGTTTAAATAACTAATTAAGGCTTCCACTCAATTCTTGGACTATCCAGCTACTTAAATTGGAAATGCCTTTGTTAGTGGAGGTGTTTACCCTAATGCATCCACACGACATTTGTAGTCTTGCTGAGACAGGCCAAGAGTGAAATTATGTGATAGAAAACACCCTCATTCCTGGATAAAGAGAGCAGCCATGCAAAGCTGATGATTTAGGGAACTGATGTTACCAGTGCCCGTAACAAGCAGACACCAAAGCTGCTCAAGCCAGGCAAAAAACCCCACTAAGCACTCAACTGCACTGTCAGGCATGCAAATGTCCATGCAACTTTGATCTGAGTTGTCAAACCATTGACATTTCACGGACCAAAGCCCTTCAAATCACACAGAAATGTACTTCACCTCCCTCGGTGGATTTTGGATCAGACCTTACCGAACACATAAAGCTGGCCATTTACTTTGATGTTTGATAAATTTCCTTCTCTTTGAGGTGTGTATTTTAATAATTTAGCCAAATAGGCCCGTGTACTGCCAAGTACATTCTTTTCATACAGCAAGAAAGGAACCCATTTGCTGTGAACCTCATTTATCTACTCTCACAGAGAGTACAGCTCTCCTCAGGTGCAGTACAAGGGCTCAGACAGTTAACTACAAATATAACCCAGCTAGAGACACAAGGTGCTTTCCAGAAAAAGAAACAGCTTCACTCTCTACCTTTTCCCAATTTATTTATTAAACATTAATTGGTATATTTTTCCTTCTCATTTTCAGCTTGAGATAGAATCCTAATCTAAAATTTAAACCTAAATCGCAACTTGGCCACCTGTTTTTAATCCTGATGTGAAATCAGAGCTTCCATTAAATCAGGTTTTGAAAACTATACAAGTAAGACCAAGCTATGAGGCAAGAAAGAATGATACTAATATGCAGAGACCCTCAGGAAGTAGTTTTCTTTACTTTCAGTCAGAAAGGAGAGACCAATCAGGGGTAAAAGTGCTCCAGAGTTTTGAACTCTTCTCATACTTAGGCTGTCTAAACCTGAAATTTTGAAGAAAATTAAAAATAACCTTTTTTTTTTCTACTAGACAGAGCATTATATTGAAAATAGACTTATTTTAAAATATTATTTCTACTGATTTTCATATGAAAGCTATCAGTTTCAGTATGTGTTAAGTCACAAGCTGTTCAAAAAAACCTGTGAAAATTAAGTTGATCAAATTAAATTTCATTAAACTGTGGAATTCTAGTTCAATGCTATGTCTAAACAACTAAATCAAGCCTCAAAGTAGCACTGAAAACCAAGTGTACTGAAATTCAACTGAAATACATGGCAACTGTGCCATAATTCCAGCTGAATGCTTGTACACACAAGCTGCTCTTTCTGATGGCAGAAAAAAAACCCCGCCTAACTGTGAAATTTTTTTAAGAAAACTGGAAGTACAAGTGTATATTAACTAGGTTCAGACTGTGAATGAGGGAAGTTCCTTTTGTGGGAAGCAATTAAACTGAAATTGGGATCAAATACCACCTGTATAAACAGTATTTTGCAAGTGGTTGTCAAGCAAGTGAGGTGAATATTCTTCAAAAAGACCAATAAACATCTAATGATTAAGATTTCTACTATTAACTTCAGCTAACAGCCTGAGCTCCTGATCAGGAGAAACATCACCAGTGCAAGGCTGTGAATGCATGTAGATCCGGCCACTTTTTTATGCCCTAGAGTCTGGCTGAGTTTTCAGAAAATATGTATGACAGGATTAGATTTGAAAAGGCTTCATTTTTATAGAAAAAAGCAAGTGTAATACACATGCAGCCTTTCAAAACTTTAGCTAGTCCTCCCCCATATTACTCTTCATCAGCTCTGTGCACATCAAGCAACTTCTGCAATAATGGCATCATTTCCTAAAATTGTTGTCAAAGGTATCTTAAAGAAAAACAGGCAATTTGCAGTCATATAAGGTTGAGTCTGAATGTACTGTTTTTATTAGAGGAGATGGTCCCAAAGGGAAGATCTATTCAGATGAATGTTGGGTGTCCAGGTTGCAGAGCCTAGCTGTCAGACCCAGGAGGCTGCTGCAAGTCAAAGTTTCCTCAAGAACCTGACACAAATTCTTTACCAAAGGCAGGAAAGGTGACTTTGTTCAGCTCACATTCTCCCCGTGGAAACTGCTGTTGCTTATCACTTCAGCTGTGAAGTGACTGCACCTCAGTGCAGCAGAGGTATGAAAGCTGACAGGGTAAATGTGGGCAGGGAGTGCACCTGATGTGCTGTGCTCCTGATGCAGCCTCCTCAAAAGAAACACTTTCAGCCCTATCACTGCAGTCATTTGCAGCTTCTCTGGATGATGCCCTGGTAAATACCCCATAGAGAAGCTCTGCACTGAATATGAGTGGGCAGGCTCTCTCCACCTCCAGCTTCTAGGTCCAGTCAAATAAAAAGAATGTTACTAAAATTACTAAATTTTAGGCCCTTAAACCATGGGAAAACCCCACACGTCGCAGAACTGATACAATTCTGCTATTCAAGACTTGTGCAGAGACAAGTCTAGAGAACATGAACCAACCAGAGAGCAGCTACTTAAATGTCTCAACCAGCCCTAAAAAGATGCAAAAAGTGGTAGCAAAGGTCTCATGGTGTCTACAATGTGATTTCTTATCTTTATATAGAACTGAATGACAGACCCCAATAAAGCCACTGTGGTAGTGAAGGTTCTGTGAAATAACTTTGTGGGCATTCACTCAGCGAAGAGTGACTTGTTTCTCCTGTTTATTTTGCGAAACAAACTGTGCACTTACTTGGATGGGGAAGAATAAGGGAGTCCAGGCCAAATGTACAACTTCTGCCTGTAAAGATGATTATAAGGAGATTAATAAATCTGAGTTTTCTTCACAGGTCTGCCTACCTAAGACCTGCATCTTAGACCAGGGTTACTAGAAGAACAACCATCCACTGCCTAATGTTTCGATTCACCTCTCTACAGAGATTCAGGGCACTGACTCTGTCTTACTGATGCCTATTCTTGATGTCTTAGAAAACCAGCAACCCTGTGGTAGCTGTTTTCAAAAGGATGCACATCACGATTGAAAGTTACATACTACAGTGAATTTACCAATGTGCAATTGTCTCTTGAACTGCTCTGGTCAATTTTGCAAAGAGAATTGCAGTTATATTATCAAATTCTCTATATGGAGGGTCTATAATTTATTTGAAAAGGATTTTCCTTTTTTAAAAACAAGTTATTATTCTTCATTGTTTAAGAAGCAAATGTCACAGTTAAATCATGTTTCCATTACATTTTTTGAGACTGTAAGAGTTTAGTAAGATCTAAGCAGTATATTTTATTAGACCTTATATTCAAGTTCTGTTGTCTTTCCCAATATACCTCTATTACATTGATAGAAAAATATGTTCTCTATTGCCAAGTGTTGTGTGGTAATGAAGTGTCTGTTCTATACGTAGAAGTAACTGAGAGCATTAAAAATGTGGTTGCTGTTACAGCCTTACTTCAGGTCAGATCAAGGAAAAAAAATTCACAGCACAACCCTAGTTCAGTTTTTTCTTCCCTTGAAGAACATATGTGCTGTAATAAATGACAAATTAAACCTTAATTAACTGAGTGTTTCCTGCCTCCCACATAAAGGGTGCAAAAGGGTGCAAACACACTTTGTAACTCGCTCCAGGGGTTCTGGGCTGCTGGCATAGGATCTTCTCACTTTGTTTTCTTTGCTTGATGGTTGGAAAAGTGGGGTAGTGGGGTCCCTTTGATGGCCACTGCCACAGGTCTGGGAAGATTCATAATTGATTACCACCCCCCTCCCCCCCGGTTTGTGAGAGAGAGAATTCAAAACTGAGCTTTCTGTGAGAGGGGAGAAGGGGAGCATCATCCTTCTCTCAAATGTGCTGGTACCGTGTAAGCAATGTAACCACGACAGTGCCTTTAAAGTATCAGGCCAACTTCCGGACCATTTCAGTTTTAACTCATTATAACAATGACAAGGCTGCCCAGAGTGACAGAGTGAGAGATCAAAAGCTCTGTAAAATTAGGTTGTGTGAGTGTTTGGCTTAAGGCAGCTGCATAGCTTTAAATAGATGCTGAGGAATGTGACCACTGTTGAAAAAGTCCTTAACTGAATTAAGATCAAGTCCTGCTCCTCTTCTGAGAGCAGTCAAACTCCTGTCTCCAGAAAATGACTTTCCATTTTAAAGTGACAAGCAGTGCCAGAGGTACTCTGCCCTTCTAGCTTGAAAGCTGGGCCTTGCAGTAAACACCTTTCCAAAAACAGAGAAAAATAAAAGCAACAAACCAATCCTTTACAGGGAAAACTGGTGATATAACACGGTGATCCCTTGAGCCTCTGTTGACATTTCATCAAATTTTAGATGTCGTATATTTGTAGAGCAGAAAATTAAAACACGAAAGAAAGAAGCAACCTGAATTATTTAAAAAAAAAAACCAAAAAAAAAACCAAAACACAAAAACCAAAAAAAAACCCAAAAAACCCTTAAGGACAAGGAACAAAATATCTTAAAGCATAGGGGGAAAGAAATTTCTTAGGAAAATTCCATCCCACTTTTTTCCTCTCCCTATTCTGTCCCAGATAACTTATCTGATTGGTCAATTAAATCCAATGGGCAGATAGAGGCCTTGGAAGTACAAAGAAAGTACTAATGCCACAAAAATAACAGGGAGGAAGAGCCATTATTTTTGTCCTTAGATGAGAGTTAGTTAGCCATGAAGTACTACCTCACTAAGTGCAAACTTTTAAATGCCCCATCACAGGAAAGAGATTAACTGGAATTTGCTTCTCTCCAGGCATTTTAGTTAAACAATTCCCACACACAGAACTGGCATATGCAAGGATCTGGTGTGCACACTAATAAACTACATTTTTCTGCTTTCTGGAAATATGCCTGTATATTACAAAACTCTTCTCAGTAGGAAATATAAATCTATGCATTGTAACAATGAATGGATAAGAAGAAAACCATCTGTTCAAGATGCAGGATCCCAAGCACAATTAGATATTTGATCTGAATCACAAAAATTCTGCTTCAGTTTCTGTAACAGCAAATCACGTGTGCATGAATTAGGTTTGCTCAAAGATTAAAGTGAAAAGGGCATAAAATATGATTTAATAACCATAGTAAGGAACTTCTGCAGAAATCAAAAAATCATGAATTTGTAATGTATTTTTAACCAAGAGATATGTGTTTGCTTTAAACATTTAACTAGAGAAAGTTCCAGGCAAAAACTCTGAGGAAAACAGTGTATACCATGAGGACTGATGTCCTGAAAATAAATATTTCTCTGTTTCTTCTCAAAAATCATGACATTTGCCTAAATACTATCCTTTGCTTTTGTCGTCTGAGCAACAACTCTCACCTCAGAAGCACTGCAGTACTCAGAGACACAGATGAAACAAAATGTCTGCCCCATCTGCAGGGGTAGTGGGTTTTTCCTTGGAGGAGAGTGGTACCACTTCACAGAAGTCACTGCAGACACGAATGTGATACTGAATCACTGAGTGTCCCTCTTCTATCTTCCCTATTATTTTTATTTCCTATTATTTTTTATGTTCAATAAGCATACATGAAAACTGTTGGTCTGTTTAGATTTCATCACCAAGGACAGACTTCATGTGCAAGTCTTTCAGAAGAATTATAACCTCAGAAGTTGAACAGGATGTTAATAGGTTTTAGGATTCAAAATATCGCAATGGAAGTTGATCTCTGCCATCCCCCACCCCACACTTAGATGAGTGATTGTCCCCTAAAGCATCCTACAGACTGCAGAAGAATCCAACCCATCAGCAATGGACCCTACACTTCAAAGGCTACTAATGACAAATAAATAAATCCATTTCCTTCATTGGAGAAAATGGTAGCTATGGATCAAGAAATGAATATGTCAACATAAACCTTCATTGCAAATTGGCACAGTACTGTCAGATGTTTGCTGCTCTTGGATGTGGCTTTGCACTTCTCTCCACAAGCCCAGGATTTATATGATGAGGTCTGATGATACTTCATGGAATCAGGGAATAGCAGGCAATGAAGTCACACAGACACAGACCAAGACCATGGAGTGTCTGGTACGACCATGTCCACAGGGCACTTCAGCAGCACAGGACTGCTCAGTTCAGCAGCAAACTGTCATAGGCAGTAGATTACAGAAATTATGAGACTTGAACAACAAGAAAATTAAGAAAAATAATTGATGGAGACAGGAAAAGAGCAAGACCTGATTTTGATTACTTGTCTTCACACATACCTGATATCATTAAAGATGTCCCTGCTCACTGGAGTGGGGTTGGATTACATGATCTTTAAAGGTCCCTTCCAACCCAAACTGTTTGATGATTTTTTGATATTTTTTTCAGAGCATCTATCTTTGGGCAGGGGAGGTATTTACAGAGGGGGTACACAATGAAGGGACCCGATTTCTGGCCCCTTCTTGCCGCCATATGTGAGAGAACTTTGTTGTGTACACTTCACTCTGTGCTGCAGAGCTGAATACATAAATCTCATTCATATTTTTGGCAAGTAACCTGCACTGTGTTAAACCAATTTGATGGTTTAGCCTGCAATTGAGAAGATTTCTGCATAAAAACTTATTTTCTGTTCAGCTTTTACACAGTGGCTTTAGTCACAATTTATGTCTTCTGTCAACAAGCAGTCATTAATTTCTTGCAGTTACAGTCAATACCTGATGTCATTCTTTCCTCTTTATGTTTGTGCCTGACATTCCCTTATTCTATTCATGGCTTTTATGCCGCTTGTACAGCAATTTAAAGGAACATTAAATCAAGCAAAATATTAAAACATAAAATAACAAGAATTTTAAAAGCGAAACATGAAAATAAAACTGAGATAGAATTCTTTCATAAACTTTAAGAAGAGGGAAAAAAAAGCGACTACCTGAAAACAATGTCTCTGCAAGGATTGTGCAGCTGCCCAGCTGGCAGGTTGTGGATCAGGTTCTTTCTAATGTGGACCTTCATGTGCGGGCACCCTCCATTTAAGAAAATTTGTAGCTGTTTCAGTTTTTCTGAGGCATTTAGTTAGGAGAAGTGTTTCTCTCACACTGATGATGCAGAAAGCACAAAACACTGGAAGAAAGATTTCCCCACTCTTCAGATTGATGGTTAGTTCAGCAGGTTCACTAAATAGTGAGAAATCTTTGAAATTGTTTCCTTACAGAAAAATTTCAAGATAATTAATATGCAAATTGATTGAAAAAAAAATCCCCCAAACCTTTCTTCTTCAAGCCGTTTAAAATAATTTCTCCATACACAAAATCTCATAATGGATATTCAAAACCTTTTGAGTGAGAAAGGTGAGCTGTTATTAAGTTTTGATATCATTTTCCTCACTAAGAAAATGGTGCTGGGAAAGGAAAAGCTTTGGGGTGACAAACCAATGTGTGAGATATTTACTACAAGGCTATTTTGGGGGAAGCTCAGATGAAGGTAATGTGAACTGAGAGAAAACTGAAGCTTTAAATTATGTGAGGTGGCAAAAAACTTCAACACCTGACAAGGTTATGAAAGGGACTCAAGAAGCTTGGAAGTCTACTTAGAAGGAAAACAAGAATTTAAATGGGAAATAAAAGCAATCCACTGATTGGATCCAAGTTTGGATTTCAAATGAGCTGACCATTGTGGGATTTATAAAGAAAGAAACTAGAGGTTTGCATTTAGGACACCATTGAATACATTCAAATCTTAAACACCCTGTCTGTAAGTTTTGCATATTAATTTTTGTTACAAAAGCACACAGTCTCGACTTGCACTCAGTGACATAACTCATTGCTTGGCCAAGGCACCCATTAAACAAATATGGAATTGTCACAAGTAACGGGCTAGTGTTGTCTGCATTCTTACTTCTAAAAAGCATATTTGACAACAACTTTAAAACTTTAATTGAGCAGAGACTAGCTATAAAGTTCCCCCAACCATTTTTGTTTTGTTTCTAAGCAAAACATTTCTCAGTAAATAGAATAAGTGCTTCCAATTGCTTTCACACTGGAGAGTTTCAGTTCTCCCAAAGTTCTTTCTAGAATATGATTCACAATTTAGAAGCTTAAATAAAACTAAAAAAACTGGTATTTTCATTCAGAGTAATCTTTATAAAGTTTCTGCTCTTTTAATAGAATAATTTTTGCATTTCACTGCTACTATCAGACAGACACCTCTGCACTGAGGAGAAAAAGGGCTCAACATTGTACAGGTTTGCTTCAATAAGCGAAATGTAGAAGGACACATATGGAGTTAGTTGAGATGGCACAAGATATCCTCAGTCAGCTCAAGCTCTGAAAAAATAATGTTTGTTGTTTTGGTTCTTTGTTATACCTGTATTTATTCCACTTAAGCATCCTCTCTTTATAAAGAAGCTTTTTAAAGTAATATCTGGAGGAGCAACAAAATCTATTTTTCTCTGAAATGTCTGATACAAGAAAGACTACACCAAAAAATGAACACTAAAAAGACAGAAATTGCATGTTTATGTAAGTACTGGTTTTAATGCAAACCTCTTCAACACTGAGACTGTTTGAATTTTATTCAGTTATTTGTTCATAGTTTAATCCCATTTTTATTTGAAAGTGACTATACCAACATCTAAATATAGCTCAGTGAGCTGTAAGATAAGCTGAGCCTGGAAATATATATATGAATGTCAGAACGTTTAATATTTTGCTGAAATTTCCATTATCTTTCTTTCCTGCCTTGAAACCTCTTGTTTCTTGACTGCCATCCTTTCCTATGCCATCCAGGATCATGCTGGAGGCTGAGGACAAAGAAGAATGAGTGTGAATTTCCAAGGACCCAGGAAATCACTCAGCAGAGGAGAGGAATAGTTGCAGGAGTGCAGACAGGAAGGAGAAGAGAGTTCTCAAAAAGTGAGATGAGATGAGATGAGATGAGATGAGAGGAGATGAGATGAGATGAGATGATGAGATGGAGATCTGGACAGCCAGCCTGCAGGGGACAGATGTGCTTGGAATTACAGGGGACAGCTGGGAGCAGGAGAAGGTGCTCAGATACTATAGAATGCTGAGAATGCTGTGGGAAAGAAGGAAAAAACTTCACACTGTTCATAAAGAAGACACCTAATGGTCTGGTGATGGTTAGGCAGTATGACATCAGCATCTCATGGAACTTGCAGGATTTTCCAAACAATCAAAATTTCATACAAGAGTGTTGAAAAATATTGAAAAAAAATCCTGAATAAAATGGAGATGCTAACAGTTTTTCCATTATTATTTCATTCAATTAATAAGGAACATTTGCAGAGAACTGGAGGGATGGAGATGTCATAGAATCTTGCTGCAAGTCTCACTTGGCAGTAGGTTCAGACAGGTCCAGACAGTCTCCAGACTTGTGCTGATGATCTGTGACACTGCAGTGAATATGTGAGAGAAATCAGTCTGCAGGCACCAAGGTCAGTGACGAAGAAGAGGAAGGACGTGCTTCAGACACTGGAGCAGAGATTCCCTGCAGCCCGCAGTGAAAGACTGTCCCTCTGCAGCTTGTGGAAGCCCATGCAGGCCATGGAGCAGGTGGATGCCCAAAAGCAGGTTGTGACCAGATGGGAAGCCCATGTTGGAGCAGTCTCCTGGGAGGGACCTGCAGACCCGTGGAGATAGGAGCCCACATTAGAACCCACTGGAAGAACCTGTGACCCTGTCAGGGACCCACGTGGAGCAGTTTGTGAAGAACCGTAGGAGAGAAGGAGAAGTTTGTGGACAATGGTCTCCCATGGGAGGGACACATGCTGGACCAGGAGAAGGACTCCTATCCCTGAGGAGAAAAGTAGCAGCAGAAACAACGTGCAATGAACTGACAGTAGTGCCCATTCCCTATCTCCTGCACCACTGGAGGAAGGAGATAGAGAACTGAAAATAAAGCTAAGCCTGGAATGAAATGAGGTGTAGGGGAAGGTGTTTTTAAGATTTGTTTTATTTCTCATTATTACAAATCACTACCAAAGAAGGAAAAATTCCACTTAATTCCTTAAGTCAAGTCTGTAATGCCCATGACTATAATTGGTGAGTGACCTCCAATCATCAGAGTGATCTATACTGTAAATTATAAACTTTTGGTATATTTTCCTTCCTCAGTCCAGTTGCGAAGGGGAGTAATAGAGTGTCTTTGGTGAACACCTGTCATTCAGGCAGGATCAATCCACGACACAGGATGTGGTCCTTCAGACTGAATGGAGAAAGGTGCAAATAGCTTTGCTTCAGACCATAAGTCTTTTGGCACCTTACAGAGAATATCTGCTCTTGGCCATTAGCCTATGTGCATCATGTAGGAACAGGATGGAAACTGAAAATCTTGATTATGTTTATAGACAAATTCATTTAGGCTGTTTACATTTTTTCATGTTGTTTTTCATGGAATTAAAAAAAAATATTTGAAATTTTGACTTCTCGCTCCCCAGTCAGAGAGAAAATAACTGCTGATGCTAGAATTTCTCAAGGGATGAGAAATGCAATCCTTCTAACTGTTCTGCTCCACAGACCTCTCTGGATACTATTTGTTCCCACCAAATACATTTTGGTAATATCTCCTGCAACAGAAGTGGTCTGTAGATGAATGATACCAGGACTGTCTGTAGGTGACATTCAGGAAAGCAGGAAGAACAATCAGTAGAGTCACTAGAGAGAGCACACAGGGGGAGAGCAGGGCTGCTCCTCTCCAGCAGGGCACTCACCTCTTTCACCATGGATTGAGTAGCACAAAGCAGATGATCACAAGGCTGGGAAAGGACAATGAAAGATTCACAAAGGATGAAAGGTAAGGAAATTAATTGCAATGTAATTTTAGAGAAGTCACAAGGTCAGCTGGTGAGAATTCATGTACACAATAATTAGCAGGAGGAAGCGTAAATATTTCTCTGTCTTGCCTTCTCTCATCTCTCCTTTTTACCTTTGTCCTACCTTTGATCTGAGTGTCAACCAACACCCATGGTAACAGTTCAAATATATTGCACATATTGCTAAAGATGATAAAACAGAAAAAACTTATACATGTGATGAAAAAGTCTAATTCTCTGTCCCTACTAAGCCTCTAAAGCCAGAACTGGCTAACAGGCCTATAACCCTGTGAGCACTGTATGTGAACTTCTTCCAACTAAGTATAACTAGTAGGCTTGGTTCTCAATTCATGTCTTTCAGAAGCAGGACATGGGTGCCAAGACTTTTTCAAAACACTGTGTTATTTTAAAGTATCTTCTCAAGAGAAGGAATCAGTATTCCACTTTGTTGAATATCCTTTTTAGGCTATGTTACATGTGTTAGAAATTTCTCCTGAGCAACAGGGAGATAGCAACAGCTTAACCACTCAGATGTGGGTTAATCAGGTTGGGACATTAAGCCTTTCATATTAAATCATTCTACTTTTCATGAGAAGACTGTGTGCACTGAAATAGAGTGTCAGAATGGAACTACGAGTTAGCCCAGTTCCCAGGGGAGTCCTGGGAACCTGTCTGTGTAGTAGGGGCTGTACAGGTGTGTTATCTAATAAATGTCTTCAAGAAGAAAGTGCAAAAGAAGATGTTAGAGTTGGATGCAGTACTGGAATAATCTTTCTTAGCTCATGATTGCATACAGGGTGATGAAGGGCATCTAACCTTTGCATAAGGTCTGGTTCTGCAGAGGTGCAGGAGGCCAGCTTGACAAACTGAGCACACACAGGTACAGCTGGTGAAGAAAAGCCACAGCATATATTAATGTATATTAAGGGGGAACTGTGCTGGTAATATGAGCCACCAGTGCTTTATCTCCCGGGACAGAGGAGATGTTTGGTCGAACATCCCACAGTATGTTTGAAAGGGTCAGGACAAATCCCAGCTCTCTGCTGGTGGGCAGATCACTGGAGACTTTGTGTCAATGGTGCTGTTTAGAGTAACCCAATCACTTCTTCAAGTGTACCAGGGCTAAACCATGCCAAGAGCTGAGGCCGTGATTTTCTCCTTGTTGTCCCTCTTACTCTCTCCACAGCCCTGCTGTGGCCAGAACTGTGTGACCAGGGAAAGACCGGTGTCCTATAGGGGTAGGAGAAATAAACTGGAGAACTTTATATATAGACATCAACACCAACGAAAATCCCACGTGTACACATCTCCAGAATGAACAATTACAACTTCAAAAGTCGTCAGTCGGGACACACTCAAAGAGTTAAAAACTAAGGGTAATGCTTTTATAAAGCAACCACAGCAGTTTCAATGAGTACACTGAAGGGCAGCACTGAAACAATCATTGTCAGGTTTGTGGTGGACAGACAGCAGGAAATGAAAACCAATGGGAGAGGCTCAGGGGTTGGATAAAGCCAAATTTCTAGATCAAAACTTTACAATCCCTCAGTCACAGAAGGAAAAGAAGAAATAGAAGAGAAAAGAAATTTGGTACAGCTCTACTCTTATGGAGGGTAATATCAGGCATGAAAATTACTCAGTGTGTAGGAAGAATCTTTAGTTGTATGGAAATTAAAAATGAGATGATAAACTGTTCAGAATGTAGATGGTTAAAGATATGACCCATCATTTTTCCATCTCTCCATTTCCACATAAAAATTGCTCAGTACTTATTTTGCCTTATCTATTTTATAATAAATGTAAAAAGCAAGCAATTGTGAGGACTAAATGGGAGAAAACTGTTTCATTTCATAAGCATATTATAGCTCTGTGAAGAAAAAAAGTTGATGGAAAACAAAAAAAAAACAAGCTGATGGAAAAACACACAGGAGGAGACTAGGAGTTAAAGTACAATTCTGGTTCAAGAACAAATGAATATAAGTCACTATTAAGACTTAATAAAGAAATTTATAAGTCTTATAACCAGTGGAGATGTGGTGATCTAGGACAGTCTTCCAGTAAAAATAATTAACATGAAAATCTATCCTGCTTTCAGTAGGAACACAGTAGGTTTCTGAAGGAGTGGAAATGTTTTGATGACTGCAGCAAAATAATTTTGTTTGCCCAGGAAATCAAGGGGTTTCCCCTCCAATATTTTTAAAGCCAAACTGACAGCCAGTGTTAAATGAAGAGAGGTGTCAGGCCCTTCGAAAGCTGCAGCAGGACATACAAGGAGCCACATCTCTGCTGCATTTCATCTTGCAAACATTTGCTCCTTCTGACACCCAAAGTGACCCATATGCCTGTTGTTTAGAATAGCATTGGTACAGAGCGTCTCAGCACACTGAACCATCCCCTTTTGAAGCAAGGGAGGGAGCAGCCACATGGCACCTCTCCTTCAAACTTATTTAATTCAAAATTGAGGAATGAAAATGAAAAAAACTGAAAGAAATAAACCCCACAGTTCCCATCTCTCTTTCATTTTGTGATTTCTTCTGTTTTTCCTATCTGACAGTAAAAAAGGATCCGGTTTTCCAGTGAAGGCTTTAATTTCTAACAATATTTTAATATTTAAAATTTAAAAAGTGGATTATATTCTGGAAATTAAGGAAAGCAGAATGGCTGGCATTTATGGGCCAGTCTTCCACACTCTTGTAGCTTGGCATTAATTGTAAAGAAATCACACATACTGTGACAAACTGAAATTATCTCCAGGGTGTTCATCTGTCAAACAAGTTGATTCCCATCTCATCTGCTTTCTGAATGAGAGATGAAAATGAGTCTGCTGCATTACCTCTGCTGTCAAAGGAGAGGATGGATTCAACCCCCTTTAAAGTGACAATGAACTCTTTGCTGTCTCTGTCTGAAGAGTTTGACTTTATCTGTAGGGAATTAACCTTATCTCAAAATATACAAGGAGATACGTCCAAAAGATTTTCAAAGTTGGTCCTTAGGGCCTAAAGCAAAATTTCATTTAACTTTTAGCTCATATCTTCCTTCTTGAAGTTTTCTGATCCAATTGATTGTGAAAGATGTCTGATTGACAGCACTACTCAGAGAGAGACAAGGTCCCAGAGCACCTTAAGCACTTGTTTTAACCACAAGATTAGGATTCAGCAGATTGCACAATGAAGAAGGACAGAGATGCCAATGTTCTTGGGGTAAAGTAAAAGTTAGGAACTAAAAGCTGTGACAAAGACCTCTTGAAAAAGTGAATACAAAGCCATCACTATCCAGCATGAGACTGAACTGATCAATGGAATATGAGGTGAACTCATTTCTTTGCTCTATACCAAATCTTTACTCAGTCTTTATTTTTACATATTTTTTTATTCAGCTATCAAAGTTCCTGTCACCTTATCGTCATCCCCCCAAAATCCTTAATAACTTCCAGAAGCAATAGAGCAGCCAGAAAAGTTTAACAAAAACTTGAACCTACTGTCATTTCTATTGTCCTGTGTCTGGCCTGCCACCTTTTCTGTCTCTTCATTTTTTCCATCCCTTTCATGTTCATATTCAACTTCTCATTCAGCAAACTGGGACCTATCAAGGTAGGGATCTTCCTGTCTTCCTAGGATGCCACAGTCATACCTACAGCAGAGCAAGTATGCAGAAAATATTTCCTCCAGCATTGAATTTACAGTGGTAACATCCTGAGGGTGCCTGTTGGGCAGAGATCTAAACCCTGGTGATTCTGGAGACAGAGAAAATCATTCTCTGCCTGAATATTCATAAATCTTTGTGGTAGAGCAGCAGCCAGAAGCAACAGACCAGAGAGCATCACAGAGATTCTTATGCTAAAAGAGCTAGAAAGTGATAAACACACAGCCCAGTATTGATCAAGCAGCCAATATCTGTTCATTAACCACAATTGCTTACTGTTGAACCCTGTGACACCACTTTCTCTGTCCTTCCTGTCATAGGTATGCAATTAGAAGAAAGAAACAGAGAGCATGAGCATTTACTGAGGCCAAAATGCATTTGGGAGACAGTTGTCTGGGTAACAGCCCCGTTCCCTGAATTATTTTTGCATTTTTAATTATTGTTAAGTAAAATAGGGAATTCAGACCACAATTCAGGACTCTTAAGGGGATCTTTTATCTCCACAACAGCCACCCACATCCCCATTTTACTATAAATCCTTCAGCTCAGGCGTGAAGCCCCTTGCTCCATGACGGAAAGACTACAGTGTTCAGAATGGGGAAGGTGCTTTAGGTGTGGCAGACCAGGACCTTCAGGGACATGGTCAGGGGAACACTGAAATTTCAAGGTCTAAGATGGCTTCAGTGGGAGACACACACTGAAAGATTCAGCTCTGGCAAAGTGGGTGCATATCTGAATCTGTGAAAGAACAGAGGGCTTGGCATCTTACAAGCCTTAGTCCTACAGACCAGCAGACACAAAACAGGAGATTTCTGGGTCACACTGCTGACCTTACATGTCCAAATCCTAATCTGAATCAATACTTTTTTCAGAGGTATTTAGGCAACACATCAGGATGGATGTTCTGAAATCATGATATTTACTTAAAAAATTTTATTTTGAAAAATTTACTGCAAGTGCAACTATTCTTGTACCCTCCTTCCCATTCCCCATTCTCCTTCCCATTCCCCAGCCTTTCAAACACCCAGGCAAACACACAGTCTTTGCAATGCATCTGCAGGACATGTCCCCTTTTCAAGTATGATACAATAATCTAATATTAATGTGACACACAAGTTGCAAGAACAAAGTTAGGATCCACAGTGTTATGAATAAAAAGTTATCTATTTTTTGTTTAAGGTTACAGAGCTAAAACCAGTTGGACCGGTTGCTGTTAAATTAGCTTAATTGTTAAGAGCTCTTCTTTAATTGCCCATCAATTGTTGGTGATTTAGCCATTGTCCTCCCTATGCTTGCCCAGGAGCTACACCTGGACACGCAGCCCAGGAGAATAGGAGTGGCCTGAGACCACGTATGGAGAAAGATCTCCTGCCCTATTTATTTCACACAGCAGAGTTCACTTAAAAAAAAAAAAAAAAAAGGAAAAAGGAAAAAAAAGCAGAGATTAAGCAAGACTTTCCGAAGACCTGCTGCTGCATGATTTGCTGGTGAATAACAATGTACCATAATGTAACAAGGTCTCAGTGGAGGACAGACATCCTGAATTAGCATGGTTACAATCCACAGTAACTAGTTGCTTCTTAAAAGAAAAAAAAAAAAAAGCCAGCAGCAGCACTTCCCTTGGTACCTGTGGGGTCAGGATCAAATCTGTTGCCATCATGGTTGCCCCTATGTTATTTTCTGCTTTTAATATTTGCTGCAGATGTAAAAAAAAAAAAAAAAGATGTCTCAGATGTCCCAGACCAATTCAACATTTACACATATCTATGGGAGATCTGGTCTGCATGATGGTCCTTATATTTCAGCATCTGATGCAGATCTGTATCCTGAATCCTTCTGTCACACTCCACAACCCAAGCATCAAAGATTGCAGTCAGGTAAACTCCAGCCAAGAAAAATTTTTCATGGATAATATCCAATATGATAGGAATCTCCCTCTCCTCATATCATGACATTGATAAAAGTTTGCAAGATTTCCTGAATTCAGTGAGATGACAGTAGTGACACTCAGCATGGAGAAGATTAGCAACTGAAGAAAATGTCCATCATCCTGTAATGCTTTCATCTACTTAACTGTTTCCAGATTAAAAGATTTAATTCACAGAAGAATCTGTCCTTAGAACTAGATGCTCTAGGTTGGAATAGATGATCTTAGAGCTCTTTTCTAGCCTGAAAGATTCTACAGTTCTATGACACGTCATTTAAGAAACAGACGTTAGCCAATTTAACAGCTTCTTTTCCTAAAACCCAAAAAGACAGTTTTAACTTCCTCATCTTGATTTTAAAACAGAGAAAATTTCTGTTACAAGCTGGGGGAAAAAAAAAAAAAAAAGGAAACAAAGCTTACAACCCTATCAAAGGAACAAATCTGTAGCCCTCAGGCCAAAATTCTTACTGCCATCACAGTGTCAGCTTAGCTTGACAACAGAGGTCTGTTTTGTCCTGCATTCACACACAAGGATCAGCTCATCTGCACTTTAGGAAGGGAGACCAGTTACATGATTTTATCTTCTGAGGCAGAAAACAGACAATAAGGTGCATGGAAATTACACAGGAATTGTGAGGTAACCTTTTCAAAGATTCTTAGTAGTGGTTGAGCTTGCTTTCACCAAAAGTGTGATTCTATAAATGTTTTAAATAGAAGAGTAACTACATCAAAATCTCCAAAATTTTGTTCCCTCTGCAAATGCTCAGATTTGAATATTTATTTACAGGAACACTTCACTGATTTGTTAGTGTCACAAGTTTTGCAGAGGTTGATTTAGCATTTTCCCAGAAACAAAACAGGTTTTCTGAGAGTTATGCTGCAGCTCTGCTTAGCTGGTTTACCAGGGTGCCCCACCACACCCAGAAACCACTCTGTTATGGGCCTCACTTCAAATACAGGCTTCGAATAATACTTTACCATGTGTTTACATAGCACATAATAGATCACTAGCAAGCCTTTGCCTAGAGGAACCTGTAGTTTCAAAGACCCAGCCAAATGCTAATTAAACTCAAATACACCACATCCTTCCACAATAAGTCTCCTCTACAGCAGATCCTTGCATGTGTCCATTATGGTTATACAAAAGATGCAGAAACACCCTGATGTTCAGAGCACTGATCAATTAAAAACAGATTAAAACATCAATGTTATAACAGAAAATGAAGGAACCACAACCGTTTAGGACCTTGGGCTCTGAAATATTTAATTTTAGGAAAACCAAGACAATATCTTTGCAGTAATGTTATATTACTATGTTTATTGTCTTCTCCGTCTCTCCAGCAACAACTTTTCCTATAACTGTAGATCTCAAACTACTCACATTATCATGATGTGTAATGTTGAGCTGCAAGATAAGAACAATTTCCTTTACGAACTGAATACTTATGTTCATGTGGTAAATTCCTTCTTTGAAAACCTTTTTCAGGTTGTAGCAATATACCTGTAGTTCATGGACATTCCAGAAAGATAAGATGACTTTTGCATCTTAAGTAATTAAACCTCTTGTTTAAAATCTCTACTGTAAGTGGGAATAATGATACCGAATATAATAGTGGTTATGCTGGCTCTAGGAGGGAAAAAAGTACAGACTTGGAAGTGTGAGCATGCATCTTAAGGAACTGTATTCACTGAGGAATCCTTCCCTTGCTTATCATGCATTGATAATTTAAGATTTTATTAAAAATCATTTACTAGTCAATTAGCATTTGTTTATGTGTTTAAAGAAAAGTATCCTAAAACTGTAAACAAAGTGTGATTAACTTCGTACCATAAATCTGATCAAACACATAACTGAGAATAATAGCACAGCTCAGTCCCTTAAGAACCATTTGTCACACTGGGCAACTGACAGTGAAATATACAGAAAATATTTAACTGCTGCCACTCTGAAGGGACACTTAAACAGCAAAGGAGATAATTGTACCCTATAATCTCAAAATGCCAATCTCTATATCAGTGCACATCCCAGTACTCTGCATTCAACCCTATTTATCAGAAAACTGCATTTTCTTCACATGAATGCAGAGTATAGACTATCATGGATATTTATGGTGAGCCTTGAATATGGAAACTGTAGACATTATTTCAATACCATATGAAAATGAGTTCAGGGTACTGAACTCATTTTTGTAATGATCATGTCTACAAAAATCTCCTCTGTAAAACCAGCAACACACAAAAACTGTGGGCTGCCATAACAAGGTTGTCAGAAAGTTTCAGACACAGAGCTAAAATGCAATGCATTTTAGCAGCAAATGAATCTGACATAGAGGTTGCCGTAGGGCTTTCTCTGTGCTTTAAAAAGCTCCTTCAAGTCCAGTGTCAAGAGACATGGGAAGAGCAGGACTTGTTTCCTCCTGGGGATGACCTTAAGGACAGAGCCCGGAGCAAAACTTGAGCTGTCCCAGAGTGGCTCCGATTCAGTCACTGCTGCTCTGTTCACACAGAGCCCCTAAATTGCCAGGTACTCCCCCCAGGGGTGAGGGAGGCTGGGTACAGCAGAAGAATTAAAGAAGGGCTCTTTCTGCATTTAGTCCCCAGCTGACAGCATTGAACTTAAGGAACAGTGAAAATATTTTCCTAAGGTAGCAATTTGCTACGCAGGTCAATACCAAGCTAAACAAAACTAAAGGGCTGAGTAGTGTAAAACCCAAGAGATTTGTTTTTAATGTTTTTTTGTGTAATGACATATTAAGCACAGCAATGAACAGTATGGATGAGCACATATCTAATTCAGATCATTGACAGCAAAGTAGTTAAGAGGTTGTACCAGAAAAAGAATACCAGAAGACTTACAAAGCAAGTACTGTCAGGGCTATAACTTGGCTTTTTGCTCTGCAATGCATATTAATGAGGAACAATGGGCTGGAGATTTTGTGAACAGTTCAAAGAATAAAAAAAATTGGTTTAAAATAATGACAGTTTCAGGTTATTATGTGTGTCAGCACAGAGTAGGCTTACTTCTTACAATTAAGGTCAAATGCATGTGCAGCTTTACTCGTGCTGCCTTATTTCTGAGCAAACACATGCGGAAGGGAAATCCAGCCCTAAGACATTAGGTGTGTTTTGGTTGGAAGCAGAATTTGCAAAATGTTGCTCTTCTCCTACGCATCTTATAATTCCCATGTAACAAAATATATAGAAATGTTTTGCAAATATCTTAATAAATTGCAACCATATTTAATTCTATGAATAATTTAAAGATCTAGTTATTCTGACTGAACTATTCCATGCAATGAATATCATATGACAAAATCATTGTTTCATGAGGGTGCAATTTAAAAAGCTGCACCAAGAAAAAAATATTAGTTCACACAAACACAAGATTAAGAATGAATGTAGAGAGAGATTTCAGTAATACCCAAGGCCCGCAATATATACCAGAATTAAAACTGTTACTTTTGAACTCTTAGCTGCAAGGGTTGAGGGGAACAGAGTTATACTCTATGTACCAGATAGAAACTCAGATAAATATCATATAGGCATAGAGCCATGCAATTCCATCATCATGCAACAGATTAGTGACCACAAGAAATGCAGGTTCAGTGCTTTACTTTTTTTTTTCTCTGCCCAGGGAGAAATAATTTTCATACTGATGTGCCTATTTTTAGATGCTTATAATTTACCATGTGTAACACAAAGTCCCTGTTTCTTCTCAGACTTCGGATAAGACTTCTGAAGAAATATGTTTGTGGAGAGATAATCAGGTTCTGGAAAGATTAACATCATTTAGCAACTTTTGAGCAGATAACTCCCCTCTCCTCAGTCAATGATTGGCACTCTTTCTGCAAATGTTGAATGCTGAAAAATCGCTTGTGACCATTAGCACACTTTCAAGGGGCCAAGAACCACCTCTAAATAAAACATCTACCACAGGAGAGAAGCATGCAGTTTCCAGACAAATAGCATGTAGCAGAGGATGAATAGTAATTGATTGTTTTTTTCCATCATGTCACCACTTGCAAATGTGAAACTCAGTAATGTAGTTTTTCAGTATTTTGAATATAGCTGCTCATGAATAGGTAGAAGAAGATAAATCTGCTTTTGTTTGCTATGGACAGCATGACTGATTCTAATTTACAGTTTCATGAAGGGTGCTACCGATTTACTGGAACATAATATGTTTCAGAGAGGTTTAATCCAACTCGCCATAATATCTAAAAGTAATTTTACTTGACTGTAGAAATACCACTTCACAAACTATTTTTCACTGAACTCTTCTGTTCTTTCTTCCCTTTTTGATCCCCAAAAGCAGAAAAGGTTAATGACAGCAACTTCGGTAGATTATCATTTTCCTTTTCTTAAAGTAGTATCTGTGGAAATGATTCAGCTGCAATTACTGTCTCTCTTCTGAGCCCTGTCTGCAGAAGAGTTTTAGATTTTATGTCACAAAAGGCATGAACTATCTAAGCAGTTCTGGGGACAGGGACTGGACCAGAAGCCAAAGTTCCCCTACTGCCCACTAGTCTACAGTTACTCGACTTCATGCACTGTCACAGCCAATGAAGCACAACGAGCAAGGAGGAGTGAAGCAAGTCTCTGAAAAATAAGGGCAGTCATTAGCAGATACAGGGGAAGTAGGAAGCTTGTGTCAGAGCTATCTCAAATCAAACAAAAATTTGAGCAGACTCCTGCTTCCTAGACAAAAAGCCTCACCAGTGACTGAAAATACATAAGAAAGACAGACACTGGCACCTTATCCAGCATTTATATTTTATATAAGGACAAGAAAAACTTAATGGTCTGAAATAACTTTGTCAGGCTTTTCACTCTGGGGACATTCAGATGGACAGTAGTGCCTTAACTCCACACCAGAAAGGGAAAGCAAGAGCTGACTAAGAACCAGCCAGGATATTCTTCAATGCTATGGCCTTCCCAGACCTAACTCTACTCATTTCCTCCCACAGCAGCTGAGCCTCCTACCAGACAGATACCATCACTTTTTGCCAAATTCAGTTTTTAGGCATTAAGTCTGTCACTGGTTTCACTACTTAGAGGCCCCTGGCAAAACTCACTTCTCAGGCCGCAGGTCCTTGTTGACAATAAGAATTCGATTGCTATCATAGTACAAGGACCCTCAAAGAAAACCTGTTCATGCTTACCTGGAAAAGCATGGACAGTTGTCACTCCAGTATTTCTGCAGACTGGATGTTACAGAGGTATAATAGTAGCCACACGAAATTTGAAAGGGTTTGTTAGCATTAGAGTTCCCATGGAAAAAGCATTCAGCTGAATCATCTTTTGACCTATGATATTCTAGCAGTGCTTTACGATCTAAAAGGTTTTTCACTGCGGCCTTAAAGTGTATTTCATGCCCAGAATGGCCAGGGTGTGGGTTTTTTTGCTTTGAGCCTTCTGTGTACTAGCAGGAAATGAGCAAGAAATAGGACAGGGAACAGAGAGAAATAAAACCACTAATCTTCACAGCTAGGGCATCTATAAATGTACTTATGACACAGGTGACAAACAAGGCTGTATGTGAGCACATCGATCAGCTTGGCCTGTTGGTTCAACCCTTTCTTCAGATAAATCCAATGTATCTGAAAGGCACCAAACTAAAAAAAAGCATCTGAAATTATCTAAAATTATCTGAAGAAACTACCATACAAATAGCTGAAGTGTTGTCTAGTCCTAATTGCTGACAAGTTAAGCATACAAGATGGGGAATTCTTGGGAATACACATGAGCAGAATCTCAGTAGGTGTAAATCTGTACTGCTCCTTTCAAACTAAACAAAGTGCTACACTCATTTTGATTAAAAGTACTAATTAAATAGAAAATTATACTGAATTTTTCAGGGTTTGGATGTGTTCTAAAAAACTCAGACATTGTTCAGTTGATGACTTTTCTGTCTGAATAGATTTTTCCTTTGGCCTCAAAAGCAAGGAAGAGTCCAAATTGCCTTTCCATCTAACAGCTCCTAAGGAGGTGTTGAAACAGGAAACTACATAAATAAGGAAATGAGCTTCAGCTTTTCTCTATTAGGCACAAGATTTGGATTAATTCAGTCCTGAAATTGAATATAGGATTATTGCATCTCAGATAAGGAGTCTGGTCTCTTTGTCTGAAATCTGAAGAATGTCCAGATAAACTCAGCTCCCTGACAGTGTAGAAGTACTTATCACACTGGAAAGAAAAATGAGAGAAGAGACAAAGAACACAAAGGGGATTTCAAAGAGACAACTTCCTAAAGGTACTCCTCTGTAAGCATGTTCTAACTAGAAGGCAAAAAAAAAGAAATTAAAAAAAAAAGGTGGTGGACAGTGAAATAAATGCCATGAGACACAGTTCTGGGACATTCTCAGTGTCTACAGATCATTTCCTGGTGCATATCACCATCAGTTGTGTAGCAATTTTCTACTATTTCTTTGTCTTCTGGTATCCTCCAAAAAGGCTCAAGTGAAAATCTATGGTTCTTATAGAATGTCTAGTTCAAAAGAGTCTTTCCTGTTTAGTGCCCCAGTTCTGTACAAAAGAAATACAGAATAGTCTTGACTACAACTGCTGTATCAAGAGATGTATGTTTCTATTTCTTAGAATTTAATGACCTTCCAGGTCAGTGCTTGTAAAAGAGCATGGCAAACTTCTGTTTTAAATCTTCTACCTAATCATTTTGTCAAGTTTTCTCTGCTTCTTCAACTGTGAGTATGGAACTTTTACTCATTATTTCTCATATTTTCCCTGTCATTTGTGATTATGTAGGTCTATATCCCAGTTACTTCTTTTGTGACCTAAGAACCTTTTACAATCTAATTTATGTTATGCAGTATTCAAAACAGGGGAAGAGAGTTACAGCATAATGAAATAATAGAATTCATCACAGAATAAAGTATCCTGTTTTATTCTCTATTCCCTTCCCAGTCATTCCCATCTTTCTAGTTGCCTTTTCAACTCATGTTGAGTATTAAGACATTTTGTAGCATACTTTTGCAGAAGTCCTGTATTTGTTTCCTAGTTTTGTATAGCTGAGGATGTGGAATTACCTCCAGCCTGCCTCCTCACTCACTTTTACTTCTAACAAATTTTAAATATTTTTTTATTATTTAAAAGAAAACCAAAAATCTCAAATTATTGTTGTATCACTGTTAATTTCTTTGCAGAAACAATCTCTGAATTTATTGAGTAGTGCTGATCCAAGCACTTCCAAAGATCCTAGTGGACGATGTTTACAGCTGGATCCTCTCAGCTGTAAAACCTGACCATTGACCATTTTTCAGCCCACATAAGCCGTGGCTGACCAGATCACCCACATCTCTGACTCCTTCTCAGAACTAAAATATATGTCTGTAAGACATGGCTTTCATATACATTCTACATGGCAGCTCTTTCCCAGTATTGTCATGTTCATTCACATATGTGCTGCTAGGTTAGCAGTCACGACCTGCATGTAAGGCAAAAAATCATCCATATAGATCAGACCCACAGCCCTTTTTAAAAAAGGATTCTATTTGCTATATATCCAGTGCTCAGACAACAGAACAAATTTAAATTATAAACTATATAAGGCCACTAATAGCTGACATTCTTGACTAGGGTATTACTAAAAAACAAGTCCAGAAAGGAAACTAATTTACACAGACTATTTTACACAGACATATCTATAGCACCTTTTGTTTTCTTATTTTTAGGACAGTCTTACAATGGCCATACCTGCCATATACTCAAATGACTCATGGAATAAAACACACTTTACCCTGAATGAGATAATCATAACCTTGGCTTTAATACCAGGCATCTTTATGATCTTGGTTTTTTAGTAGCGGAACAACAAGCACTTCCCTGTGATTTTCTCAACTTTTCTTTGACCCAATTTATTACCTGGACTTTCTCTTTTGGAAAAGGTAACAAACTTGAAGTATCTGTCTGATGCTCAAACTCAACAGTCCTTGCTCATACTGGCAAGAAGAGAGATTCAAAGTGTCTTTCACGCTAAACATGTGAAGCCCAATAAATTTACATATGGAAAGAAAACCATGTGGTTGTGCTGTTTATCACTGAGAAGCTGAGGTATAGAACAGTTCCACAGAGGCAAATTTACAGTACCCAACAATTAAGAGAAGAGCTTATTAAGATCTATTATTCCTCCCTCGACAAATTCTCATGGCACTTGTTCTATTTCAGGGAAGCCACATAACAGACACTAAACATCACCAAATGTTTTCCACACTCAAACATATACTTGAAAGGCATGAACGATGATTAGGCAACAGTTTCCCATAGAAATTGAATGAGATTTGGTACTCTCTTTTCCTGCTTACTTTTAAAACTTCACATTGAATATGTGTCCATGAAAAGAGATACATCGCCTAAGACCTTGATTTACCTCCTTCCTACTGCTGAAATTCAATGAGAGAATACATCTCTGTGCAAAAGACACATAAAACTCAGAAATCTTTCCAGCTTTGTGAAAACCAGTGCTTTGCCAGCATATATTCTATCTATTGCATTGTATGCATGCTTGTATTTTATGATTCAGCCACACTTCTTTCCAGCTTCATAAATGACAATAGGGAAGCACCTTTCCTTCTTAGAAGACACAAAATGCCAGCTAACATAGGGCATATTTGCCATTTTATACTGAAACACAAACAGCCTGCAGAGAAAGGCAGCATTTCTTCCTAGCTCTTGTTTGCAAAGAGGCAGCAGAGCCTGAAATGATGATTAGTTTTTTCACTCTAACATTAGCTGGTATAGCAAATTTTCCTTTAAAAATAAACCACACTGTTCTCCCTATATATTCCAAGTAAGCATGGAGCATGTGGGAAAAACACCCCCGCACCCAACACTGACAAGGAAAGCTGTGCTATTTTGTGGTCTCTTGTATGACAAGAATTAATTTTATTACTTCATTAGCATGTCTTAATCAATATTATATTTACATGCTAAAAAAATAATTCCTTTTCCTTGATCATCCCTCTTTTCTTTGTGCATCTCTCTTTTCCCTATTTTTGCTACCCCCAATAGGCTTGCCTTTTCAGAGTCAAGACATTTATACCAGAAACTACATATCAGCAATAACAGAGAAGTTCACCATTTACAATTAAAAAAAAATATTTTAGCCAGTAGGATTTTTTAGTAACAAATAGTGCTGAGCATTTCAAAATCCTTACAATATTTAAAAACAAGAGATTTTAACTACCTGCTTGACAAGGACATTTTCTTTCATGGTTTATGAGGTGAATAATTAAAATTTTAAGTACATATTATAGGTGAAATTAATGTATCAGTCAATAGTCTGCTGTCAATACAAGTGCAAGCCATATGACATAAGTCCCTGAGCAATTCCTTGGTGTAATAACTTGCTGGCACAGTGAGGAAGCCTGACACATGGGGCAGAGATCCCAGGAAAGTGGAGGGTCCCAGGCTGCTGGTGCTGGGGGGCAGTTTGCTGCTGCCCCTCTTTGCTGCAGCACCACCACCTAAGCACAGCCAGGTTCCTGAAGGCTGACCCCAGGCAAGGGGCTGTGCCTGCCCCATCCAGCAATGGAGGGGACTTTGCTACTCACCAGGTGAGCTCTGTAAAGAAAGTCAACCCCTGCAACTGGTTAAACTGTGCTCACTAGTCCCGAGTGTCACCATGCAGATATGGCACCCCAAAAAAGGATGTCACCTGGATAAGCAGCTCTTTAAGGTCTGTTATGATTCTGTTCATCCAGTTCTGTTAACATCTTATTTTCTTACTCTTCTGGGGTTTTAAAGGTCATTCAGAATCCCTCCAGTGATGTTTCTTGAACCATTTCATTCTTCATTAGAGCAATATTTTATCCTATCAGAACTGATCAAAATTCCCATGCATTGTAATCTAGAAATTCATTCACTGTAGAGAGGGTTTGCACAAGGAGAAAAGTGGCTTTGATGTCAGTCAATCACTTTTTAAACTAATCTCTCCTACTGAGTCCAGCGTTGCTGTTTAGCTGCTGTTGCTCCTGTCCTGCTGATCACTTTGGCAACCTCTGTCTGTGTGTGTTTAGCTGCAGCTTATGAACCATGTTAACTACAGGAAAGGTGTAGAGGCATCTGTGGAGTGAAGAATAGATGATTATAAAGTACGAGAAACTAGTGGAAGCAATCAATAGCTGTCAGCCCAATAATGATGCCCTTCTACAATCTCACTCCACAGGCATTTGCCCAGTATGATGCTGTAGATGCAAAAAAGCATGGAGACTGTCCAGTACATACATTCTTCTAGCAGCCCACCATTGGCCATGCAATACAGTAATTTTATCATTTACTTAATCCCATCTTGTGCAACAGACACAGAGTGGTGCATACATGAAGGTACTTGGTAAAAATACCTTAGAAGACTAAGATTTTGCTGAAAGGATTATCCCAGTATTTATCTTGTATTATGTTATTTGTCAATTTGCTGCATGCAACTCCTGCCAGTAAAAACTGAACTTTATGTTAACAGAAGAAAGTGGTGTTTAATCAAAGTCTTTCTTTTCAGAATCACCTCCAGAGTATCTTTAATTTAAAAAAACATATTTTCTCTTTGATATTGACAACATTAACTCTTTGAATAGAAGTACTGTATGCTCCCATAACAAAATCATTGTCTTTTGACTGATCTCCAATTCCTCAAAACTGACTTTTAAAACCAGTATCTTGATGCTACCTCCGACTTCTTGATTTCAGTATCTAGGTATGGCATAATCCTGTGCAATGAAGTCAGGATCCTTTCCTTTTTTTAGTGGACACAATGCTCCTGAGAAAGGAAGGTAATTTCAAATGTATATGTGGCAGCTCCCATATCAAAATATTTTCAAGAACTGGGGTCCTTCTCATATTTCTGAAATTCTGAAGTTGGCTGACCTGTTTGGGTTGTTACGTATTTTTAGTTGCTTTGGGTTACTTTCTCCTTCAAAATCTATATATAAACAAACAGCTTAAGTATAAATTTGACCCTGTGGAAACAGAATAAAGAAGTATTCGTGACAGAGTAGACAAATCTATTTTCTTTGTGAGCACTTTATTGGCTTGTGAAAATTTGTTTGAGCAGCATATTCTCCACTGTAACATTCAGATTTCTAAGCTCCAGGGTCCACAAAAATTGCATGCCCCAGAATTTGAACAGGGGATGTTTTAAGAAAAAAGTTTAGGAGTAATAAAAACAATTACCTATTGCAGAGGTACATGAGGAATTGTGATTTCAGCAGCTAAGGTTGAAAATCCTCACAGGATTTATTCCAAAACGCAATGGAGCAGCTCCCTGGTGGTAATGAAATCAGTGATATTTTAATGATCACAGGAAAAGCATCAAATCAGGACTTATCTACAGCTGGGTGACAACTGGGTGACAGAGCAGAGGCTGAGTGGACTTTGCAGATTGGATCAACAGATTAGTTGGGAATCAAGGACTGCCACTGCAAAGATTGCTGTGAGCTGCAAGGATTGCCACTGCAAAGGTTGCTGTGGGCTCACAGCACTATGCTGACAGTTCAAGCAGGTCTAAAGGAGGCTGCTGCTTAAGAGCTGGAGAGGTGAGGCAAAGCAGCAGATGCTGATGGGCTACTCTTAGATACTGCCAAGACAACATTTTAGGACTGAGATTACTTAACAAAACTTTCATGACACCTGTCCACATGATACCTAGCTCTAATGCTGCTATTAACTACTCAGAGGCAGAAGCAGTACATTTCCTGAAGAGACAAGACAGAAATCCATTAGAAAAGCCTGGATTCTGTTTTTAGCAATAGTTATAAGGTTGCACCTGTTTTCAAGTAAAGCTTTTCCATTTTGGGAGAAATATTACTGAAGCAGAATCAACTTTCTCTGGCCTTGATGCGAGACACCCTCTTAGTAAAATCTCAAGATTCTGTGGAACTCAGGCAAATGTGGGCGGCCAGACATTTTCTGTAGTGAAGCAGACACGAAAATATAAGGATAGAGAATGAAAGAAAAAAACAGTGTGTTGATAATAAGAAGTATTCAAAGTGATCCATACATATATCTGTGATGTCTTAGAAGAGACACGTCAAGCCTCCTCTGCTGGTGATCATCAGTAAGCACCATGATGTTTTGTACATGTCGTACTGAAGGTCACCTTAGGTTTACTAACACCTTCTCAAGTTTCCCCTGTAATGTCATCTATAGAAGTTGTTTTTGCTTACTCATCTGAAAGAAAATACAGCTTTTCCTCTGAAGATGCAATGCAGAAGTTGTGGTGGTTCAACAGAGGGACTAACTGCATGCCATTTGTAGGATCCTGCTAAAATAGTTCAGATAGGAGAGAGAGAGGAAAATTAATCAAACTAGGAATGAACAGGTCATAGCTGCAGTTGATCTGCTCAGTCCCCATCACTTGTTATTCCATCAATCAGACATAATTTGTAAATGTAAACATGTTCTAAGGCAAAGCACAGACAAAAATAAGCAGTGAACAAGGTGTATGTAACTAAAATGCAACTTAAACTGTAATGATACTTTAAATCACCTCCAGCGAGGGCATTACTAATTTAAAAGATGGTTTGAAATTGTTGAAGCCAGAAAACAGCAAAGAAATTTGCTTGAACATCCAGACCTAGAATACATATCTAGCTGGATAATACGATCTCTTGACCCCTAATTCAAGACCCCTAACTACTGTGGCCTCTAGATTGCAAGAGCAGTTTGAAGATATCTTGTGTTGTCTTGTGTCCAAGGTGCCTTTGCCAGAGAAAGCAATGGGATAGTTTGTAGTAAGTGGACAAACCAGATGATCCACAGGGTCTTAACACAAGGTTTTTTTCTGTGTTGAGAGTACCTACTAAGCTTAGGAATGCAAGTTGTTAACTTTGGAGAAGCAAGAGGAAGCATACAGGTCCATGTTTCCCCAGTTGCCACATGGGCCCCCAGGGAGCACCACAAGGGGATCAGCATGTGCAGTCACAGTCAAATCCCCAAATCACCACGTGGGGTCTGAAGAAGTGTTTTTTGTCATTATGTTTTTACTGTTTCACTTTGTTCCTTCATATGCTCTGGTCTTCTCCAGAATAGGAATTATCACATGACTCCAAGAAAAGGCAATTTGACTATTAATTCCATCTTGTCAAAACTATAATCTGCCAGCTCTTGAGCTGATCCCTGTACAATTTATTACCATGGCACCACCTGAAGGATTACAGGATGCCAACTGTCATGGATCATTATGCAGCATCTAACTCAGCACATAAAGACTTCCTGCAATGTTCCTGAAAGCTATGGGAGACAACAGTAACTTTAAAAAGCACAGCTCTGTGAGATGTTGCTTTTTGTTTCATATACAGTTGACAGTCAAATACATTCTGTTCTAAGCATCCAGTCCCTAAGGAGCTATAGCTGCAACAATTTTTCACAAAGCATTGTCAAGACGCTCTCATTTTCACCTGTAGGCTCAGGAATCATTGGCAGTCAGGTTACCTAGTAGCTCTGGTGAGCACAAGAGTTTCCAGAAGCATTCAAGTCAATGCCTAGGACTTCCTAATTTAAAACAAAAAGTTAAAAATGCATAATACTGCAAAAGAATTTTCCAGTTTATGACCTAACACAAGTGAAGCATTTTAATGTAAAACCCCTGGAAAAGTGGTCTTTAGAAAAATCAGATAATATAGCTACTGGTGCACCCTGAGTCATACTTGAGCAGGAGATATGTTGTTGGATAAATCATCAGATTAGTCTGATGGCATAACATGAAATAAAGAAGTTTGGACAAATGCTTTAACAAGTGATCAGCAAGAACTGAATGCCCCTGTTGGCATGTTGGGTAACAACTTGCCCAGAACCCTCTATGTAGGAATTTGCATCTTTTACAGGAAGCACCACTCTAGACAGCTATTCCTCAAAAACATGTCTGTTAACCTTTTAAATTTTTCACGTCTCTAATTCTCTCCATGACATGTACTTTTCTCAGTTGGCACTAAAGTAAACCAGCAAAACCTTATATCAAAAACCACAGCTGCTTCTTATCTCTAGAGTCTGAGAACTTGTTTTCTCATACTCAGGGTCCAAGACTGTACTCAGGGTCCAGCAGAGTGTTGTGTGGCTCCTTGAGATGCCTCTTTACTACAGATATAGTGTCCAGCAGCTTGCCTACTCACCAAAAATATACTGAGCTTGTCACTGCACCATCCCAGCAGACACAGAACCTGGGTTTAGGTATTTAGTACATTTGTGAGGGGGGGAACAGATCGTGCTCTTTCTCATTAGGTTGAGCTGACATTTTCTGCGTTTCTTTGCCTGAAATAATTCACACTATTAATGACAATATAGCTGGAATAGAACTGGTTTTGGAGCTACTGGAAAGTACATTTATTTCCTCTTGAAGGTACAGTTTCTGAAGATACTGTGACCTTCATCTGACAGCATAAACTAGGACCATTCAAGTGGTTATTGCTAAAAAAAGTGTAAATATACAACAGATGTACCCACCAACAGTCACTGCACTGCTCATGTAGCAGTGTTTTCCAGAGTTCTTCTCTGACAGAAAGAAACCCAACAGTGCTGCTTTTGTAGCTGTGATTATATGAAAGGTGAGGTTTATCATTAGTTGGAGTTTTGTTGTTGGTTTGTTTTGATTTTCCTTTGTAGCTACAGCTTCTGATTTAATAAAAACAAACAACTTTTCAGAGACAAAAACCTTTCTTTAGGTAGAACATCCTTTAACCAACCCATCCATCTATGCCCATTTGTGTCCAGATTTTTCAAAGAGGATGAGATGTTCACCATCACCCTTCACCTGTTGCTCCAGTCTCTGTGCTCCATTTCTTACCTTTAATCCTACTGTTTACCTCTTGAGACAGGTACTGATCTTCTTTGCCAGACTACAACGCCTTAATTTCGTCACTGCTACGCAATCTCCATGGGAAAATTTATTGTTGGCTTTAGTGTGACAGCTGGCCCTGGCCAAATTCTACTTGCTCTGGTCATTCCAGATACTCCAACCTCCTCATACCCTCCCAGAATTTTGGCATTTTTTTTTACAATAATTTTAGCTGAATTCAGCCAAGCAGCAAGCAACATACACTGCTGGAGAACAAAGCCATTTCTCTCATTACCTGTCTGACAAGCACTGTGCATCTGGGGCAGTGTCAGCAGGCTGCAGTCCTTCCTGGCAGGGTTCATGCATGGCTCATTCAGACCCTGCTTCCCTCCAGAACGTGTCAGTTCAGGGCCACTAGAAGTCCTGGACCAACTGTGAGAAGTTCCATCATTCAAAGCGAAGGTCACTCATCTCTGGCTGTCAGCAATTCTCCATGCTCCAATACCCAGCAGCAATGCACAGAAGCAATTCTCCATCATTTGGCTAATGGAGACAGTCAAAATTCCCCTGGTATTTCCACCCCTTTAAGACTTAGATTTATTTCTAGTAAAATGACTTCTCATCTTAAACCCTTTGTCTATACTTTTAATTGTTATTTTTGGCAAGTAGTAACTTTCTCCATGAAACTTTTTTGAAAGAACACTTTAGCATAAAATTACTGAATATTTTTGTAGGAATTAGCATGGGAAACATTTAATAAACATTTCTGTGCAATAACTCTTATTCTGAATGCTTCGAACAGAAAGCTCCAAATATCCATGAAGAAAGTAAAAAGCATTACTTTCATATCAATTTAAACGATTTGTCATTTTCTCTTTCTCAGTGTCAAAGGAGTCTTGAAAGATAGTTTAGGTAAATGACTTTATAACCTATAACAAGGCCACACTGTTCCACTATTTTCACCCTTTTCAGACCAGTGCCTTTTCTTACCTGTGCACATACACTTTTCTAAGCTTGATTTCTCTATATGTCAGGTAAAAAAAAATTGCAAAATGTGTGTGTGTGTGTGTATATATATATGCAATCTGAGAAGATACTGAAAATAGAAATTGCAGTTTCTTCCAACCCAATCAGAAGATACTTCATACACTTCATAAAGAAACAAAGATGGAGTCACAAGCTTCTACTCTCTGGCATGGATATTTATCACACAGTATACACCCTGCTTCTACCTCAGTAAAATATACCATACTTATTGGTGAAGCAGTGATCGCTTTATTCCTCATATCTTCTAGGCAACACACTGTTTATCGCTTGTACTTGCTTTACTATAACATCACAGTAAAACTCAGTTGAATATGGCTCATGATGTACAGCAGAATTCAGATCCCTTCCTTGCTACTGAGCTGTTTCCTGGCTGGTTCCTCCTTCCCTCACTGATAGTTTAACAAAAAAAAAAAAAAAAAAAAAAAATTTCTTTTGAAGTTTCATGGTTTATTTTGCCTTTTTTCCCTGCTCAAAGTATACTCATCCACCCACAAAGCCCCATAATTTCCACTGTAAAAATCAGTTTCTTAAAGACCTTAGCCCCATTAAAAAAAAAAATAAATAAAAAATCCTTCCTAACATAACAATAATTTTCTAATTCTAGCTGTCTTGACAGGATGTGACAGGCCTCATTCTGTCTCCAGTGTTCCTCAGCCTCCTTTCCTTTCTTTTAAAGACCTACTTGTCATGTCTATTTGCCCTTTATCTTCGCCTGCCACCCAGCTTTCCTAAGCATAACCACTTTCCCTTGAGGGTCGGAGAAGGAGGCAGATTCACATTGTGCCACCTCTCTCTGGGTGCCAATGACTCTGGGAGTGCTTGCTAATTGCAGCCAGCTCTACACATCCCTCCTTGCCCTGCTACCTGTGACAGTGCACTGTCACATCCTCTCACACGCTGCCTGATCCACTGACAGGGAAGCGGCTCGGGGCGCCTGACAGTCTCCCTGTCTGCACAGGGTTAAGGTCTGGCTGGTGAGAACTCTGTGACCAGGCACACCCTTAATGTAATGTGAAACCCCTCAAGGCTCCCAGTCCTTCCTGCTCCTTACAGAACTTGCAAAAGCTTCACATGATCTGCTTACCAAACATTGTCTGCAAAGGGCTTTTGGGAGCTGGGAGTAGAAGTATTTTAAAAGGGTCATCAAATAAGTTATTGGCTTGAAAAAATAAGCCCTCTCCTGTTGCTCAGCTTCGTCTTGCTATCTTCCTTGACTGCTCAGCAGGAAAGCTATTTAAACTCCACTTAGCACATAACATAGTCACACTTATTTTTTAGTGGACACATACCGCGTTCTGTAACATTAAACTTAACACAAACCATTTTTTCCTAAAGCGAATATCCTAGGAGGGCATTGGAGCTCTCTTCAGACCAAATCTATCATTCATACCAAAAAGGACTATATGCCTTCATGCAGTAAACTCTTAGTGCTTTTCTCTTTCACTGGTTCCTAATTCAGCACCTAAGCCTGGCAGAAAAGATGATCTTGACACGGCAACTGTTGGCCAGCAAAACCTAAAGAGCTTTTTTTCCTACCTGCGGTAGATGTGGCTCTGAACTCTGCTCCATGGCAAAACCCCTCTTTAGTGAATACCCACACCATTGAAGGGAACTGCTCTGTGAATGGCCTGATGGATATCTGATGTGTGGAATAAAGATGTTCAGTGGAAAAACTGGAAGACCAGGCTGGAGGGAATGAAAACATGTGCCATGGTATTTGATTGTTCCTAGCAGACAGATAATTCTGCAATGTAGAGACAAGGGTGTTATTGTGCCCTCAGGACCAAATAGACTGATGCACTTTACCCCCAACAACATGCATTAAAGACAATGGGACATCAGTTGAAGAGGCATAGGAGTAGGTGGAAGAAAACCCAGCAAGGGGGATGATTTTTGTTCTGGCTGAGGAAATGAGAGACTTGGATAAGCTGCAGCAGGGGAGGTAAAAATAGAAAGGTTATGGCTTTATCCAGATCACTGGGAAACAAAATGGACTTAAACAGCTTTTTCTTTTCTCCACAGGAGAGTGTTTGAGGGTGGAAGGGTGCAGAAGAAGAGAAGCTAAAGTTTACAACCAGAACTATACTGACAAATTCTATAATAATCTCAAGAGAAATATAAATAGGGGAATAACTTGTTTAGAATCAGTACAGCAGGAAAACTATTACCCAGAGTACAGAAGGAATAGGACATTGAATCACAATAAAGTGGAATACTCAAAAGAAAAGTAATACTTTTTGTCATTTATGTATTTAGAAGGTGAAATGCTCTTCCTCAATATATCATAAATACCTTACATTAGACAACTTTCTGGGAAGGATTAGAGTCTCATGTAAAGAGAACACCTAAGAGTTCCATTCAAGCATAATAGTCCACATATTTATATAGAGGTTTGATTTAGGATGTATAGATCCTAATATGTATAGATCCTAGATACATCCATATGTCTTTCTTTTATATAAATATATATGTGTGTGTGTTTGTGTGTGTATACATACATATATATATTTAACATGAATTTTGAAAGGATATACAGCTTTATCCATCAGTAAATCAGCTAACCACTCATTTAAGGGAAAGGATATTTTCCGTCTCAGCTATTTTTTATTTATATTTTTTTTCACGGTAAATTTATTAAGACTGTTTTCAATACTTGTTGGGTCTTCATTCATTAACTGAAAGGGCTCAGAAACTAGAAGTTATCTAGATATACGAGAACAGGGGCGTGGAAAAACCTGAAACTCTCTTTTAAAGAAGTTCACTATTCATTTCGGTATAAAGCTGCTCCCCATTTTATAAAAAGATATTTTTGATCAGCTCTACCCTCAATACTTAAACTTCCTGATATAGAAATATGAAATTGCATCATTATCTAGAAAGAAAAAAAAATGTAACATTAAAAAAAATATATATTATAAAACAAGTATGCTGCAACAGTGAAGAACAACCTGCATCTTTATTTGACCCCCCCATTTATCATCCTATTGGTAGGGCAGAAGCGTGTGGACAGTGATGGTACAAAAGACCCAGAAGTCCAGTTAGGGGAGGGTGCTTCAAATAAATGAGAACCAGTTTTGAATAATGCCTGTGGAAAGCCTATTAATATTATTATTATCATTAATAATAATAATAATAATAATAATAATAATAATAATAATAATAAATTTATAATATTTCTGATTGTTTTGATTTCAGCCAGAACAGGTTTAATTTTTTTATTATTGCCAGAAGGCCAGAAGGCTGTGGCCAAGATCCTAATGTTATTTGATACTACCTCATGTCATTGCCAGGGTGGGGGAAAGGAACCCATCAATACAGGCTTATTATTGAGGGCTGTGTAAATAATTTCTTTGTCTTATATCTTTTGTTATTAATATTGGTTCATTTTCTTATCTCTTTGCTGTTTCCAGCAAATTTTTTTATCTCAGCCAGTGGATGACCTTTGCCTCCAGTCTTCAACTCCATCCCACTGCAGTGGAAAGGGAGGGGAAAAACGGGGTTGGGGGGAGCAAAGGAGACAGAGGCAGTGAGGTTTTGGTGAGTCTCAATGGGGACACGAAATTAAGGAATACCATTCCTAAACCATGATACTGATCCATTTTATCATACTTAGCAGAAACAAGTATTTTTTAAACTTCCATTAGACAGAGGAAGAAAAATCAATAGCAAGAGTAGAGAGTGCCAGACTGTATGTTTCCGAGGTGAGATAAGAGATATTGCAACTAACCACAGGTATTTTAAACTGAGTTTATTTCAACCATCTTTGGTCTCATTTAGTGTATAAAACCACATTGAATAGGTACTAAAAATGTACACAGAGTGATTTCCAAGCCCTAGAAACAAATATTTAAATAAGAAGAGCTGTTTACTCAGAACCAAATGCTAAATACTAAGCAGTCTGCCTGGGAGTGACTGCTACATTTCCACAGAAGAAAGTTGAAAACTTACTGTTAAATATTGCACAAGAGAAAGGATTGATTTTCCTTGGGACACCATCCCCTACAAGGGCACACTGGAGCAGCATCATCTGGTTTTGCCTGTACCCTTCCAGTATTATATCAAAATTATGGACTTCTTTTGTTCTTTCACTGGCTTCCCTTACCACCAAAACCACACTACAATGTTTGTCAGTAGTCAAAGTTTTAAGTTCCTTTCCCCCTTCTTCCTCCCCAGGACAATATGAGTAGAATGTTTTCAAGAATGTTTTTAAATAAGTTAGTCTGTTCATTTGAAAAGGAAAAATCTAGTAATGGAATAATTAGGGGCTGTGTTTTGCATAACTATGAACTCTCACAATCTGCAAAACATGCACAAAAGATGAGTCCCAAGAAGCACCAGTATCTGCTGTAGGGAGGGCTGTGTACTCACAACTACTTTTGCCCTCCAGCTGCCAATGCAGCCCTCACACCAACAGAGTTCATCAAACCCTAGCCCAGTAAATTACATAACATTCACATTTCCTAGCAGAGGCTGATGTGTCAGTGGCAACCACACACCAGACACCAGCAACATGTAATTTGTCTTTAATGGACACAGCTTGATGGCATTCATGGCCAGCTTCAGGAACTTAACTCAAGACAAATTCATTCACATAAATATGGCAATCAAGGAAGGCAATCTCTCCTGTGCCAAGTGAAGAATAAAAGGGCTATTTAAATAAGAATTCATATGAATTATATAGGTTTGGCTTAGCTTTGCAGAATAAAACCCTGTTTTTACATTGAAAAGAATTACATCAGGTGGTTTCTTCAGAGTGTCATTTATTTGACATGCCCATAAAATGAACTAGGGAAAATATTTTCAGAGAAGAGAGAAGCTCATTGCTTTTACCCTGAGAATGCAGTTACCAAATCTTGTCATGATGGTTGGTATCTTAGTTCCCGCGTCCTTAATAAAAATAGCATAATAATACATACCACAGAGAAATATCTCAAGTATGAGAACATGCTCAGTTATTGCCACTATGAGGAACCTGAAACAGAAAGGTGCCTGAAACATTTCTGCATATCACACTTGGGGACTCATTCATGACCCTGACAAGACTATAGATGATCACTGCTGTTGGACCTGTTCCCACAAAGAAAGAGTATTTTTTCAAGATGTATTTCAGATTAAGACCATCTGGTACCAGCAAACCACCCAGCACTGCTAAATTCCTTCCTTTAAAAGTATTAACAAGTTTTCTTCTGTTATACATACATTTTTCTCCAAACACCACTACTTATTTTTGGGATGATTTAAGCCTGAGAACTAAATTAGTTCTAATGTATTTTGTCACTTTGGCACATCATTAAATGAAACAGGGCTGTCTTTGATCAGTGAAAAGAATCATCAAGTTGCATAACCATCCCATTCCTCTCTCTTCTTCCAGGCAGAAAATCATGCCTTATAGGTTGTGGGTAAGAAATGCTGGTAGTACTGGAAATGGAAACTTATTTGCAGAGTCCAAGATGTAAACTCCAGCCTTTCATTTAACACAGGGAATGGCAAAGAAGATGTTCAATAGGGCTCAGGAAATTTGCCAAAACATGCATAAATCCCTCCACATCTGAATTACTGTAAAAAACTATGCATCTGTTTTGGAGACTCCACTCACTGGTCTGCTTTAGGTTAAAGGTGTGGGGCAGTGAAGTGACAACAGCTCATCTGCAAACAGCAGTTCCTAAGTTACATGGTTGCAGGCTGATGCCAAGTGTAATTAAGACAAGCTTTCTAATTTACATTAAATTTACATTACCACAGCCATCAGATGCATATGTTGGCCACACAGATGCCCAAACCTGGGAAGCGATGCTAAATTTATTCATAAGTAACCCACCAGTGCAATGGTGATTGAAGAAGCTCCAGTAAAAAGCAGAAGGGATGGGAAACAGTCTTCAGTTTAAACAGCAACCAATACAATGCTATAAACACGACACCTGATTTTTTTAAAAAAACAAATAGCTAGGCACAAAAAGGTTGACGATACAATGGATACAAAATTTTGTATTGCATGAGATCTTAGAAATAAGGTATGAATTTATAAGTGTTCCAATACCTATGGAAAAGTTTGCTCATTCTCTTATCCTGTGAATTCCCAATTCATCTTTTGGTTCATCTGCAAAATCCTACCTGCAACTGACTGTTTACTTTTGAGTTCAATCTCTTGTTAACTACTCAGGAAAGAGAGTTACCAAATATCCAGCAAGTGAAAAAAGTAACAGGCAAAAAGAGGCCAAAAATATTAATCTAAAGACTTCTTTAGATAAATATCTACATATACATTACCTGCCAATATACTGAATCAGTGACAGATTTGGAAATTTGACCTAAATGAATACAGGAATTCACCTGCAGCAAATGTGTCTACAGCTAATGCTTTGGTGAATTGTGCTCCACAGGGCAATGGTAAATTGTAAATGACTGGTCTCTTTCTTTCTCCTAAGCCTGTGTCCGCAATTTCCTATGGACATCCATTACAAGGATGACAATGAATATGCTTTCTCATAGAGGAAACTGAGAAGTTTATATATATCTGCATCCTACTTGAAAAAGTTTATATTTGCCATGTATGAAATGCTATTCTTTAGGAAAGAAGTTTTAATTATGTGTCTAGTTATGTAAGCAGAAATCACAAAACTTCTCTTGGCTGCTGCTTACTCTCAATATTACTTTTCAGGGTCTTATTCTGAAGGCTGTGAGAGGCTTGGAAGAATAACTAAAAAGTTTTGTCCCTAACTATTGACATTTTATTCCATAACCTTGTGCATTTTTCCTAACCCTTGCAAAACTCACATCTCCTCCTGAAATTAGTATAATGAGGGAAAAAAGAAGAAGAAACAAAAAATGTATGATGCTTGCAAGCCACTTTGAGATTTTACAGTGGAAAAGGTTATAATGTAAGTTTCTTCAACAAAAAAATGCCTCGTAACTAGCCCAAAAGTTTCGAAGTCACACAATTATCCAGTAGAAAGGAGGAAAAAATACCTCAGTCAGAAGACCTGAGGTAATGTAATGTATGGAGCACAGAGTGCAGTGACATCAGAAGTTCACCTCAGCTTCCTATTCTGTAGTCCAAATTCAGGCTAGACCTACCAGACCCAGCTCAGATCATAGTGACAAGGACATCAACTTGCCAGGTGCTACCACTTCTTCAAGTTATTTCAAATATTTCTCTTCTCCTGAATCAACATGACAACTTTTATAATTACATGGGCAATCTCAGCTTCCTCTGAGGACAAAACCATGGAGGTATTTCCCTTGCAACAAAGAGATTGGGTATTCAACCTCTTGGAAACAAGGGAAACAGAAGAAAATGAACACAGCTAAACTGTTTACTTGGGAGGGGGAGCTAGGAGGGGATTCCCTCTTCTGAGCCTAATACCTTTTGACAATGTAAACTTGTAGAAAGTACCCAGATTATTGGGGTGCAGGACAGATGGCCAGGGGACATCCTGACACAAAAGAATGGCTAGAGAGACTCTTTCTGTGAAATAGAAAATGGGTCTGTACCAAGCAATAAACTAGAGAATTTGGCACAAAGAGCAGGAAATGTTAAGGAGTGATAAATCCTTTTCTTTTACTTTTTCCTTGATTAAGTCTGACTTTTAATGCATAAAAAAGGACCAGCAATTTCTTTCCCTGTTAAGCTCTTTTACACTTTGATCCATCTATGTTCCATCTGCCTAAATATTCTATGAACAATTAATTAATATATTAGCTTCAACTAAAGAGATAATTTCAGTTTTCAGAGAGATTTAGGAGAAATACTACCTCCAGATGCCTTGTAAGCTGTTTTGGTAACAGCAGTCACTAAGACTGAAATAAAAAACATGGCGTGAGACATTTTTTCCCTCTCCAAGGCTCATGTAATCTAAAAAGGGAAAAACAGTCCTACTAAACCAGCTGACAGAAATGCAACCCCCTGTTTAGCTAGGGGAGCAGTGTTACAGTATGAAGCCTCTGTGCAAACACTCTATTTATATTGCTTTTGCCACATTTTTCCTTCTACTGTCCTCTTATCTCTTCCTTAAATTATTGTGATATCCCAGCTTTCAATCCTTAGGAATGATACTTATATGGAAAGTGACAGCAACAGGAATATGGACATCTTGCAAAGAATTGCAACTCCTGAGCAGGGTATATGTTTTTCAAAGAGGACAGTAAAAAGCAGGAGGAAGGCAACAGCAAACTCCTGTCAGTGCTTCTGTCTGAGCTGTAAAGTAGGTTTTCTCTTACTGCTAGATCCCAGCAGAGTCAGTTCACCACCTCCTCTTATCCCTGAGTTGTAGGACTTCAATTGAAAAAGCTAACAAAAAATCCAGGTATTTTTAAGTCTTGTTTGAGCTTTCATCTCTGACAGCTTGTATTTCACACCAGTCCAACCCTACCATTTCATTTACAATGTCCTAATGTCCTGTTCCTAGAGGTTTAGCAGTACCTGCTGGAAGGTTCTTCAAGTTCCTTCTAGACAATTTTATTCATTAAGAAAACAAAGCATGTCCAGTTATGAATGTTGACCTATCTTGACCATTTCTCTTACACATGAATGGTGACAAAGGTTCAAAAAGAGCATCTTTTTCACAGGAGGCTGGGCACAGGTAGTCAGGAGGCCTCTAACTCTGCATCATCACTAAGAATCCAGGGGGACTGGCATGACACAGGAATTACTGGCTGTGCAAGGGCTGAACAAGCAAAAGAAAAGCAAATGGAAAGTTCTTTTAATGCAGCACTCATCTTCCTTGCAAGAGCTAAGGAGACAGAGGTGGCTTTAGGTCACCTTTTTGTTTCCTCAGTCTTTGATTAGCACAGGGATGGGCCGTTTTCCAAATCAGATTAAAGAGGCTATACGTAAAACTGCTAAATTTTAGCTTGGGTTCAGCAGTCACGGAAGCAATTGCTGACTACACTCCAAGTACAAGCCAAAAAACCTCTCATCTGAATCCAAATTTCCCTGAAGCTTAAAGGTGCTCAGATCCAGCTTTCTGGGTCATTTCCAATGTTCAACTCCTTTGTTTGTCTTCTATAGGCTATTAAGGCTCTGTTAGACAAGGAATTTAAAACAGCAAGTAACAGCACAACCTTCCCTGGAGTACTGATGGAGAAGAAAGACTTGCACACCAGATGATGAACAACAAGTCTCAAAAGTTTATTGGATAGGCACACACATTTATAGCAGTGTTAATAAGGCTAATGCATATTGCAAAAATTGAGCTCATTATTGGTTAGTCATTTATCAGTCAACTACGTCTACGTTTACATTCTTGTGTTCACCTTGTTATGGTTTCTACTATCGTTCCTTCATTCTTGCTAGCTAACGAGCTTCTCCCACAACCTCAAGTTTTGGCAAGGGCACAGTGACCTTGCCGCTTTTATCCTCGTCTCCTTCTTGCTTCCAGCATGATCTTTGTTAGCTAGCTAACTATCTACAAAATCCTCTACATTTCTCCTGTTTGTATCTCAGGCAGATTAATCTGGCCGTGGCCCTTATCCAGGAGCCAGCTTGTTACAAAGCTCTCAACAGAGTACTGTGTGTAATGGCCATGCCACCCAAATAAGACATCTCTTAACTAGAAGAAGCTCAGAATGGTGATCAAAATGAGCAACTGCTTAGGAAAAAACAAAACAAAACAAAACAAACTATCATCCCATAAAAACAGAAAATACTTGCATTGGGAAACAAGAGACAATAAGAAAAGAATTTATAGAACAGAGCATTCACTGAAGAAAAAGGCCTGGGAGCATCCAGTCTCCCTGTCTCACAGGGTTTGGACAAAGAAAGCTGAAAGGTGGAAAAAGAGAAAGGAGCATCAGTCAAGCATTGTGAAATCAGACTGGGGAGGTCACTGCCAACATGCCAAGATTCACACTGGATTCAATAGTGAAATTTACCATATAAAAATTACCCACGATTATAACAGCTGATTTTTAAAGGAAATCTAGAAGAAAGAATGCAAAAAAATATTGCAAAAAATGAAATCTGATGCTTTCAGGCTAAAGTTGGTTTCTGAACATTCAGGAAATCACAAGATTATATCACATCTCCATAGTTTTTGGGAACTTTCCAAAAAAATCTTGGTGCTGAGCAGCATCAGAGCAGATACATTGGAACACCTGGATGCTACACTCCACATACTGAAAACCTGCAAGTGATCAGAGAGATGAGGGAAAACAGGAAACATCTTCCAATATGATTTTAGGAGCTTGCAGAATGTTGCAGTATAAGCATGGTTGTGTTAAACTTACAGGCTTTGTCCTCACTTGCATCGTGCATTGTCATTTCCTTTTACACTGATAGCTGCCTGTATGGAACAGTTTACGCAGCCAGAGAAAAAGTTTGGCATCTTATGTGTCCAGAAACGTCTGCACACAGGTGTCTATGACTAAACAATCATATCTCAGGCAGCAATTAGAAAGTGAATGAAGTGGAAGGAAAACCTTTTACAGACAGTGACCCCCAGCAAAAGGCAGAGACACTGTCAAATCTCCCTGGAAAGAGAAGCCCTGCACAATTGGAGACACCTCCTGAGGAGCAGCTGGCCAAAACACAGCCAAGAGATACAACCTCTTACATACAGCTCCTTGGAACACTTTAGAAGCATTCTTCAGCATCTTCTTAGTATTTACCTGACATATTTAGATACAAATTTACAACAACTTGGAAGCCTTTGGCCCCATGTACCTACCTCTGAACTGCTCAGACATATTTGCATTTACTCTGCTGACCTCAAGCCTCTTCAACTCACCTCTGTGTTCTACCAGACCTCTGACATACAACATTTCTCTATCTTCACTTCAGTGGTAGTGAGATACAAACTGAACAGGACAGGCATTTAAGACCCACATTAGCATGTCAAAACTCTTTATAATGGTTTTTTCCCAGTAAATAATTTTATGGTTTACATATATGAATAATGCTTTTAGACATTTGCTTTACAGTTTTTTTATAAAATAATTAGTTATTCTTCTTATTTTTCATTCTGAATACTGATACAAAAAATTATCTAATTCTAAAAAAATCCTCAGTAACCATGCTTTTTTAATTGTAAAATGCTTCTTAATTTTTTTCCAAGTCACTGGCTTTGATCTCTTCCAGGTAAGAGATCGTGACACATGACAGATACTAGCAAAAGGCTTGTATAGCAGCAACATCACAAATTTCTCCCACACAATGACTCTGATTATTTTTTTTCTCAAAGTAATTTGAACAGATGAGATCAGGTTCATTTCTGGAGTGGCCTTTCCAGATTCACTGTGACCTTATGCTGAATCTGACTGAATTGCATCTGGATGTTGGGTCCCTGGGTATTTCATCAAAGCTGTGCTTGTGCAAAAACTTCCTAAGGAATAGATACAGATGAAGTTTACAGATGCCCAAGACAACACTGGCATTTGAATCATTTCAGTTATATATCCATCAACATAAGACCTTTTCATCCATACTAATACAGTTAGTTCTCCTTTGAAAATTCCCTAGATTATTTCAATTCCTTTGGCTAAACCATTCAATATTCAACTTCCATGAATGACCTCTTTCAATCATGGGCCACCCCACAAAAAAAGATTTTCTATGTTTTTGATCAAGAGGCCAGTAGCTTTAGGTTACTTTCGCAAGCAACACTCATTTATAAAGAGCCACCAGCAACTCAGCACTACAAAGACAGATAGAGGAGACAAAGCATCCTGGACACAGCTCTTGGATTCCTCTTCATAGTTTAAGTTTTATTGCTGAACCTTTGGAGATCAAAGTTATAAGATGTCCCAAAAATAAAGTGGTCATTCTAACTTCTGTGTGCTGCTATACTCCAGGACACATGGAGGGCATTTGCACAGACAGCCCCAGGAATATTTCAGTACAAATAATAACCAAGGAATTATCAGGACATAGCACTCTTTTTCAACCACACCTGACAATGTATTGGTTCCTAAACATCAGTGACATCAGATGAAGCCAGATATACAGAGTTGATTGTCATTCCCTCTTCTGTATCTTATTTCCAACAGCAAGGTGACTGGAAAACCCTGTCTGCTACCAGCACTTACTGCAGGCTCACTGCCAAACTGGGCACGTGTGAGCAAGGGCAAGGTAGCACAAAGGGGCAGTGTGTTCAAAATATCTCTTTCACCTATCATGTGTCACAGACGGGGGAATGGTTTGCATTTATTCAGCTGGAGATGGAGGTCAAAGACACCACAAGACTCTAAGACATTTAGTGAAGTGTTTTCTCTTTTTCTTTTCTTTTTTTTTCTTTTTTTTTTTTTTTTTTTTTTTTTTTTTTAAGACAACTCTGATAGAAAGGCACCTGGTCCTTCTGCATCTTTGATAAGCATGAAAGGATTTTTCTGTTCCCTTTTCCTTCTGCACTGATTTTTTTTTTTTTTTTGTTCCAACCAAATATTTTCCCATCCTGCTCACAGAGTCTGCTCCAACAGTGTTCCTTCCAGATAAATGAGCTCTTCCTTCACATTAATCATCCCTAATGAGGCAGATATTCTTTCCATAAATTCCTTCCCTCCTTAGCACTTTTTGGATTCTAGTACGGAGGTCTTTCCTTAGACAGAGAGAGGCTGTTTGGTCATATCATGAATTTTATTTGATGCTTTGTTTAATGTGACTCAGCAAGAGGAGTAGAAAGATGTGGCAGTGCCCAGGGGGAGTAAAAGATTACTTTATGTTTTCAGGAATTACAATACCAAATCACATCTCTTCTTGCTTTACAATATGTGCAATGAACTGAGCTGTAGCATTGCTGCACATCTTCCTTCAGAGGGAAAAAAGCCTACTTCCTATCCTTTCACTATTTGTAGTCATAAAGACATTTTCACACAAGGGTTAGCTTTCACAAATGTAGGCATCAACCTTCTTCAGTTATTATTTGGTACTCTATACTTAATCTCCTGACCATATATAAAGAGGGTTGGCAGCTCTTGAGCTGGTACTCTGCACGGCAGATCTCAAAAACGTGTGCCTGCTTAGGCAGGGCAGGAGAAAAGCAGGTAATTCAAGTCCTGTAAACATATGTGAATGGCCACACATCATGCTGTCATATCAACCAAAATTATCAGGAGCATTTTGTCCTTGACTATTGTGCACCTGAAAATGTCTATGATCTCAAATAATGCTACCCAGACACCACCTCACACAGACAATTTTAGCCTTGATATCTTTGTGATGCTGGACTTTTCAAGGTCCTCTATAAGAAAGAATGAACAACTGAAAAAAAAATCATTCATTTGAAATTTTGAGTGTTCTTAAGAAAAAAACTGTCATAGAACCATTGAAAGACCTCCAAGATCAAGTCTAAACTTCAACCAAATATGGTCCACTAAGCCACACACACAAAGTGCCACCTCTATTCATTTTTTAAACATTTCCAGGGATAGCAAATCCTTCACTTTCCTGGTGTGCCTGTTCCAATGTTTAACCACTCTTTCAATGAAGAAATTTTTCCTAATATCCAACCTGAAATTCACTGGCACCACTTGAGGACATTTCCCCTTGTCCTACCAACAGCTGGGAAGGGAGAAGCCAACCCCCATCTGTCACAATCTCCATTCAGGCACTTGCAGAGAGCATTAAGTCTCCACTCAGCTTCCTTTTTCCATGCTAAACAACCTGAGATCCCTCATCTACTTCTCATAATTCTTGGATTCCAAATCTTTCAGCAGCTCCGCTATCCTTCTCTGGAAGGACCAGAGAAGGACTAGGACCTTCTCCACCACTTCAATGTCTTTATTGCAGTGATGGGCCCAGAACTGGACACAGGACTCGAGGTGAGGCCTCACCAGTGCAGAGGGCAGGGGGACAATCACTGCCCTGGTCCTGCTGGCCACAATATTTTTGGTACAGGCCAAGATGCCATCAGCCTTCTTGATCAGCTTGGCACAAGCTGTCTCATGTTCAGCCACTGTTGACCAGCACCCCCAAGTCCTTTTCCACTGGGCAATTTATTTGGTCCCATCTTCATGTAACTAGAGATCACCTTTCATGTAGGTAATGTGCTGCTTTGAAATTCCCAAATCTGTCTCTGTAGAGTTTTAGGCAACTGGAGCTTTATTAAAGTTCTCCAATGCAAGAATTTTCTACACTAGAATCATGAACCTTGGGTCCACCTGGGAACAACACCACTGGCTTCAATAGTATATCTGTCCCAGGTCTTCAGAAAATAGCTTTTCTGGTTTTATATTATAGCTATAATAGCTGTCTTGGGGGGACAGAGGGGAGGGAAGAGGGACCTGAAGTTATGTATAGAAATTATTTTTTCCCTAAGTCTCAAACCAATAGACACATCCATTTCAATAATTTAACAATTTTTTTCCATTTTCTTTTAAATAGGATCTCTGAGCCAAAGCAACAAAATCCAGCAAAGACTCCTAACACTTTTGGAAGCTCTCAATATATGAGAAAATAGCCCTTGGAGATAAAAACTCAAAGGAGAAAAATCAAATGCTTTGTCTAACTTTCCACAGATCCTGATGTAACAACGTAAACAGATTGCCTTGCTCTGTGAAAAAGGAAAGTTAAATCTCCATCTGGAGTACCATGAAGATTTTGAAAATTCTAACGCCCTGGGGTTTAATAACCTCACTGACTTTGTAAGTGTGTAAAGACGTCCACAGAGAAAAGTTTTCATGCAAGGAATGCAACACAATAAAATCCAGGTTACAAATGGCAGGCAGCCAACTGCATGAATGCAACCAACTTTTTGAATGTTGTTCCCATGGACCTATGATACAAATATATCTTTTGCAGTCCACCTTTAACACAAAAGCTTTGACTATATCATCAACCTGTGTAGTTGGCAGCATTATCTGATACTTGGGCAGCTTTTAATGGAGGTGAGTATTCAGAATTTAGGTTGAATTCTGCATATGAAAATGGCCAGAGAACTTCCATTATAATTGACATATTATACTATGTATCATAAATGTGTGAAGTCTACATATATAAGGTGCTCTCTTGAAATTCCTTACACTGAGCCATAACCTCACTTTTAATAGAACTGGGCTTCTGATCTAGTCTAAGCTTAAAACACTTTTATAGTTTTGGGTGTAGCAGCAGATAGGTTACAAGATTGGTGATATTTTCCTCCTGCACTCTTAGTCTGTATACAGCAGAGACCACACTCTTACTCCTTGCAGGGTGGAAGTATTTTCTATTCAGCACAGACCTGGGGATTGCTGTCTTTCCCTGCATGGTTTTTACAGTAGCATGAAATTCTGATTTACGTGGGTGTATGTGAAATGATAACTGAGCCTCTATTGTCTCTAAACATAGAGTCACTGCTACATTAATTTAACCAGCAGTGCTCCTGACAAATGGCTCACACTTCTACAGGAACATTTAGGAATTATTTCACTCTAAAAAAAATTACGTTAATTAGACATCTGCTCTCCCCTGTTTGTTGTTCTGCTTTCTCATTCTTTCCCAAAGTATTGGCACACACGAGTCATTTAACTTTCCTCTCTTGTGTTCTGCAATAACTTCCCTCCAGGTTCAGCAGTGGTTTACTCATAGTCCAGTGCTCCTCCCTAATCCTTCTGCTTCATTTCTCTCTTTCCTTTTTATCCATAATAGCTCATCATCCATGTATTTCTCTTGTCTCCACTCACCCAGGTAAGAAGCATGTCAGCAGTGTAGAGCACTATGTAAATGTCACAGGGCTATATAAATGTTTTGAAAAGAGTCCTTTGGGGGAAAAGAGGAATATTTTTTCTTGTTGAATTTAATAAAAAGATCTTGCAAACAAGATGAGATAAATTTGTTTGACTTTTTATCCTAATATTATGTCCTAAATTTACTCCCAGCACTCTCATCCTTTTAAAAGAGTACAATAACAGCAGATCAGCATGATTCTACCTCTTTTTTAGCAGAAAATCATCCATCTCTCTTCTGTATCCATCCCAGCAGACCTGAGCACAACCTTAAGCTCACTTAAGCTCTGTCATTATAAGAGATCAGAAAGGAGTGTTCTAAGGTAATTTTGTTTAAAAAAAAATGTTGAGTGACTATCCTACCTCAAACTGAGCTTACAAATGAGCCTCTTTGAATTAAGAAAAGTATTTTAGAACTACTGAATGGTTTGGTTTGGTTTGGTTTGGTTTGGTTTGGTTTGGTTTGGTTTGGTTTGGTTTGGAAGAGGACTTAAGGCCATGTAGTTTCAACCCCTCTGCCATAGGCAGGGACACCTTCCACTAGAGGAGGATGCTCAGAGCGCCATCCAAACTGGCTTTGAACTCTGCCAGGACTAGTTCTTCCAGAACTTCTCTGGGCATCCTGTTCCAGTAATATGTAATCTAAAACTACATTCTTTCAGTTTAAAGCCATTACCTCTTATCCTAACTGTACTTACTCTGGGTAAAAGTTCCTCTCCAGCTCTCTTGCAGCCCCATTTAGGTACTGAAAGGTGCTCTAAGGTCTTCCTGGATCTTTCTGTCCTCCAGTCACAAGAGCCCCAGCCCTTTCACCCTGTTTTCCTAGCAAAGGTGCTCCTGCTGTCTGTGGCCCCTCTCTATGTCCACTAAAATAGGTCTACATGCTCCTTATCTGGGATGCCAGATTTTACATGGGGTCTCACAAAGGCAGAGTAGAGGGGCAAAATAAATCCCCTCCCTTGACCTGCTCGTCACACTGCTCTAGGTGCAGCCCAGGATGCAGTTGGTTTTCTGTGCTGCAAGTGCACACTGATGGGTCAAGCTGAGCTTCTCATCAACCAACACCTCCAAGTATTCATCCTCAGGGCAACTCTCAATCCATTCTTCACTAAGCCTGTATTCATGCTTGGGATCGTCCAGATCCACATGCACAACTTTGAAATATTACAAAGCAGTGTAATATTCTGGAATAATAAAATAATAACACAAAAATAATAACAAGTCAAATTTAATATGATTACTAGGTTTCAAAGGCTTAGGAAGTCTCTGGAAGTGTCACTAATGAAAAAGAAAACCTTGTACTACAGCCTTATATTCCTCTCCACAGATTAATATACCTTGCACACCCATGTGTATATGTGCTGTTCTGTGGATCAGCTAGCTTTTTTAGGAGCCATGTAGCTAAAAGAAGAGAGAAAAATTCCAATCACCTGTTCAGCATCCCCAGAATAATTTTCCCAAGCCGAGACAGCAGTGATACAGTAAAGATGCTATCAACAGAGGAAGAACTGACAGTTCCCAGATAATTTCTAGAAATTAATCATGGAATGGAGGAAGGCCATGTGCTTGAATTAGAAGTCACTATCATACATATAGACTGTAAATGAATGTTAATACAGAATATAAATGTGAAGAAAATCTGAAAATTATATGATAAAATGGAGAGTAAATTTCTAGGGAGGAAAATGCAGGTTTCTACCTGACAATTTACTCATCAGCCTTTGTGAACTGAGGGGAAAATACTGGCTATTCTCTTTCACCTCTGGAGCTTGATTCAACTCTCACAAAATGGATCATAATATTGCCTTGAATATACCCAGTTAGCACTCATCTGAACATGCTGACAGATGTGTTCAAAGCAATCTTAAATCTCAGTGGACCGATAGTACTTGGGTACAAAGTACAAGTCTGTAAACACTCAGCAGTTCTAGGCTCATTTCACTGTTTCCAGACTGAAAGAATTGAAATACAGGAATGTTGCATTCACTGTTAGTACAGAAAATGCCATTCTTTGAACAGGAATGCCAAAAGCTTCCTGGTACTTTCTGAGAGTTCACTGTCTGGGATGTTATTCCTTGTGGGAATATGTGACAACAGACATTAGTCACTGCTGCAGATATTAACACAGAAAGCCAACCCAGAATTGCACGCACTGCCTCTTCCTTTCCTTTCCTTTCAGTGCAAACACCAAGCAAGCCTAAACAAAGACCAGAAGAACAGCATATCCCTTGGGATAGAATGATGCTTTGTTCTCAAGTTCTCTTTTGGAAGAATGACTCTCAAAGCAGAGTTTTGCGCAGAGCATTTTGATTTCTCAAAGATATTTAACAGAATATAAGTGTAACACAATTCTTTCATCTCTTAAAAACATTGACCACCTCTTAGCTATTATAACACTTTCCTGACTTTGTTAATGGCAGTATGCAGGGCTCAGAGTGACCCTAGAAGTGAGAATAGACTGGACTGTAGAGCTCCATTAAATAGGAGGATCTCTCCTGAGGTACAGATCTTAGATTGTCAGATAGCTGAACAAAGGAAGAATTTGGACGAGCAGATCCAGAAATTCTGCAAGTCTTTTTGAAACTACCCCTTCGTGGATTGCCAGACACATTAGTGGTCTTATATGGTTAGAGAAACAAAAGTGGGTCACAAGAGGGACCACTCTTTATCATCACTCAGGTCTGCCTCATTTTTTCCACTTAAACTAATAAAAATTGAAGGACATCTGCAAAGTTCATATTATCTATATCCACTGTTGGAGTACTCAGCAAATTGAGGAAAGGCTGTGACAGAAGCAAATATAAATTTTGAAGCAACTTCCTAAGTAGGAGTATCAGTGGATTTCCCTAGACAGGGAAACAATGTCATTTAGCATAGACTGGAATACTGAACTGTTATGGAATACTGAACCTGTTTATATATGCATCCTGGACATACACAGTATCTCCATACATCAACAGACAGAGATTTTTCTCGGGTCTTCATGTGCAGTGGTATAATCTAGCAAACTGATAATAAATATTCTGGTGTATTAAACTATAATAATGACTAAGTCTTTCTTTTGTTTCTAAAATGTGAACCTAAACTCAATCCACTGGAATCTCAACTTCAATTAAAAGCTGTCCTCATAAACTTGATTTCACCTACATTCCAAGGAGATTCTATACAAGTACAGCTCCTAATAGGCATCATATTAAGACATGAGATTATGCTGCAAAGCACCTACATGTGAAAAACCAGCAGAGTTCAGCAAGAAACCAAATAACATCTGAGACATATTGGTGAATTGGTTTAGGTGCAATTGAAACCAACTGCAGAGTTGCATGCCACTGTTTGCTGTTCATCAAAATCTGAAATTCTGTTTCAGAAAGCCATATTCTCATGTTTGAACTGTGAAGTCAAAAATCTTCCTAGCACACTACAGAAAAGAGGATTCTTGCTGCAATCATGCATCATACTGGACATGCATTCTTTATATGACTGCCTTTGTCCTGCCATGATTCATATTTGGTTTTTTCCCCCAGTGGAGATGCACATGAACAAACAGCCCAGCCGCTGGAACTTAGATCAGATATTGATAGTGTAAGATGTCTTTTTCTCGTCCTACTGCTATGTTTTTTTAATATTAGAGTGAGAATTTGAGTGCTTGGGAGGATCAACAGAGGTGCTTTGTACAGAAAACTACAAGCAAAGCTAGAAAGCAATCTGTTGCAATATTCATTGATACCACTCTGATCAGGTGCAATGGACAAAACTCCCAGAATATTTGTTTCTGTGATGAAGGGTACACAGAGTAATGTTAAACTTGTAGTCCAGAAAGTGAGGAAAGGAACAAAATTGAAGCTTAGCAGAAGACAAGAGAAAAAACTTGAAGAACCCCTTATAAAAGGCTTTCACTTTGCCTGAATCCTAGATTTAGACAGCATAAAAAGACTTGGAGAAGGGGAGTCATTAAATATAAGAGAATTATTTGGTTTGAAATATTTTGCTGGGATCTAAACTCTTGCCTATACTATTTCAAAAGGAGAGGAAGAGGAAGGATCTTATACTGTTTCCTGAAAAATATCACTTTCACATAATAAAAATTACTTATAGAAAGAGGCTGGGAATAAAGTTATGTTTCTTTCACCTGCTAAATAATCAGGAATCCTGTAATTCTCAAGAAAGGGCCATAGAAAAACTTTTTCATGTCACTCCCAATATTCTGTGATATTCATTTTTCTGCCTCTGAGAATAATATTAAAGTTGTTTGCTATGCCTGGAGTAATATTTACTAGGGTAAAAAAGGAAAAGGATGCAAAAGACTGAATTGTCCTCTTGCAGGACTACCAGAACATATTTTATTTGTTGTGCATGCACACAAGAGTGAGCAAGTCTGCTGGTCTATTGTCAGCCTGGCTGGCCTGCTCACAGAGCTGCCAAAGATACATTAGAGGTTCCCTCCAGTGCCCAGTAGGCTGCCTTGTCTGGAGCTTGATTTAGCAAGATATGCATTGGTAGTTACAGTTAAGCAAACTGGCAGCCTTGTAGGAGTAGCTACAAGAGCTGAAGCATCCAAGAAGGTTATTTTGCATGAATTATGATTTTGGCCACCTTCAACTCCATGCGGCCTTAGATGCTGCCTTAAGGATGGGTGTTTTGCACTTGGCAGTGCATACACCCCTCCAGTGATGGCCAAGCCCAATTTATCAAGTGCAAACAGAGAAATTGAAGATTTATGAGCATTGTAAAACCCCTTAATCAGTGTAATGGTGTTTTCACAAAAGAGGATTATATGATAGACAAAATATATGGGGAGAGATTTGACCTTGGCATTTCACCATGGCTAATGGCACACAGTGAATTTGACAGAAAACAGATCTTGCCTGAAAAAACCACTAAGGCAGTCATGAGAGATGCCAGGTCCCAGCCACTCTGGATAAGGAGCAGGCCAAAACAAGGCTGTACATAGCAGCAGAAGCAAAAGTTGAACAGGACCCAGTCCCTTTGCAAAGCAACGAGTGCTTCAAACCTCAAAGTGTGTATTTAAGATGCAGAGAAAGGTAAGAAAATTACTGCAAGAGCAGGCAAAAAGCTTTTCAAAACAAAGCTTTGACATGCAGCGGTTGCTGTGGACAAGCAGCACTGGGTAAGTTCAGAATGTTTACTGAGCTTTTAACTTTGAGTATGAGAGAGAATATAAAGCTCATTAGGAGATGATGTCTCCAAGAACCCACACAATTACAGTGTATTTCTTAACGGTGATAGATTGAAGACATTATAACCCTTATCTCTTGGTACTAGTGCAGTGAAGGGTACTGAAGATGGTGAAGCCGTCCCTCTGAACTGCTTGCAATGTGGAGGAAATATCTGGTCTCAGACAAGGGAATTTAAGATAAATCCTACTGAACATCTTGATATCTCAGATAATTTAATTTCTGGACATCTTTCTCAAATTTTACAAGTGAAGTCAGAGCAGACTAAATAAAAAAACAGTTGTCTCTTTTTCAGTGGTGCCCAGGGACAGGACAAAACACAGTGAGCGCAAACTGAAGCACTGGAGGCTCCATCTGAGCATCAGGAAACACTTTTATTGTGACGATGTCCAGATAGTAGTACAGGTTGCCCAGAAATGTCATAGGGACTCCATACTTGGAGATGTTCTAAAGCCTTCTGGAATGGTCCTAGTGCACTAGGTGACCCCTATTTGAGCAGATGACCTCCAGAACAAACCTCAGCTACTTTGTTCAATCCCAACAAGTGGCAAAATGTTGGGTGAGGTGTTATTTTCACAATCATGTTTCAGAGTCATATTTTATCTCCTCAGCTTTCAGATTTCCCTTAGCCCTTGGCATTGGTTCTTTGGCCAATGACACAGCTGCTATCAGATGCCAAAATAGAAAGTTTTAGTACTAACTGACCTGAAAAAAATGCCTCCCTACCTTGGTTCCTCAGAAAATCCAAAGTTATTCCAGTTCAGTTTCCAACAACAGTTCACTGAACAGGCACATAAGTCATCCCAGGAGCCCAGGGGCAAACAAAGGTTGGGTTTTTCCAGACTATATGCTATACTGCATGGGATTCTTGTGTCCCTGGTGCCAGCTCTGTTAGGAACATTCTACATATATGTGTATGTGACACATTATGGGAATTAGCAGCATAAAAGATTTATCTTCTACCTGGAATTTGGAGCTGAGAAAGCTCCCACAAATTTTTATTTTATTTAAGAATTCATTTCAGTGCCTTGAACCTACTCCCCACCACACATACTCACCATTCCCTAGTGAGTTTAAGTCACGTACGGGAACTGAGCTCACATTTGGTACATTAAGTCTTGTTTCCTTAAAAAGGCAAAAACTTGCAATTTACAAGTCAGTGTCACATGTTCAGCTGTAAAGGATAATGCTCTTCACCTCCTGTTAGCAAGCTAATTAATCAAACAGTTTTTTAGAAATTCCTAGAAAATATAATAATGTTCCCCTGTTGCTGGGAGCTTGTAGCACTCCTCTAGCTAAACAGTGCCTAGCCACAGGCAGACAATACCAGCTGCTTCATGAGCCCCTGCATCATGTCCTCAGCCACACCTATAACACAAGGCATAAACACAGAAACACCACTGCACCCCTTGTGACCAGATGACTGCCCAGACAAATTGTTACTAAAAGCTCTACTTACTGACAGTGTGCTTTCCTGCAGCACTGCCTGACTACTGCACTCCCAGACCCAGTAGTCAGAGGCACACCTCAGCTAAAGTCCATTATATTGCCTGGCTCCATTGGCCGCTGCTGAGAGCTGATTTCAGTGAAGCTGCTCAACTGACTCCTGCATGGAACTTAGCCTAATGAATTCCTGGAAAAATGTCAATGCCCCAGAACTTTATCCAAGCCTGAACATAAGCCTTATCCAATACTCCCAACAGCTACAATTGATCTTTCCTTGTTTATTATCTGGTTGACCCACTGTATGCTATAATAAGACAGATTGTAAGTGCATTGGGTTGTTTTACAGCTTCTCTGTAGAACTACTTAATTAGTATGCTTGATATGCTTCGAACGCAAGTAAAATGATAAAAATATTGGCAGTATTTTGCCTTATGCAATATGATCATTCATGTTCTGGTGTGTCTCCAAGAAGCATTTTATGACTAAGTGTAGAAGAGGAAGAAGCACCTATGGCAAAAAGTTCCCTGATTCTATAAAATTAAACTGATGGAAGGTCAAAAAAATCTGTCAACTCTTGTGAACTCCTGTGGACATCTTTGGAACACTGTCTTCTGTGTCCAAAAAAAGCAACAACATATATATCTCAACAAGACAAATTGCCACTCTTCTGTTTTAAACTGATACTGTTGTCACATGGGCTGTCACATGAGCTCCTACTAGGGCCAAACCACCTCTTTTTTCTTTTCAGCAGTAAAAGCTTCACAGCAAGTAATAATGGTGCTGTCTCCATCATTTTTATCTCTGCAATTCTTTCTGTGGTGTCTTGACAGTGCTATTAACATTGACAATTTTCTGGTCTTATGAGATGGAGGAAAGTCAGTGTAGACTTATTTTGATTTTCAAAAGAATATACATGTAGTTCCACACACCCTGACTTAGTTTAATTAATGGTCTTGTTTAACCTTACCATGGCAGAAAACAATCAGTGTTGTCTAGGACTGTCCATCCTAGATTACTTCAGACAGCAATAATTTCTAATGAACTGTGCATAATGTCCTGTCCATTTTTCTTCATTAATACTTGATGATTTAAAATATAACTCATGAAATTTATTGAGCAGCTTCATAATGAATTTTGCCTCAGTAAACTCCAAAATGACCACTCTTCTCCTTTATGATCAGAATGCACATGTGGGAAAAAGCAGAGGAAGAAGGAAAAATATGACTGGGCATGAGTAATTGAGATACTAGTCAATGCACTTACCTAATCACAGCAGTCTGTCATACTGTGTCCTCAAACTCTATTTCCATTTTGTTGACTTTGTTCTATTTTCTGGAGATGAATAGGACAATATGCATGTAGTTTTCTACCAGAGTTCAAGCTGGATCAGACAGTGATTTGGAGATCAAAAACTGAAAATCCCAGGACTGGATCTGGGATAAACATGTGGGATTGTGGATGGACTTAATACCTGGTTTGTGTGCTTTTAAATCAATCAAGCTGGGGTGTCTGCAGGGCCATTTGGAAAGCACAGTGTTGGTGAGCTGGCAAGGAGGAGCAGGATCAGACTGGTTCAAGTGCTGAGTGTGCTTGTGTGGGTGCTGATAAAGGCATCTCTGTCAGGCTCTCTGTCTACATTGGTGTGTGCCTGGCAGTGACTGTATTGTGTGGTGGCTTTTCTCATTTTTGGAGTTGACACTCAGCCTTGCTATTGGACAAACTGCCAAGGGTAACAGAAGCAAACAAGAGACAGGAGACAACAAGCCCCCCCAGACCTTAAGTCATCCATACTTGGTTTCACTTAACAAGGTCCTGCCACTCCTGCTTTTTTTCATGCCAAACCAGTAAATGCTACGGCTTTCATTACTGCAGTGTAATGTAACAGCACTTGTATACCTGCTCTATCCAGAACTTTCAGTTCTGTTTTCATGTTTTCCCTTCCAGATTTAAGCAGCTCTCCAGCAGCTGAGCCATTTCTCCCTCTTAACTCCCAAAATTCCCCATTCCGGACGGTTTTGTGTCAAGCGCAGTGACTGATCTAAAGGCACAATGACTGACCCAGCACTGCACCTAAATGCTGACAGAGAAACTCAGAAGAGTAAAGGTTATAACCATCCATGAAATATCTATCCTGGGAAATAATAAATATCATTGATTATCCAACCTCTGACTGATCACCACCCTGTCAACCAGACCATGGCACTAAGTACCATGTCCAGAGATTTCTTTAACACCTCCAGGGGTTGTGGTGGTGATAGTGATGGTGCCACCTCTCCGGGCAGTCTGTACAATGCTTAACAACCCTTTTCTTAAAGAAATTCCTTCGATGTCCAGTCTAAATATCCCCTGGTGCAGCTTCAGTTGATAATACAACCCTGTTACTTTAGGATCCTGAATCTTGAACCTGAATCCTATTGAAATTGAGTTAGCTCTGCATATAGTCATCACGTGTATCTTTGTGCCTGTGGTATCATTAATCCAAAACCTGAAAATTCTTCCATCAGAGGAAAGTTACCTGGGCCCCATTTGCCAGTGGCTGTAAATGATTCTGTTTGAGCTCAGTGAGTGCCAGTCAGTGGTTTGTCATGAGAAGGACAGTCCAAGTCTTGACTTTGCCCTTGCCATTAAATTCTGGAGGCTATTGTGCAGCTGCTTGCAGCCACAAAACTTGCAGAATTTACACTTTCCTCAGAGAATATATAAGCTCTGCAAAATCATTAGTTAATTACAGGCATCAGTTTCAAACTTACAGGTATAAATCCTTGAGTTAACACCCTTGATGATTAAACCTGAAATAGGATTTTAGAAGTCTAATTTAGTTTTTGCTATTTCTCCTGCCGTGTCTTTTCCTCTGGCTGTCTTCTCAAGCAGTGAAAGGAGGCCAAGAGACTTGACTCTATTTTTCCTGCTCCAGCATGATTTTGCCTTATCAGGATTGTGACATTTAAATCCTAACAAGACATCTTCAAAATACAGTATAGAAACTTTTTCAATTATTATATGCAAAACATTGCTTAGACTGCAAGCATTTAGGGTACAAACAGTTTCATTGGGAGTTCTAGGTAACACTATAATAAGACCAATAAGATGCATCTTGTGGCCAAATTTAAAGTTTTCTTCAAACTGTTTGATTTCAGTCTATTTTTGACAGAGGTGAATGAAGAGCACTGTAAAAGTTGGCAATTTTTTCTATGTTTGTTTTTCATGCTATTTCCCAGCATAAGGCTCGTGTGCTGAGCAGTGGCACTTGTTGCTTCGTTTAGGCCAGTGTGTATTAGTTAGGTATCTAGCTTTGGTTTTCTTCACTGTGTCACTTTGCAGTGAAGGCATATGAATATTTCATTGTTACATTTTAATTGGAAAGCTGACTCTCGTCGATAAACACCACAGATTTAAAGCATTGAATATATTTAAAAGACTGCTGACAAAAATCTATATATTTAAGTCCTCGAAATGATCTTACATGACACTTGTGGTGTCATGGTGATATCAGTGGAACTGCTCCATGAGCATTAAGCACATGTCAGTCCTACAAATAGTTATTTTTATTACTAATGTTCCAGCAATGATATCACTATTTTAGAAATGGGAAAATATGGCAACAGAACTACGAAAAAAAACCCAACAAAACAGCAGGAGATCTGGGTTTCACTCCCAGAAGCACTGTCCAATTTCATAATTTTTTTTCCATCTCTTTCCCATTATCTCTTCTAGTGTATTGCCTCAGTAAAGTACATGAACACTAATTTTTAGGAAGCAAGTGTTGGCATGATGATAATAAGCCTCCTTTTATAATAAACTTTTAATTTGACAAAAGTGTTATTTAATGACTTCAACACTGAAGCATGAGCAATTACCAGGACAAGACTCTTATTTGAGGTACAGCAAACTATAAACAAAAATGGTTATACTATTAGGAGCCTTAGTTAGACTCAACTGAAAAAAAAAGTTACACAACCAGTTAATCATAGAAATATAGTCAATGCATCTGTTATTTTAACCCTTTACTTATGTTAAAATACCTTTTTTAAAAAAAATTTTTAATAGTTAGGTCTTCTTTCTCTCCTAGAAAATTGAATTGGACTGATCCACTTTTAGGCTGCTTTTCCTATTTTATGCTCAAAATAATTTCCTGTCATATTATGTTCATTTAAATGAGGAATGTAATGAGACAGTGATACTTCCCTTTGATATTTTTAATTATCCACTTTGAAAGCAATTAAGCTGGGGGAGTGGAAAGTGGAAATCTTCTTCCTATGAGATGGCAGACCAGGTAGTTTCTGTTCTGCTTACTGGAGTAAACTGTCTGCGTGCTGAATTATCACAAATGTGTCCTGGGTGCAATGCCCAGAGCTGCAAAACCATTCATTCACACCCAGTAAAATCTCAGGTAGAGAAACAAGCCTGCACTAGCAGTGAATAAATGTGATTTTATGTGAGGATGAAACGTTGCTGTTCCTTCATCATTAACTATCACATTGCATGCCAGGGAAGGTGCAAAGATGAAGTTCAAGGTCAAGGTCACAGGGAATGGTTTCTTTTTTGGGCAGCAAAAACCCACATCAGTCATAGCTCTCAGGGTGCTGGCCCCTGCCACTGAACCAGGATGTCACCCGTCTCCTGGGGGTCAGGTGGATGAAGGTTCCCAGTGGCTCTGTCTTCACAGGTGGGGAGAGCTGTGCTTGGTTTACAGCCAGTGCTCCTTGCACAGTCTCCATTGGGAGCTCAGCACCCCAGCAAAAAGTGGGTGCTGAGTTGGTGAGGCTCTGCCCCTGCTCTGGAACCTGTCAGGAGTAAAAGAGAAGACTATAAGAAATAGAAGCAGTAGACGGGGATTTGTCTGAATTGATGGAAACACAATGGCACTGCATGGGAGTGTCAGTTTTCCTCTGTGTCTGATGGGAAGAAAATGAGACCAGAAAATGATGAAAAGAAAACACTCACCTTGTTTCCATTCCTGGTATTGGATTATTGGAAAGAGAACTGTAGTTTATTCTTTAGTGTTAGGAGCTCTTATTTAATATTTAAACTCCAGAGGCACAGAGCCAAACTACATCCACATTAACTCACAGGGCTGGCAGAGCAAGAATCCAAAGGACTCTTTCATGTGTGAAATGTCTTCATATGGATTGTCTTTCTCTCCCATTTTGTTGGCAATTTCATCTACCGTTATATTGCAAATCACTCAGCCTTACTGAGGAACCTTACACAGGTGAATGTCTGAGCAGAAGAAACTTGTTGTGAACAAAAGTCATCATCCTCATCCTGGGAACAACACTCTCAAACTCCGTGTGGAAAATGATGGGCATGATGGTAATAGTTGTATCTCAGGCCTTGACTGTCACGAAACAGACACTCCACGAAAATCCCAGCTCAGGGTGTTGTAGCAGTCAAAAAGCACACAAAATTCTACAAAAACAGAGAGCAACAGAGAAAATTTTTCTTTCCACAATATGAATCCAAGGTTTAGCCATGTGTTGAGATTGTTTTTCAATTCAAGTTCTTTTGTCTCATAGGAGCACTGGAGCAATATTATCAAAGGCATTAAACAGCTCCCTCATGAGGAATTCTTGACTATCCTGAGACTTTTTACTCTGTAAAAGTGCCATTGAAAGTGAAATATGTAACTGTCTATGGGAAATGACACAGAGAGTGAGAAAGGGAAAGGTGCTTGCTGTCTCCACCAAAGCAAAAGTGAGAGGCATCCAATGGCACTAACAGCAGTCAGCCTGAGAATGAGCCAAAGGCTTCATATAACACACAGTGGAGTCCTGGCACTCCTTCCCAAAGGAGGGCCATGTGGCTTTAAGGGGAAATTGGAAAGTGTTTGGAAAAGAAACCTACTGAGGCTTAATAAATATGCAGAAATGTCATTTGTCTTAGGTCAGGAAGTCACTGACCTTAAAGTTTGAGTAGTAGAGTAGTAGCAGAAATGTCATTTGTCTTAGGTCAGGAAGTCACTGACCTTAACGTTTGAGTAGTAGAGGGGGAGAGATTGCATATATTTTTATTCCTGTATTTGTTCTTCCCCAGGCTTTTACTTCTGGTCAATGTTTGAGCACAGATTGTGTGCTAGGTTGAATTTTGCCCTGACCTAGTTAAGTCTGCTCTTATATTCTTAACCTTTCTTATAGATGCCAAATTACTAAAATCCCATAATACTTTTAGCAGCACATTCTGCAATTTTAGGTGAAGAGCTGCTACCTCCCAGGCTGTGGGATTCTGCGCATCAGGCATGGCTACTCCTGAAGCAATAAAGGGAAGGCAAAGACCAGCATACAAGATGAAAGAAGACTGAGTCCCATGACTGGGATGTCAACCTGACCTTTATACCTGGCTGGCTTTTGAGGCTTTTAATAGAGGGAAAAGCAATTCATATGAGGACTTGAGCTACCTATAGTCTTTCCTGCAACCAGCCCATCTCCTCACAGACATACATACAGTGAGTTTTAAGCAGTGACTCAAATATAAACAAACTGACATCTTAAATGGTGACATAAAATTGAAAACAAATATCTGGGCATGAGAACTCTGAATAGAATCTGTGCTCATGTAGCCTCTGAGAGAAGCTGCCAAACCAAGGAAGCTCTCATAGATTCACAGAATTATAGAATGCTTTGAATTGGAAAAGACCATAAAGATTATCCAGTTCCAACCCTCTTGCTATGGGCAGGGACACGTTCCACTACACCAGGCTGCTCAAAGCCCTGTCCAACCTGGCGTGAACACTGCCTGTTATTAGGCATCCACAAGATCTCTGGGCAACCTTTTCCTGAGTGTCACCATGCTCACAGTAAAAAATTTCTTACTCATATATAATCTAAAGCTGCCCTCAACAGTCTAAAGCCACTACCCTTTTCTTCCTTCTGTAGGTCTCTTGTAGCCCCCTTTAGGTACTGGAAGATACTAAAAGGTTACCGCAGGGCCTTCTCTTTTCCAGGCTGAACGATCCCAGCTCTCTGCCTGTCTTCAGAGCAGAGGGGCTGCAGGCTCTGATCACCTTCTGGGCAGGTTCACAGAGTCATAGAATGGGAAAGGTTGGAAAGCACCATAGTGAGTCACCTGGTCCAAGCTCCCTGCTCAGTCAGGGTCATCATAGAGTGCGTGGCATAAGATTGTGTCCAAGCAGCTTTTTATTATTTCCAGTGTGGTAGACTCCACAACCTCTCTGGGTAATCTGTTCTTCACATCCTCATGTTGTGAGCCCCAGAGTTGGAGACAATAGTCTCTTTGGGGCGTCACAAGAGTGAAGTAGAGGGGCAGAATCACCTCACTCAGCCTGCTGGTCACACTGCTTTTTGATGCAACCCAGGATACAATTGGCTTTCTGGGCTATGAGTGCACATTGCCAGATCATGTTGAGATTCTTATCCACCAACAACCCCAAGTCCTTCTCTTCAGGGCAGCCCTGAACACTTTTTCCACCTAGCCTGTCATTGTGCATGAGATTGCCCCAACCCATGTGCAAGATTTTGCACTTGGTTTTGTTGAATTTCATGAGGTTTGCACAGACCTACCTCTCAAGCCTGTCAAGGTCCATTCTCAGATCTGTCTATGAGAGTAACCTCACTCAGGGTTATTTCCAGGTGGTCCTTGGCAGAAGTACATAAGAACTAGGTCAATTACCTGTGCTGCTCCTTTTGTTACGTGCAAGGAAGAAGGGATTAATTCCCTCTCTCAAAATAGCTTGATCCATTCTCTGGAGCTTTTGACACTCCTCAAGCCAGCTAAAGTGGACTGTGGGAGACAGCTATGCTGCTGAGACTTTTTACCATCTTAAAGGACTAAGAGATTCATTATTAGGCATGTCCTGTCATTTTCACATTGTGCCTTTTGAGGTAAAGCATTGGTATGCAAGACTAAGGACTCTGAGACTTCCCCTGGGCATTAATTCTCCACACACTTTCTAAAGCTTGTTGTATCAGGCAGTGAGATCTGACCCTAGTCATGGCTAAATGCCTGCTCATGATGAGCAGAGACAGAAGCAAAAAGAAAAGAGCTTTTCCAGAGCTTGCTCCTTCTGCACCCAAATCCCAGGGCACTGCTGCTATTATTTCTAAGTGGCCAAATTTTAATCCTGTTTTCCATAGCTCTCAATTGCAAATATATTTGAAAACTGCATTATGACTACCTTAATTCAGCCTGCAATTTAACTTTTGCTATTTCATTTTAGTCCTGAAATAATGCTTTTAGATAATTTCTGTTTATTTATGGATCTCTTACAACACTGCTTCCTGCAGGATTATTTACTTTTATTTATTCATTTATTCATTTATTTGAGGCATAACTAGGAAAATGATCTAGTTATGGCTAAATGCAGATTTTTTTCTTTCAGGTCCCCCACATCTCAGCCTGTGATTTCTTGTCAGCAATCTCAAATTTAACTGGATGGATGCTCACTTGAGGGAAATCTGAAAGCACTGGGAGTGGTAGGTTTGGGGACTCAGTGAGTAACAATGCACCCATTGAATTAGCACCAAACCACTGTTTCCAGGCAATGGAGAAAGCACCATGCTGCTAAAGGTGTTTGAAAGAGTCAGATCCTATTTTAATTTTTTTCTTTCTTAAGTGGAGCTGGTTTATTTGCATTATGTAGATAGGAAAGGATGTGCTGAGCAGAATGAATTTATTGGGATGTTCTCTATTAGTACTAACACAGTAACAATCATAAATGCTTATGGAATTTGATCATATTCTTAAACAATATTAAGAATAATGCATCACTGAAACACTGTGCAAGGTCAGAATTAATCTTGCACCCCTTATTTTTACCCAGTTCAACACAGTATCACCTTTCCCCACCTTTAGCTGAAATTGCCGCAGAAAGCTCTAACCAGGTAGTCTGGAAAAATGTTCAGAGACGATCCAGTTACACACATCTGGAAAGCTGGTAGGAAAAGAAATGAAGGAAGTCAAAGTCCTATGCCGTCCCCATTATTGTTAGTGTGGTAAAGTGTGTCCACCTACACTGCATGGTTTGCCAGCAACCCAGCGAGTACTCCTTAGCTCTTGAGAAGTTGAATATTTATATGGGCTCAAAGTGCTACAAGCAAGATATACCAGCTAGGTGTTAGCTAGGGCTGCAGCCAGGACCAGATCATACTCCAATGGGTGTGGAGGTGTCTTCAGCTGAGGAAGAGGGATTCCAGCTCACTAGTCTTATGCCCTGATTGATTTGACCCTCAGTGGGACAAAAATCCAATGTGTGAGCTCTTTTTGAGAGGGACAAACAGAAACCCTCTAGGCAGAGAGAGTGTAAGCATCTTCCTGGTGCCTGATTTTGTCTCTTTGTAGGACCTAAGTTGATCTAGGACTCTCAGCAGGTTGGAGTAGGCACCTCTGTTAATAACTGGTCATCTCAGTTCTGTTGCTTCTCCGAGCTTGCTAATCACAATTTGACATAAAGAGATGCTTCCTTTGCACAGTAGGTAGCCCTGATGCTCCAAGATGAAGAAGTCCCTAAGCCATCTCCTTGCTGGACTTGTAAGACTCATTTAATGCTTTCCCACTTGTCTACTTCCCTGTGTTCTCTGCTCCTCATATTTGTCTTGTCTTGATGCACTCTTACTGACAACAGGCTGCTTTGGGAGAACTGTCTAGTTTTGTGGTGAGAACAGAAACCTGGAATAGTATGGCACAGGTACTAATCTGTCTCTGGCAAGTCCTTGTTCTTGTGTGAGTCATTAGATGTCATTGTGTTATTTCTTTCCTTCCAAGTCTTAAGAGACGATGACAAATTCCTGACATATCTATTAGAAGTATTGTGAGGCTTATTACACCAAATATTTTTTAAATGCTCTGAGATTGGGAACTGGGAAAAGCACCTCAAAGAGTCAATTAGTGGCACCAATTTTGCTGTTTATTATTAGTGTTAGTTAATAATTAACACCCTTATAAATTCATTGAGATATGTCAACAACATTTACCAGCATTAAAGTACATTAGGCATGTAATGCAGGAAGATATCACCCACAGTAAAAAAATGTCCTTTGCAACTAATCAGTATATTATTCATGAAGGCAAGCTACTGTTTACCCCAAAAAGCCTGGGATATTACTCTGTGTGTATGAGACCCTCACAAGGAATTGCCAGATTCTGTATAAAGGCCAACAGTAGGCTCAACCAAGAATCTTTAACGTAAGGGGATTAAATTCTTCACACAAATTTATTATCACAGCACATAGCATGATTTGGGTGGACTACTATTAACTACCATCTGTCTGTATTTTTTTGGTTTTTTGGTCTTTTTACATAAAATTTATGTGATAACAATACTGGCCATCCATCTTCAACCCAAATGCTTTTGGGTAAAGAGCTGAAGTTAATGGTATCAATATTTTATTCAATCTCTTATACCAAATTCTTTATTTATGGAATGAAGAGAGGAAAAAATCATGCAGAGGGAAAAATATTATAAATCTAATATTTTCTGAGGATTTAAATTTAGCTTTCCCACTTAAAAGTAACTTTCAGGAACTTTATATTTTTTTCATTTTTATTTAAATGTGTTTATAAATGCTTGAGGTTTGAACAAATACTTCATTTGGTGCCAATAAACTTTTCAAAATTACATAGTAGAATTGATAGTAGGTCAGTCTGTAAGTTGCAAACTTTATAATAAAAAAGATTATATTTTAGGTTATAGAGATTGCAGAGCTTTTCCTATTACAACTGCGGAATGGCACATTTGTAATTTTCTGAAGAATTGTACTGATGAAAAGTTTGTTTCCAACAAGACCCATCCTGCTATCTCAGAAGCCTCCACAGGAGTCTCCATTAAACACAGAAGAGAGAGTTTAAAGCCATACTCTATCCTTTTTATTTTCTTTTTTTTTTTTTTTCACAGAGGGATGATGTTAGATGCCTGTAAAAATGCTCTATTGAGCACCACTTAGTAAGGAGTAATATTTTCCTATTTATTGCTAAGCCAGATTGTTGGAGAGCCTTCTGCTACTGTGAGGGCCAGAACTGAACTTCCATAGACAGAAAACTAGTCCCTCAAAGGGAACTCTCTGTGCATAAGATTTGAAAATCATTCAAATACTTGGTTAAACCTCATCTCTGACACTATAAATAACCAAATACTTTGAACTGACAGTCTAAAGGGGTGAATTTCACCCAGAGTGAATGAAGAAATCAGGATCGGCAGAAGTCATGTACATCTAAGTAACAATACCAAATTGATCTTATCCTTTCCCAGTGCATTCCTGAGTCCACCCATCATCACTTCCATCTTTATATGGCATTGGCTCTTTCAAAATAAAGAGATGGAACAAACTCTTGGTTTGTTTGGATGGTTTCTCTTACTGGCTGTGTAAGTATCTCTGGGGGTTTAGATCATCATATAATTAATATATTGATTACCATTTTTAATCTTTAATGAAAAACAATTACAAATCCCTTTGCTTTCCTTGTTAAATGAGACATGCACAAGCATCCCTTTGAAGCAGGATTTCCTTTAATTGATTTTTTTATTAAATGCTGGATAGTCTGGGGAATAACCCCAGTAAAATAAATACACTTTAAAGATTGTATCTCCCTTAATTTGTACAATGACAGGAAGTGAGAATCTTCCTCCCAGTCCTGCATAAGAGACAGGCTGAATTTAGTAACCTTAGCTTGTCATAGCTTTGAAGACAAAGGATGCTTTCCAAAGGGCAGCCTTCAACATCTGTGCAAGCATCAACAAAGAGTTCACCACAATTATCGTCACTACAATGATTATCAAGAAAGGATAATTAATATGACGTCTTTTCAAAGTGCTGCCCAATTTCCACAGGTTATATGAGCACAGGTAGTAGGAGCATCTGTGGATAAATGGTCTCTGTTCAACACTAAGCATTAACTGAGTAGGTGCATTTTTGCTCTGTGCTGAAGTTACAAAGCAGAGTGGTTATTTTGTTTTATACCACAATGCAGCAAACAAATTTGTCATTTGTGTCTGGATACAAAAAAAAAAAAAAAAAAAAAAAGGCAGAGCCCTGTCTGGTGCAAACAGGGCTCTTCTTTCCAGAGAAGACACACATCGGATCTAATCCCTGGTCTGCTGTCCAGCATAGAGAAGCTGCATTTCATTAGCTAATGAAAGGAGGGTCTTAATTCCCGAGTTTAGTGGGTTAGTTTGGTTGTCTTTGTTTTTGGTTTTTTTTCTACAGGTATCCATTAGTGATATTCTGTAGTTGTAAGGCTGAACTCAGTTTCTGGAAATTCTGCCTCCCAGGCACAGTCTGCTCCAAGGTCTCAGTCTAACCTGTGGCTATTTCAGACTGTAAACCAAAGTCATGTCTCAGCAGAGATTTTTGATGATTATGGATTCCAATAGCAAACAACTGGCTTGAACTCTTTGACTTTATTTAAATACTTTTTGGTAAAATATCCAAACATAAGGTGCCTCAGTGGACAGGGTGAGTACAAGAATAATGCTAGACAAGTGAAAAAAAAAGGAGTTGCTTTTCTTCTTGCAAATTATTTTTCAAAAGCAGCAACAAATTAAAAGGAGCTGGTATTTCTTTTTTTCATATTTGTTTTTCAAAGGTGCTTTTTCTTCTTTCAAATTATAATTTTTAACTCTCTGACTTGATGTCATAGAGATTTGTGCCATTCCTTTGGTAGAGAATCTGAGGTCAATGAATTTGACCTTGTCAGCAGCCTCTGGTAGGCTGGTGATCCATTAAAGAGCAGATTCAGCCATGAACAAAATGAATGGATTGGGAGAAGTTGAGGTGACCTACCCAGCTTTGGAGCAGTGCCAAAATACAGGAAAAAATGCAGCCTACAACCCATATTGTGAAATAGAACACGAAGTCATCAGAGAGGGCTGGTTTCAGTACCGCCCTTAAACCTTTTCCCACTATCACCACCTCTGCCAAAGTTGTTTTTTTTTACCTCAGGGAAGACATTTTTTCTCACTCTACTAATGGCAAGAGAAAAATGACAAGAATACCAAATGAATGCAAAAAAAATTTGAAGGCCGAACCCAGTTATGGAAAAAACAGTGCTATTTCAATCACATAAGTGTATAGGCTTTCACAAAATATCAGCCTTCTTCAATCAGTAGAAACTCCAGAAGGAAATGTTTGGAATATGACTCCCTCATGTGTGTATGTGTGGGTGTGATGGAAAAAGAAAGGAGGAAAAGTAATCCAATAAAACATTTATTTTTCAGGGATGCTTATTTTCCTCTTCTTTGAAAAAGAGCTCCAGTCTCTGTCAGCTCTGTTAGAAAACAGGTGCCAGCAGAGCTGTGCTCCTCACTGAGCAGCCGTCACTGGCACACCCACAAGCACCTGCAGCACCCTTCACCCCACAGCAGGACCATCTCTCTCATCTTCCTTCAAAGGGCTCAGAGGCAGGCACACACTAGATTCCAGGCTCCATCATGCAATAAAGAAGCACAGTGTTATGGATAGAAATCAAGTCTTTTTCTGAAATAAATTAGTTCATTCCTACTGTTGGTTCTTAGGAGGTTCAAAGCAATTTCGGGGTGACATAAGTCACTTCCTCAACTCCATTTGTTCTCTTGGCCTGACTGTCTGACTTTCCTCTTATCTACATCTCAATTTTATCCCCAAACTTACCCCCACCTCAATTTATGCCCAAAAAGTTTCTGATGCACTGTCAGCTAGTTGTCAGCTTCACCTAAGGAACCTAGTTTTTTATTATTTTTGTTTTATGAGACAGGACACAGCTTATAAAAAAACCTCACTTTTTTCCTTTTTTCTTTTTTTTTCCTTTGGTAGCTTATTTTCCTCTAAATGAATTCACTGGCAGTGCAATGAGCCACAATGCCACCCCAGCAAGGAAAGTGTTCTCCACTGGAGAGCAGCTGGATCACCAAAGCAAGACTTTCCTCCTGGAGTCTCCCCCTGTTCTGCACATGTGAAATCTAGAGAGCTGGGACCTCCCAAAGCATCATGAATGGAATGACAGGTCTCATTGACAGATCCTCTTACCCCTCAAGACCTTTGGCACCACAAAACATAGCTGCTGTGACTGCAGAGGCGCCTGTGAGGGAACTGAGAGAAAAATTCTTACAGCTGCAAAACTTCTGTCTTTTTTGTCAATTCACTTCCCTTGGTTTTCTGTTGCTTTCTGTTTTGTTTGCAATAAATATCAAAGTCATTTTGATATAAAATTTTGTATCTAGTTTCTTGTGGATTTCATAGAGATGCTTTTGGCTCTGCTACCTAAACAGCTTTGACAACCCCATCCCGTGGACGAGTAGGATGTCAAAAACTCGACATCTCTGTGAGAAACATGCAAATAATTTTACATTTCCCCCCCAAAATGGAAGTGAGTGGGAGTGAGGAGTGCCTGAAACCAACAGGCTGGTTTTTAAATTAATGAAATTTTGCCATTGTAAATGACAGACCTTCTGCCCACAGTATTTGGTGGCCTATGGCTTTTTCTCCTAAATAAAGTCCCATATAAAGTCCTTTCTCTCCCAAAAAAAAAAAAAATCCCAAACACAGGTACTGACTGGGTGGAGAATGGACTGTGAGCAGCCCTGGGGAGAAGGACCTGGGGGTGTTGGTTGTTGAGAAGTTCAACATGACTTGGCCATGCACACGTGCAGACCAGACAGCCAACAATACACTGAATCAAAAGAAGTGTGACAAGTAGCTGAAGGAGGTGATTCTCTCCTTCTACTCTGCTCCTGTGAGATCCCACTTGTGTCCTGTACCCACACTGGGGCCCCCAGAGTGCAGAGGAGGACCATGAAGGTGCACAAAGGACTGGAGCACCTCTCCTGCGAAGACAGGCTGAGAAAGTTGTGGTTGTTCAACATGGAGGAGATGTTTTCAGAGAGACCTTATTGCACATTCCACTAGCTGAAGGGAGCTATAAGTGAGCTGGAGAGGGACTTTTTACTTTGGTGATAGAACAAGGGAGAATGTCTTTAAACTGAAATAGAGTAGATTTGAATTACATAGAAAGATGAAATTCTTCAGTGTGACAGGGGTGAGGTCCTAGAACAGTTTACCAAAAGGAGTGGTGGATGCCCCAACCCTGGAAGTATTCAAGACCAAGCTGGATGGGGCTTCAAGCAATCTGGTGCAGTGGAAGATGTCCCTGCCTGTGTCACAGGATTGGAACTAGATAATCTTTGGGGTGCCCTTCCACCCAAATAATTCAATGATTCCAAGAGAGAGATGTACTTCAAGTGAAAAAAAAAAAGTAAAGATAGATTCATTGTATAGAGGCTGGCACAGGACACAGAAGTCAGATTCCTTCACTGAATATCTCTTCATCTAGTACTGGTGCAATTGCTGTAGCTGAGGTTAAGCACGGGAATTATGCACAGTTCAGACTCCAGATCTTACTACCCTGTGTGCTGAGGGTCATCATCTGCATCATGGTCTTCTTTACATAGACTGGAATAACCAAGAGCTGTTAGTTAAGACTGGAATAAATGGGGATCTTGTTAGAAGAAATCCCTTACTCTGTCTATCTTGCCCTTACTGAGGCTAACAATAAGTTACAACCATTAATTTTTAATATCTTATTCACTGACACAGTGCCATGATGACCATGCTTTGCAATTACCTCATCCATCTTCTCCTTTGGAATATCTCTTGCTCAAAAAAACTTCATGTCATTCTAAGGACAAGCACAACCAGTGACAGAATGCATTGACAGAGATGAAAAGGGGGAATGACTCTGTGCTTGGCTGTCTGGGTCTAGTGTTTTAGGTCAAACATTTCCCAACTACTGGAGACATGATCAAAATGACAAAATGCCCAGGAAATGTTGGTGTTACAGCTGACACTCCACATCCTGCCTGCTGCCACACAAATGCACACTGTCATTAGAGATGTGAACTTAGGAGCAAAAGCAGGGGTAAGGCATTTAGAATCTCCTGGCTTTTGTCAGTTTGCATCAATTCTTTTGTTTCACTGGCAATATTTAAATGAAATGTAGATTTATCTATTTTTGGACTAAATTTCTGGCTGGTTCTTAAAGCAAAATCAAATTGTTCATGGGAGGTTATGAAACATGCAATGCTTTCCCAGGAGATAGCCCATTCTCTCTAGGAATATCTTGTTTTGGCTCCTGCAAATGCATATTTCAGATCCACTTGTACATGTATTTATGCATTTTTTAAAAGCTTCTTTTTGGTCTATTAAATACATTTTCTGGGTCAGGCTATATCATTGTAGCCCCACTCTGCCACAATTAGGCTGGATCTCAAGGAGCATTTCATTCCTATATCTGCGTTTCCTAGCAATCTGTGGTATCAAACATTCAGCTTTGAGATGTCACAGCAGGATTGAGTCAACATTTGTTTAAAGCCACTGGAAGCAGTTCTGACAATTAGTAGAAACAGCAAAAGAAATTTCGTCAGGCACACACTTCCAGCAAGCAGGAAGCATACAGTAAATTTGTCATCCAAGCCTGTGAACTTTAAATCATTTCCCACTGTGAAAGCTCTGTCTTCTTTAGTTAAATTAAAGAGAATCAGCTTGACACTTTGATTAATATGAACACAAAGGGGCATTAAAATAATTAGCAACTGTGCACCTCACTCCACCTCTTGCATTTGAGGTCCTCGGAGAACTTCAGGAACAGTCACTCATGTCTGGTAGTGATGCTGCTACCAGTTCGTTCTCATTTCAGAGGTAGGCTTTTTGAGACACAAAGGATGTGCTGTGACCAAGGTTGCAGGAGCCCAGGAGAGATTCTCAGGGACCCAGGGATATATTACTAGTTGGTTATTGCTCTTCAGACTCATTGCAAATGAATCCTTTTTTTTTTTTCCACCAATATAGTTTTTAAATAAGACTATTCACTTTAGGGACCAGAACATTTTTCCTTCTATCATTATTTGTCCAGAAAATGTCAGAGAACTGCACCTTTCACCCCTTTCCCTTAGTCTGTTGAATGACAATAAGTCATTTGGCTTTCCTTAAAAATTGCCTATTATCTCTGAAAAATTAAGAGTTCATCACACCATCAGGATTCCATTTTTGCTTTTCTCCTTCATAAAGACATGCTAGAATTTATTTTAAAATACTGTTTCAGCATTCCTTTGTAATGGCAAGGGTCTCATATATTGTTGCCCTCAGAAACAGAGCTGGGGAGGGGAATGATGATATTGCACTGCCAAAATTCTCCTTCTCTGCAGTACTTTACAAGGCTGTGGTGCCTTTTCTACTTTCCTCCATGATACTTTCCTAGCATGGGATGCAGATCTTGTATTTACATAATACTTGAGCAAGAGTTTTAGCTGCCGTTCAGAAAGGAAGAGGCAGAGGAAAAGACAGAGGAGGGGCAGAGCTGAAGGATCATGGTTCTTTCTGTGAAGAAAGCAAACCTGATTTTGTCCCTCCATGCTGCACTGAGGGCATAACTCTCACTATCCTCACGTATCCTCTAGCCCAGCACACAGCAGACACTCCTTTCCTCTGTTTGCTAGTGGTACCACTTCCAAGCAGGCTGGGAAAGGTGGAGGGGTCGACAGCAGAGGCAGCTGCACCTGTGCACAGCCAGCTGCTAACCCTGATGAACAAGAGGGTTAGTGCAGTGCTTGTTGGAAAGCCAGACCTCCAAAAGATTTGGGGAGGCTGTGAAGACACAGATGATGGCCTTAACTGCTCTGATGTCTAGCTCACAGTTGAGATTTTTTGCTTTGTATTCTACCCTGGGATCACTGAAATACCTGCTGGCACCCATTTCCTCCTCTGTGCCTGACAGAGAAGACATGCTGCTCTATTGTGGCTTGGCTTTCATTTGTTCTTGGGTTTTTTTGCTCTCCAAATCAAAAGTAAAAGCCTGTCTTATTCTTAAACAATCACCTTATACTTTCCTTATTGAATATCTTACTACAGACAGAAGAAATTTTTCAGGAATTGCTTAAAAGCATCCTGGCAGTGAAATACAGCTTTGTTTTGCTTTGCATTCTTCAGACAAAGTGTTTGCAGTTTTGTGTGTTATAGTTACAGATATGAATATACAGACCATCCTGTAAAATTAAGACAGGGAATTGAAGCCTCATACTACTCACAAGTATCAGAGTACCTCATGATAATATCTGAGGAAGAAAAAACATGTAGACAGAAAGGGGAAAAATACATGGTTACAATATAGGTTAGCATCCTACATCAAGTAATTCTACTGAATTCCAGCAGCATGCTATTCAATAACACTGAGGGTAGGGAAATATGCCTTGAAAGAGTGGCAGAAGGGTGCAGGCACACAAGACACAGAGTGGTCTGGAGCCGATCAGTGGGTAAAAGCTGTGAAATGGATCCCCAGAAAGAAAAAACTTTGTTGGATGGTCTATCATAATAAGTGATTTTAGTCCAAAGACTCTCTTGCTGTTCTTGTAAATAAGAGGTTGGTATCAGTGGTCAGAGCTTTCATTTTCAGATATATCTCCTGTCTGTTGTGGCAGGAAAAATACAACCTCGTCACACGGTGGCTAATTTGCAATAATTTTCCCAAGATGATAACTTTAACCTGTGGAAGTGTTTTGGTAGCCTTGGGGTCATGTCTGCTCTGCCTTGGGAAGAGACACAAAGAGAACACAAGAGTGTAGTACATAGCTCACCAATATCTGAGTGAATTCCAGATCAGAAGGGAATAGGAATCTCAGGAGAATACCCACCAAATCCAAAGGTTGTATTTCCTGAGGCATATCCTCTGCCTTCTACCTCTTTACAGTATCAGAAGGATGCTGCACCCTGACACACAGGTGCAAGGACAATGCTGCTTGCACTCCTTGCTCCAGCTTGCCACTTCATCAGACTGAACCAACCCACAGTAATCCTGCTCAAAGTACCACTACCCCATCTCCTCCTGCCCTGGTGGTGGACTCAGAAAAAAGTATTTTATGAGACTTCATATTTCCCACTGTCTGTAGGTTAATGTGAATAACCTGGCATGCACATGGAGCTCAGCAGGGCTGTGCATACGAATGCTCACAGGCAGGTGGTGTGGGAGACACCAATGCAGTGTTGTCCTGCAGTATCCAGTGTGCACCCATTTTATTATTTCTCTTTAAGATGAAGAAATGTGCTCTCCCTGATTTTCCATCCATTCAACTCATCAGCATGTGCACAAGAAATAAATCCAGAAACGCCCTGCTCTTGTACAGGCTTGAGTCATGTTGCTCATGCTTGTCCAGCCATCCCTCAGGAGGAGGGTTTGTCGTGAGGGAATGACAGCTGCCAAGTTGCCAGTGTCACCGGGTTTACACGTTCTGTGATGACCTACCTTCACCAACAAGATGGCTGACACCTTATCCAGAGAGATCCCAGAACCAGGGACAGACTCTAAAGCTTTGTGACTTCTCTGAGGACAGTGCTTCTGGGGCTGCAGTGGTCACCAGCATCTGTGTACTTCTCAGTACCCAGGATCACTATACGTGTGTGGTCAGGGCAGCCAAGATTTCTGGCTTCATTTACTTTTTTCAATAAAGTACTTCAAATGCTACTGTACTCCCTGCAGTCATTTAATTCCTTCTAAGGCAAATAGCCTTAGTGCTCATCTCCCCTCATTGCTGAATAGCACCCAGAGCTGTTACAAGTGCCTGAAAGGCATTTCTCCATCTAAGTAATTCAATACAGATCTTGTTCATGTGGGTGTATAGATGGCTCACAGAAAGGTTGTCCTATGTTTGCCATCTGTAGAACATTTCATGTTTTTTCAGAACACGAGTCTATAGATTTCTTCTGAAATCACTGCTATGGGTCAAAATGAGAGAGTGCTATTTGTTTGGTCAGGGAGCCAGAGTACAAATGCTGATCTGTTGTTTATCTCCCTTGCTGTCTGGATTTCAAACCTATATGAAAAGAAGTGGGGGTTTGCAGGGCTGTTTGTAGTGGGGCTGACAGCCATGTTGACACAAGCTGTGGTCAGAGATGACCCTCCCAGGTGGCAGCTTCAAGCACTGTCTGTGAACGGTGCACACCATATGGCTTTTTTTCTCACTCATGTTTTTTCCTAGAGTCATGCTCAAGTTCACCAGAGAAAGTCATTGCAGGGTTAGTTGATCTGCATCCACCTTTTCAGGTCTGCAAAGTAGGTGTCCATTAGCAAAGCCTTTCAATTATCAGTTTATGTATAAAGCTCAAGTGCCAATCCATGCATAAAAATTGCTGACTTGTTTTCAGAGCAGTACATTGTTCAGATTCACTGCCTGGAAATCCCTGATAGACTTTTAATTTCTTTATGTCTTTCAGTTCCTGGGGTTTTTTTAGTAATTTTTTTAAATTTTATTCTGCCTGGATCCTGTGATTCTGCAATTAATTGAGGCTACTTTTCACATTATGTTTGTTACTTTAGCAGCTTTTACCTGCGAAATCTGTGATTTATTTTTTTCAATATAGTTTCTGAGATTTCTTGCTTCACCAAAACATAGGGAGCCTTCTAGTGGAGAGCCAAATATGGTGGCAACGTTCAGTGGCACAAAAAGTAAAAAATTACTGAATGGAAAAAGAAAACAAAATGGAACCTTTCATAAGAAATGCGTGTCTCTTAAAACACACTATACCACTGCTGTACACTAACTAGACAGGAAAGAATAGGGAACCTTAGACCTTCCTTCAAATGAAAATAACTCCTTTTTCGTGACAAAATTACATTTTCTCCTAATTGCATGGTTTTGTTTTAAGCAGAAATAGAAGAAACAGTAAACATCTATCAAAACCAGCTTAATTAAAATGTTAAATACCCTTCCATAGAGAAATCTTCTTTCCCAGCAATAAAACCTCACTACTGAGTTAATTATTAAAAGTAATGTATTTGCTTCTCTATGTCTGTATATAAGAGATTAACATATTAATGGGAATGTAATTATGTTATAAAACGCCTTTTTTATTTGCACTGGGTTTCAAGGCACAATGTTTCAATGCCATCTGATATTTGTCTTCCTTTATAACCTCAAGCATGGAGGGTACATCCTTTAATGATGATGATTATCATGGTAAAATAGGGTTTTTTAATGTCACAAAGAGAAAATTTCCCTCCCTATTTTCTCTAAAGGTATTGCGTTCGTCTTTTTGAATACTTAGTGGGTGTTTTCTTGTGATTCTTGCTCCATAAACATTTGTTTGCTGGCAAACCATCTGAATAAGAGAATCTGAAGCTTTTCCTTTCTCGTAGGTGTAAAGCTTATTCCTCCCTTTACCAGAGGTTGTGCTATGAGTTTTGTGGTGTCAGTTCATGCTACCCAAAACATTTGTCCACAGCACTGAAACCAGCACACGCAGCACATGCCCCAGCACTCATGTCACAGCCACAAAAAAACCTGGTTCCTGTTGACAGAGTGACTTGGTGCTTAATCATAATATCCCTGCCACACAGTGAGGCTTAGTGTGCAGCTTTCCCTGCTGCTGCATCCCTCCCATGGTCAGTCAGGAGAGTCCTTGGGCTGCCCGCTCTGACCAGCACAGCCATGCAGGCCAGATATCCACATCACCAAGACATGCAGATTGTGCTGACAATGTGGTTCTGGTCTGTGCTCCCATGCAGAAACCAGAGATCACTGACCTGCAAAACAGTGGTTTTATCTCACCTCTCTGGAGCATGGAGCACCTGCTGGGTGCTGCTTGTCTGATGTAATGAATGCCTGGCTTGCCTGGAGGCAAGAAATCAATACAGAGAGGTGTTTTTAATATGTGCAGAAGTACTTGGCCTCAGCTGCTGCTGAGTTCTGGGCTCAGCTGGATCAGGAAACTGAACTGTCTCTTTTTTCCATGGGAGGCAGTGACCACATTTCCACATGCTGTGTAGGATCTCAAGGAATCTACTGGAAGGCCTTGACCAGTCACTATGCCTGGCCTTTGGAAATGACAGCAAGAGGGCAGCTCATTTCACAGCCCAGGGCTCCAGCTATCCCAAACTGCAATTCTGCAGTACTGACCACTTCCACCAGTTGTCCATGTCTCTGGATGGTCTTTGGTGGGAAGAGTCTTAATAGTCATACTTCCCAAACGATCTTGCTCATGTTTCATTGGATCCCTGCTGTCTGGGGGAAGAGAATAGAACACTATTACTGAAAAAAATTTTGATAGTTAAAATGACAGTAAATTTATCCATTAAAAATATCTTATTTTTGGCTATCAATTATTGAGCTGTGTAACAGTATCTCTACTCAGAAAAAAAGGCAGACATGAAATCTTAAATAGAATTATTAGGCTTTGGTGGTAATGTAAGAGCACAGGCAACTGTCTAATATATGTCTGAATATTTTGGAGGTGAGGTTCCTCTTCACTCTTAAAGAAATTCTAGGTCTAGTCTCTTCTAACAAAGTCCTGGTGTCTTTCTCTTTCCCTTCATGTCCTAAACCTTCCTTTCTCTCTAAGCCTTCCACTTTTTTCTCTAGATCTGCAGCAATATGTTCTCCCATAAAGGTCTCATCTCAGTTGTAGATCCTGCTTTTTCTTGCCAGGCAAACCCATTAGGATGTGCTATTCCTGCTAAGACAGAAGGGTTGAACAAGAACAGTATATTCTTCTTTAGTGCAAGTATGAAATGGACTTTGTTCTGTGAAGATAGATTTTCTTTTTTCTTACAATAAGAAAATTTTTACAACCTAAGTACTTCAGGTAGGAAGGGTCAAATCCATTGGATCAAAAGGTAGGAAGCCATCACATCTATGTGCATCTATTCTTTCTTTCACCCATCTCACTTCTCCTTTCAGTCTGTGTTTGATCTACTCATCCCATTCATTCTGAAATTATTTCTCTGTAATCACTCAACACTTTTCAGAAATATCAGTAGTTATTTTCCTCCATGACCTTGCATTACTTCTGCATGCCTTCCGCTCCCCATTATCAGAAGGAGCTCTCTGTCATCTGTTTAAAATCCTTTCCTATGAATTTTCTTTTTTGTTTTTCTATCCTGGGAATCCCAGGGTAGTCCATTCATCTCCCTCCATATGAATTGACCTCCAAGTGAAGAAAGAACACATTGGATAGAGTCAGCTGTAGGAGAAGCCCAGGAGTTACTTGCACACCACATGAGTGGGTCTGCATGCCTGGCAGAGAGCAATACTGGATCAGAACTGGGTGGTGCAGGTAAGGCTATAGCCCTTGGCACTGTAAACCTGAGCTTTCTGAGCAAACACAATTTTAAACACAGATCTTCATATGTTGTGGGAAATCCTGTCAAGGTGTCTAAAATTGGTTTTACACAGATTGAGAGCAGCAGATTAAATACCTAGAAGAAGGGGATCAGAGGGATGAGCAAGTGCATAACACATTGGTACGCCACAGGGAACAAGCCATGGATTTGGGCAAAAGGCAAGCAGGAGGAAATTACAAGAAACACATGCACCCTCTCAGTCAAAATTTCATCTTAGCCAATAGAAAAAACAGTTCCTCTTATTCAAGACAACTTTGGAGCCAGTCCAAGCCCTGTGAAATGTGAGTTTAGCAGTGCAAAGAAAAGATGGAAAATAGAAAATAGACTAGTGTGAAGTGACTGAAATGAAACAGGATGTGCAGTGCAAATGGTTCCTTCTGGCCTTCTCCCTATCCCACAGCAGAGAGAACCCTTTGAGGCAATTACTGTTTCCACTTTCCCAAGATACAGATCTTCTCTTGTAATTTTATCTTCAAGCAAAAATGGTTGCTCTAATCACCCTGCTGAGTACCTTCATATCTCATTTACCCCCCTCAGAAGTCAGAGCACAGAAGTATTGAACCAGAACAGTGATGGATGAATGCTACAGCAGAACTCAGTCTTTCCCAGACAACCATTACATTCTCTTATTTGACCACTTTTTTTTTTTTTTATTTTTTTTAGCATGAAAATGAGTGGACACATCTCCCATTCTGTAGGAATCCTGGATCTGGTTTGTCCTGTGTGAGAAATTATTGTTATTGAAATTATTCAAGGTATGATTACCTTGCTTCGGTGGAGGAGAAGTTCATGGTGGGGCAGAGATGCTGGGTAAGGGGAAGCCCCTGTAGTTTGCTTTATTTTCAGCACTTCACTGCCCAGGCTCTTTAACATTAGAGGTGTCCAAAATAACTTTAGTCACTGGAGCTCAGTCCTTTCTTTTGGTTGAGTTTGCCTGAGATAGAAATTCATTAAGTGTGGAGAGAGAGTAAAGCTAGAAGGTCCTAGGGAGGATGGAGACAGTCATGCAACTCCAATTCAAACTAAATTCAAGTATCAGGTGGCTTTAGCATCATGAAAAAGAAGTCCATTAAACCTGTCAATCAGAAACCTACATGAATTTTTAGGGATAGAGGGAGCCATTGGCAGTTCAGATGATTCCTTGCATTACAAAATGAACTCTCTTCAAGAGAAATGATTTCTCTAAGATTCCCCTTGGGAGAAATAGATTTTCATTTCTGTCTCCTAAAACCAGTCATATTAATAGAACTTCTCATGGAATTGAGCATTTAAACTTCCTCACTGAGTTATCACTTCTTTAATCTATTTTATTAGTTTAATGGGGTTTTTTATTAAAAACATTTTTTAACTGTGTGTACACACAGCCTTCACATAAATTGTTATTGTGGATTTTCTAAAAGTTTCTTATTTTTGAGGAAGGTGTTCTATTTACTTGTACTTTTGACTGTAATAATTGTGTGGTACAAATGTGTTTTTTTCTCTCATGATGCCTCTTTTGAGCTGCTTGACACTCTTAGCAGCTTCTTTCCAGGCACCAAAGACCGGCTGGTCCTTAAAGCCATGCCAAAGGATAGCTGCCTCTTAGATCTTAAGGGTATGCTCTCTGCAGAAAGAAAATCAGGCTTCTAAAAGATCCAGGGCTCACTGGGCATGTGTGGTACCTCTGCCTTTGATGAGGAGTTTGGAGAATGTATGTCAGAGGGTGTCCTTGGGGGCCAGTCACAACTCCTATCAAGGTCCACTCTCCTTCTCTCTCCATCTTCAAAGGACAAATCACCCACCTTTCAAATGCCTTTCCACAAACTGTCCTGGGGGGCAGAGGGGCTGGCACCTGGGAAGTTCCCCTTCTGCTCCGAAAGATTGTTTTCTCTTCCTTCTGGTGCTACAGTCAAAAAACATCATTGTGCATGGGCAAAAGCTCCTCTGGCAGCAGACAAAGCAATGACAAGAAATACTTGCGAGGCTAATACAATTAGTATTCCAAACATGAAATTAATTTATCCTGCAAATATAGGAACATTGTAATTTAGTTCACTTTTATTTTATTGTCAGATACAATTCATTTTCTACATGATTTTATGGTTGGATAGGATTCATTAGAAATTTTCCCCAAACTGCCTCTATTAAGTGAAAGAGTGGGGGCAAGGTCCTTTCTGTTCTTTTCACTGCAAATGTTGTGCTGTCTTTTCTCCTGCAAATGAGCCTTAACTCTAATCTATCTACACACAATGCTTGTCTCTGTAGCCTTAGATTTTTTCTAAAGTTTCATTTTCATTTTCACTGCTGAAGAAGATATTTCTCTAAAGATATTCAAATAAAGATTAAAAAAAAAAAAAAAACAAAAAAAACAAAAAACAGAGACTAGCCAAGGCTGCTCAATGGTAGGGTGAATAGACAGTGTATCCTCTTTTATGTCACATTTTCCAAACTTGTCTTGAAGTTAGCTTTATTTAATTCTGTGCATTGTCTCTGTCTAAATATGAGGCAATCATTGAACAGTAAATGAGTGGAGACTTCATCTGTTTTGGAGGAGCTACATAAGCAAGAAAGTACCAACAGTCAGGCACCCCTCAAATGCTCAGCCATGATTTTGCTCAGCCAAATTTGCTCCATATTGAGACAGACAGTTAGAGTGCATCACTCTTTCCTATGGGAAGCATAAAAAGTGCTGTGGAAGACATATTCCAGCCCCCTGCTCAGGTGAGGTGTCTCAGCAATGTGTCTTTGTCACCAATCCCTCTTCACCTACCATTCTCTGCCAGGACTAGGGTCATCCCTTCAATTTGTATATTTGCTAATTCACTTTCATGCACTGTTGTATTTTTTGTCTTTGTTTGCTTGCCAGCTTTAACTGTCAAAAAAGTCTTCTATTAATAATATATTATTCATTTACTCTCCAATCTCTTGCCAGAAAAAGGATAAAAGAAAACATTCCACACACACAAGATGCTGTGCCCAACAAATAAATAAATAAATGAAAAATGACTGTGTCAACCATTTCTGAAAGTCAATGTGCCTTAAAGGCATTTGAAATTCTTTATTGCTCCTCTGCCTGAGCCAGACAGCCTGAAGTGCAGCCCTGGCTGGGGTCTGTGCTCAGACATTCACAAAGTGAGGGTTTGAGGGGCAGGAACCAGTCCAGCAGTGGGGACAGGGACCCTCACAGCAGGGACAGGGCTGGCTGTGGAGGGGCTGCTGCAGAGGTGTACACACCCAGGGGTCTGCACTGGGCAGAGGGGGGACTGAGCATCTCTGTTTAACATGGAAACATGACCCTGTGGTTAAAGCAAAATGAGCTTTGTGCTCCGTGATGCAAGTCCTCCGTGACTTTCTCAAAGTCATGCCAGCCTGCAACTATAAATATTTATAAATGTCCCAGATGTATTCAAGAGACTTAATGAATTGCAGCCAGAGGTGGGAGTGGTGGTGAAGGATGCTGCAATCTGCATCTGGGCTGTGCAGTGAGATTTCCCGATGACAAAGTACTGCAGGAATGTGGTATGACCATCTTGGCTCTCACTGCAACTGGCCAGCTCACTTCAAATTCAGTGTCAGGTAGATGTCAAAACACTTTGAGGGATCTGAGCTTAGTCTGACTGCTTTTTGAGTCCCATGTGATGGTGATTTGATCTGTGTAAGTGTCACAGCAGCCCTGACCTCTCTGTTGTAGTCAGCCTACAACAAGGCTAATGACATAGAAACAGCCAGCACCAGCATCGCCTGAGACTGGTAGGCAAGGTCTGTGAGCAGTCTACCATCCCTGGACCTAATATTTATGTTGGAGTGTATTTTTAGCATATAAGCAGGAAAAAAATTGGAGATGTCAATAGTTTTAGGTGTAGATGCCTGACCACAAAATGCTTAGTTCACATTTTGTGTATGTGTGTCCCTGGCAAGAAACTTGAGTAATGCAGAATGTGTGCTAAACTTCTTTCCTTCACTGACTCATCTAACTTCAGTGTCTTTCTCCAAAGTAAATGTTTGCTTATTCACAATCAAACATATGGAAATAAGCTGTAGTTGGCAATGAGATGTTATTCTGCCTTACTTAGAGTCTTCCTATTTCAGAGAAAGTGAAGGACTTCAGTTACAGGACACAATAAGGAGCAAAACAAAAGAGGATAATTTATTTTTTCAGGGGAAGGTGAAAAGGACAACATTAATGCTGAGGATGGAAATGAGACCATCTTTTCCACAGCCAAACACTGGCACACTCCTGCGTTCCTTTGCCTACTCTTGAAATTTTTTACAGATTTGACACCGTCCATAATTAGTGACTATCAACCCCATGGCCGAGGAACTGATTTCTTGGCTAACATCATGAGGCTGAAATAGAAATCTGGATAATTAAATGGCATAAACCTCTTCTGGAAGTGATGAATTTTTCTGCTGGGTGTTCTGGGTCGCTAAACTCAAAACAGAGAAAGTCACAAAAAGAAAACAAAAAAAACCCAAACCAAAACAAAACAATAACAATAACAACAACAACAACAACAAACCAACAAAAAAAAAACAACAAAAAAAACCCAAACCAAACCCACCAAACAAAAAACAACAACAACAACAATTGTGGCTAGATAGGGGCAGGGTTTCTTCTGTTGTGTTATTTTGGATGCTTTTTCCAAACCTGGACAATTTTCACAGCATTTTCTGACAGATAAAGGACTATTTAGTCTTTATATATATATTTGACTGGACTGCTACATTCAGATATTGTCTTGTCACAACTTCAATTATATTTGAACAGGATGAGGAGGTTAAAAACTCACAGGTGTTCTCCTAGGTTTTTAGGTTTTTTCAAGAGTGTGTTAATTCAGTCAGCCTTGTTTTTGGAACACTCAGGCAGTTATTAATGATCAGTGGACCAAATCTATGCTACATAGAAACATAGAGTAACTATGCAATGACTCTATGGCATGACTAGAAATGACAGAGTAAAAAGGAAAAAGGAAAATGACAGAGTAAAAACAAAGTATTGAGCTATACCCAAGTCTATTGGATGGGGACATAAGTGTGACTTGAGCACTGGTAATTCATCCTTTGGACTCTGAATTTTACTAAGTGAGCAGGCATTTCAGCCTGCTATAATCATGCCAGTCTTGCCTTCTTTTTACCTAAGGCAATCTGATCTGATGTACTTTATAAATGAAAATGGAACTGGTATTCAGTCCATCTGCAATACTTTGCTTGCCTGTTTCTTTCTCTCTTTTAGAAAACTATTTTGACAATAATCTGTAGGAAAAAAGCATGATATTAGGATACTGAAGTTGCTGCATAGTGGTGATACAATGCTCTGGAAAATTACAGGGAGGACAAATGGAGGAAGCTGATGAAGCTGGACACTAATAGGAAATATTTGCCCTGGTGCTGGTCACTAAAGATTTTTCAGAGCTTCTGTGTGGGTGATGGGCATTGAGAAAGACTTTTCCTGAACAGCTGGAAAAAATATGTAAAGAAAAACACATCAAATGCAGCAAGGCATGAGTTCAATGATGCACCAAGGTGTTATTTAAAGGACTTGGGGCATTTTTATGAAGTGTGTTGGTGATTTTCAGCAACATGACTGAGTTTTCTGTGCTTATGTTCATGCATACATACATGACAACTTTATGTTGTTTTATGTTTGGGTTTTAGTATACCTGTATGTATTTTGACATTTGTGTGCTTTGATTTTATTACCATATAGGAGAAAAATGGACTAGACAAGGCCATTACCATGAGCTGTTTAATAAATCACTGCAGAAAAGGTGGGCATTTATATGAGCAATGCAAGATGCTGAGCCATAAACTTAAACACATTAGATGTGTCTCATTAGACATAAAACAAACACATCAAGTTAAACACCCTGAGTGGTAAATATATACATTCATTTATTATTTACCAAGAGTGTGAAAATACAAAGCTCTGGAAAGGGAGGGAGGGAGGTGGAGCACTAAGGCAAGTTTTTTGTTGGGAAGGTCATCAATTTGCTGAGGACTGTGTACCTGGAACCAGGCAGGGCTCTGAGTACTCACTGCTCAAGAAATTCCACCAAGGAGCTGCAGACAATGGTAGGGAGCTGTGGAGGGTCAGCAGAAGCTGCAGAGCAGCTGGTGTGAGGGGACAAAACTCACAATGCACTTTTCAAGCCAGGAATCATCAGCTGTTTTTCCTTGGATTTTAATATTCCATTACAGTGGTCAGGTGACTGTGTTTGTGCCTCCTACCCTCCCACAGAGCATGGAGCATTTGCAGTGTGTGACAGAAATGTGTAATTATCCCCAGCTGCACAAACTAAAGATGGACATCAAATTTGATTTTCCATTAGAGATAAAAGCTTGTATTGTCCCCAGAATGATTCTTCCAATGAACATTTTGCATTGCCTCCAATCAGAACTTATTTCCAAAGCTCAAAAACCACTCTGCTCAATGAGGCATTTTTTAACAGATATTACAGGGTCCAGCATGTTTTATGCTTTTCCTAAGCATTTCAGTAAAAGAAATACCACAGGTGTAACTTAACAAGCAAGTTTCTGTATTTTCTCCTGCTGCGTGTTTGTTCTGGTTTTGTTTTGCTGGATGCTGTGATTCCTTTTTCTTTTGCTCCTTATTCACATGGCAAATCGTGTAACTTGAATTTTGTCCTAACATATATAAAGGCTGAATCATTTGTGTCTCCACCTATATTTTTCTTTGCAGATCAGTACATAAGTAGAATTGTTTAGGATCTAGATGTTCAACTCTATGTAAAATGCAGTAATTTTTTTTTTCTCTTTCAAAAAATATCTTAAGTTTTGTAAAGATTGTGCAAGGTTCTCAGGATTCTGACCTTCCTGAAATGACAAAACAGAGACAGATTTCAGTTTATGAATTTTATTTTAAATATTAATTTTGAAGGAAAAAAATCAAATTATTCTATTATTGTCATTACCAAAACTACCACCACCCACCTCTCCATCTCTGAAATGCATCATATCACATTTTTCAATATGTTTCAGCAAAGACATGTACCTTTTTAGCCAAAGGTACCAATCAAAACAATAAAAAAGAAAAAGGTGTGACTGACTTCAGTAAGATTTAAAACAATTCTGCAAATTTAGAATCTAATTGCTGAGGGTCAAAGGGGGTCCACATATCTGGCAGGTTTGGAGTTTTCTTTCTTTTTTTTGTGACAACTATAAAAAAAATTTGCCAGATCATCCTCTCAACCAGGAATAAATCAATGTGAGATTGCAGAAAAGGTCTTGATGTCAAAATCTGGAAAGTTAGTTTTTATTCTGAGTGACAGACTACTATGTTGCATGTACATCTAGTGTGAAGGGGTTCAGGGTGCTCCAGGTTTATCAGTCAGCCTTTTCCTAGAATTTGTGCCTCAGGACCTAGGTGAAATCACATCTTGGGTTAGCAAGGATAGTACAGTAGTACAGTACTTACAACCACTGGTTTGTGTTATAGGAGCGATTAAATTTTCATGGTTTAAAAATACTAATAACTCATCTGAGGAATTTTCAACAGGTAATCTTTAAACCATTCTTTTTTTTGCAAAAAAATATTTAAATAGAAAAACAACCTTCTTACATTTGTTTGGCTGAGCATCTGTGTTGTGTATGTAATGCAAACCATGTCACTGTTACTTGAGAGTTGCATGTAAATGCAGGTAATAAGAACTGTGATTTTAATAACTGGAATAGGGCTCTGAAATACCTGACAGGGCAAAATTAAGGTGTCTCTTGAGGACTGGATAAGAAGGGCTGTTGAATGCTTTGGAGTGATGGAGTGCTTTGGTAGAACAGAGAGCGAGGTGGGTCACTGCAGCTCATACCTGCTGCCCAGAACAAGGCAGCTGAGAGACAGACAAAGGTGCAGAGTGACAAAGGTGCTCACATGCTCAGACCAGCAAACAGACAAGCCATGTGTCATCCTCTCCCTCAGCCCTCGGGAGCCCTCACCTGTCTTTTGGCACCCGACCCAACAGAGATGTCTGTTCACCCCCAGCAGCCTCAGCCCTGCCTCTTTCCTCCTCAGCTCCCAGGCAGTGCCTACAGGACAGGCACACACACACACACCATTGCTCCTCTGTTCCCTTATTGTTTTTCTGTGGGTCAGCAGTAACGTCCCTGCGAAATATGAAAGTAGAGCAATGATTTCATAATGGCTGTTGATAAAAACTAATGAACCATCGCAGGTACTCAGCTGCAATTGGTACAGGATATCAATGAGCTACTTAATGAAATTGAATTGCTAGACACTTAAAATGCATCCTTTGACATCCTGGCTAACACCCAGCCTGCCTAAACTAATTCTACTACCTACAGTTGCTACACAGCCAGACATCATGTGGATGTTTTTCTATATTAACCCTGTGGGGTTTTTTTGATCAGCTTACAAGGCAAAGAAAACCAAGACAGGATGTTTTGAGTCTCTTTACCCAGTTTTCATCTACTGCCAGTGGTACACTGAACTCATTGAAATTTGAAAAAAGAGATTGACATATGTTTGTGCTATCATTTTCCCTTTTATAGCACATCTGAAATAATTTCTCATCTCCCTCTCACAAAAAATATCATGGAGAGTGAGGAAAAGCCCTGGACTCAGGACATAGAATCTGGACCTTAAGGAGGAAATAAGTGGTTTTGTGGAAGACCAGGGCAAATCATGGACATGAAGGACAAAAAAACCAGTAGCATTTCAAAGGATCAGCATGAGCACTGCAGACATTTATTACCCATTGTCAGTCCAAGTGTGTTGGGATTTGCACCCATCATTATGGTATTGGAGTGGCTTTTGTAGAAAATGAACAGCAATGGCAATGCCACAGACAAACTGGAGACTCTTGCTTTCCCCTTTTAGGATCCAAGTAGATTTTAGGACTGGGTTTGCAAACCTGCTATTCAATGGAAAGAGCCAATTAGATTGGAGACAGGAAATACTTTTTTACCAGGGCAAAAATAAATTTCATTAAGAACTTCCTGTTTACTTATTTATTTTTAAACTTTGCTTTAGCCAAGCAGCATTTCCGAAGTAAAGAACACTTTGTTCTCTTCAAAGTGAAGACAGTAAAATAAATATTTGAAGTTATATTCTCTTCTTGTTTAATTTAATTGAAAACTTTCATTAGGCTTCTTTTTCCTGTGGACAAAATGAAAAATGGGATAATCTGAGGAGAAATTTTGCAAATTAGATTTATTTCCAGAGGCCAGTGTGATCTTCAGAGCATAGCTTGAACAAAGTCACTGCTCCCTGATCTGTGTTTTCTTCTGGACTTGTGAATTGGAGCTACACAGCTTATCCTCAGGGAAGTGGCTGGGAAAACAAGAAGGTTCTTTGTCGTGCCTCCAGATGCAGTGCAAAGCAGTCATTCATAATACACATCATTTAGATGGCCTCTCTTTATAGCCCCCTAACTCCGCTTGGTAGCGATCAGTCTGGGCAGAATGGTGCAATGGAGCGTATGGGTAAGACAGAGAGGGATTCCTGTGCTTCACTACCAGGAATTGATTTTTTTTCAGGAAGTGTGTCTGTGGCTCATAAGCTCCATCTGATAGAAAGGGTTTTCCTCCCACTGAGAGTCCTAGGCCAGGGCACAGCCAGCTGAGGAGACCTGGACTTTCTTCCCTGCCAGTCTCGTGATAATTCCCAAAGCATTGCCTAGCAAGAGATCTGGTACGTGCTACAGAGCTCTGGGACACATCTGAAGAATCGAGTTTCCTGGGCTGCTGGGGTCCACTCCGGCTAGCTATAGACCCTTGCCCACATGATAATTCATAGACAAAGGCAAAATATTGAGAAGCGCTCTTCTACACGTGGGAAACTTTCTCCTTTATTCCAAGAGACACATCAGGTAGACCAACCCATGGGAGAAAGAGAGCGTTCCCTGCTGGCAGGGGACTTTTATACCCCGGGATGGGGACAGAGGGAGAGGTCCAATGGGACACCAGTGAGGAGTGGCAAGGGGAGGGGTAAGCCAGGGGAGAGACCACCAGGGGGTACTGGGATAGGTGAGGGAAAGACCATGTGATAAGGAAGAAGGGGTAACAAACCACATGATGTAACATAAACTATACAGTGCAATATAAAATTATTCTGTGCAAATTCCCAATCACCCAGTGCAAGAGAACAACTAAACTGGTGCACCACAACACACATCCTGTTCTGCGCTCCTATTCCATGTTTGTCCCTACTTTGCAAACTGCCCCTATTCCTTTATAAGCCTCTGTCACCATGGGATTTGCTCTTTCAATGCCCATTCCATCATGAGCAATTTATCTCCATCAGCTCCATGCTTGTCCATTCTTGCAATTCCTGCAAACTTTGTTCAGCTCTCCTTGAAATCAAGAAAAATCAGTCCCTGAATAGCAGAGAGCTTTCAAGGGGATATTTTTTGATGGATTTGGAAAAATATTGAGGCTTGCCTGATCTCAGTGGCCTTTAAGAGCCATCAATCTCCCACCCGCCACACAACATAATCATTTCCCTGTGTGAAATCCTTAGCCTACCTTTTGTGAGGTTTTGATCAATTGAAGGTGAAGCATTCACACCAAATTTTTAAGAAAATGAATGAAGAGCGAAGGGAGACGTGCAGCTGAGCAGCAGCTGATGGTAAGAGGGGCCACTGCCTTCCCCAGAGGCAAAGTCAAATACCTTGGCATTTATACTTCTTGGACACTTAAGACATAGGTACAAAATGCTTAGTAGCAATTTCTTAGGCAGCAGTCAATTTGTCTTTAGAGATCTAAGCCCTGAAGGACTTTCTAGTATTTTATTGAGTAAAAAAAAACCCCATGTATTCAACACCAAGTATCTTCTCTGGCACCCACTTTGCACAAGAAATAGCAGAACTTTGAACAGAATGAATTTTTTTTCTTTTTTCCACAAAGAATAAAATAGTAAATTAAGCACAAATCCAATTAAGACTAAAAAAAACCCACAAAAGTCATAATAAAAGTTCAGTTAGGATGCCAGCAATTTTTAAAAATGCCAAAATATTTATTTATAGAATATGTGAAAATTCTCAACTTTTCATTCCAAAGGGCTATTTTAAAGAATAACAGAATGGTCTGAGAATGAAAGATTAAATAAAAAGGCTAAATAGCTCCAAAAGGGGGGGAAAAAGGCATAATTTTTTATAACATCATATTGAGTATAAGAAAAACACCCATACTATGTTTTTATTTTACCAGGACAAGGTCTTCTCCTTTTATTTTTTTTTTCCACTTCAAACACCAAAGGAATAAAAACGACACAAGCACAATACTTGCTGTCTTGTTCCAGTAGGGCCTCTCTTCCTGTTTATTATTCACCCTTGGAACTATTCTTCCCACCATCATCAGGATTCTCTGCATCTTGTTTACCCAAACCTCTCAAAACACTTTCTTTATCTAATTTATTTTAACTGTGGTGAAGAGCCCTTCATAGTAATATCTCAGCACTGAAATCTAATCTAAATCATCAGCCAAGAGTCTGGCTGCTTTATGAACACTAATGGCCAGAGGCTGCTGCCCTTTCCTCAGACTGAAATCGATCGCCCTGCTCGGTTCTGGATAAAGGTGTCAGAATCTGTCCCTCAACTGGCAGCATTTGATTCTTGCCATCATTTCACAGCTGGGGAAACTGAGGTACTGCGAGCTAAAGTTGCTGAGGGTCGCATAGCAGTCCATCTGAAAATGAGAAACCAGAGGTCCAAGCTCACAGTTCTCACCAGCAGCAGTCAAATCTCTGCTTGAGGAATTGGCTTGTGTTTTAATGCATGCAGTGCATTCAGACTTGTGCCTTCGGTAATAAAGGCTTAACTGTGAAATAAAACTCCACAACCATCATGTTTACTTGCGCTTGACTATAGGTTGCAGGCTGAATAGTAATTGCTTTCTTGAGATGGCCAAAAATAATAGTAAAAAAAAAAATTACTGTTGATCACGTTTGTCCTAGCCCTGAGTTACAAGGGGAGTAAGGTTATAAACCAGATTTCAGGTTGTGTTGGGCTGTATCTCCTGCTCTAGATGGTTACAGGGCAAGGCACCATTTTAGGAAAATAATCTCTGTTTGTTTAAAAAGAAAAATAAATAGTAATAGTAATGATGAAAGCAATTGATGCTCAAAGGAGTCCTTGAGCAAATTCAATTTGTAGGAATACTGCTGGCATAGTTTCTGGGGCTTTCTCTTAAACTCAAATATAACAGCCATATATGAAAATTAATATTTCTAGGTACATTTGCATTTGATCCAAATTCTTCTTCCTAAGTTACTTGTTTCTCCCCTTATTCCCAACCTGCTGTTGCATAATTATGTCTGTGTGTCATAGAGGGAGGCAGAGGAAATACACAGTGGCCCCAAAATTCATATGTTGCAGTTACTGACATCACACATTTAAGGAAGTAAAAAAAAGAAAAAAAACTATGACAAAAGCAGATCAATTTTAATTTTCTCAGCCTTTAGAGATAAGTAGAATTCAGATATCAGGAAGAGTCTACTAGTCTCTGAATTTGTCCACTAGTTACAAAACATTCCTCTGATTCTGTACAATTATGTGCCTTTCCTCCTCACAAGAATGACAAGCTCTCAGTTCATGGCTGGACATGATTGTTAAAGAGACAGCACAGACTGGAGAATGGGATGGGATGGGTGGATGGGATGCCTGAACCACAATTCCCATGAGATGACTGTGATAACATTTCAAAAAACAAATGCCAGAGTGTCAAAAACAAGACAACACACTGTAAGAAAAGAAATAGTTGTGGAACTTAAGACCAAATAAAATAAAGGAAGCAACCTTCAACACAGGAGTAAAAAACCCGATGAGAAAAATATTAAAAATACTGCCAAAATCACATTATTGAGCATAATGTCTTTAGTGTTACCAAGAGCATGGCTAGATTGCTGATTAAGACTAGAGAAAATGTCCTTTTCCCAGGCTTGAATATGCTGTGTGTCAGCCAGTTTCAGCCAAAGGCTGTAAAGCTATATTAGGATACTCCCTGAATTTCAACAGTGCTGTCTTGAATAGTTGATTTTAGTTGATTTTAAAAGTTCAAGGATAAGTGTCTTGGCAGCATGAATGTTGCGTTTTTTCATGGTAGTTGGCTTCTGCCTGACATGTTCAGAGCTCAATCACCCTTCTTTTGCGCATCACTGTAAAGAGTACTAAAAGCCAGGAACTGACAAGGGCTCTCAGTCTCATACTTTGGGGTACAAATCTGGAGAACATTGGAAAACTGGCTCATTGTGATGAAATCGCAGGGATATTTTCATTTCTCTGCATCAATGGAATATTTCAAAGTAGTAGAACTTGCTGGTGTTGATATCTGGGTGGTTTTTTTGTTTGTTTTTTGTGGGGTTTTTGTTTTGTTTTGTTTTTCTCTAATGTGAGTCTGCTCATGCAAAAAAAAAAAAAAAAGACAGCTCTGTCAGGCCTGGGCATGGGATTCTTACATGCTATTGAGAAATGGAAGAACAAGTGGGGGAAGTGGAGCATTTCATGATACCTAGTACAGAGCCCACTGTAGAACATGGATCCCTTTTCAATACCTTTTTTTGGTTATAAATTGTTGCATTTAAAGACAAGAAGACACCACTTAACATTCCTGTCTAACTTCTCATAGCGAGATAATTTCAACTAGCAACACTTGCATCAAATCTCTTTCAGATCAAGAGGTTTTCTGAACAGCTTTTTGGAGGAAGTATTTACTCAGTTTGTTCTTTACCTCTATTCACTGCCAAAAGAGTTCAGGGAAAATAATCTGTTGTGAGCAGTTATCAGCATCAGTAGTCTCAGTGTGTTACAGGAGACGGAACTATATAAAGGGTTATACTTAAACTGCATTTAATAGAAAAAATGTCATCTTGTAGTATTGTTTCATTGTTCACACATTCATAGGTTCAATAATGCTGTAATTGCTATTCACTGCAAATAAGCGTCTTGAATTCAGTTCATAGCAAAGCTAAACTCATGCTGGAGACAATTTTTTCTGCAAGTATAGACACTACCACTCCATTAGGAATCACAGCAGAAATCTGTTTGGGCTTATACAGACGAACTAGAAGGGAAGAGGAGAGAGAGACCGAGAGAGAGAAGATATGGATCTGTAATTACAAGTGGCAGAAGGCCGTGGTTAAATTCATTGGGCAGCAATACTAGCAATACCAGCAGATATCTGCAGAATGTCTTGTCTGTAAACATTGTCTGAATTAATCACAACGAGAGACAGTGTAATAATTGCATTTTATTAAAGCTGAACAAAAGACTATGATACTGTTCTGAATAAATGAGTTAACTGTAATGTGAATCACTTCCCTGAGATCTCAGCCATAGCAAAGTGTCTCATAATTTTTGCTGGAGAGAGGCAGATGATAAGGGAAGACCTGCAGAACCACCACAAGAACTACTTAGGGAAATGGGTCTTGAATTGGAACAATACTTAAACCAGCAGACCTGGTCCACCTCTTTCATTTTTGTTTTCTTTTGAGTAGCTATTGAATAAATAATGTTAATTTGCTTACAGAGGTAGCATCTTTTCTCTTCAGATTGTCTTCAAGAAATAAAACCTCCCATCATGTCAGAATTTTGTTTTGCAAAGAAGTAAAATACTGCAAGAATTTTGATCCTTTAACAAAGGATCAGAAAAGAATGAGTGCTCTTATCTTTTGCATTAATGAGTTTAAGGCATGGGAAATTCTGTATGTGTGTATAAATGTAGACTAACAGATTTCCATTATATTTCTTCTGTTTTTAAGAGATATTGCAAGAAAGTAGGGTATTAACTGGGAGGCTGCTTATACAGAAGATATGACTGAAGTAGATATAAATATATGCAGGTATTGGCAGAGAAATCGATATTCTGAGTGTGTACACCTCTCTATGTTGCCTGTAGTATAGAGGAATATACTGAGTTTTTGTCTGAAACTAGTTCAAAATCTGGTGTGTCTTGCTGTAGTGTTTCTCTATCTTGTTTCTCCTGTATCACCCAGTCTATTCAAGATCTGTGTTTCCACAAATTTCCACCAAAACCAGTCTCAGAAACAGCAGCCTCTGACATTACTGTCAGTTTGCAGGCCTATTTCTTGTCAGGTTCTGTAGCCCTTGCGCAAAACATGTGTTTTGAACCCTTTTAAGGGCTGTAGAGCATTAGATTTAACATCTTATTTCTTCAGCAGCATTTTACCTTATGAAACTCATAACAGGCCAGAACTGTCAAAGTACAGCACTCTGCCTCTTATTAAAGGCTGTGTCAAGAAAAGACTGAAGCCCATTAGGGAGGAAACACACTTTCTGTCATGTATACAGATAGCTTGGGTTGTAATCTGTGCTATGAAGCTCTGAGCCAAGAGCTCTTGCTTTTTTTTTTTTATTATTATTAGATGTTAAAAAGAATCAGCAACCTTCTGTCATGCTGCACAGAACACTGATACCTTTCAATCACAAGTATTTAGGGGCCTCTTTCTCTTTGGCATGTTATTTACAGCTGCTGTGTATGTTTGCTGGGTTGGCTACATCTTACATTTGTGAATAGATATTTAATTGCTCTGATTTCATCCAACTGACTGGTTTTCTCCTCTTTTAAAAAACTGCACACAAAGTGCAGACCTCGTGTCTTAATTAACCCGGTGTGTCAATCTACCACACAATCTACCAGTGTTTTACAGAGACACGTAAGGCTTACAGGTGTTACAAGTTCCTTGCCAGGAAGCAGGCTGTATGGATGCCAGTTCTTTCTAATAATGTCCTCCTGACTCAGCCTTCCTCGTGTTAGAGCTCCAGCAGTAACAAAGACTCTGGCTTTCTGTGAAAGTGTGACTGATAAGTGTAGTGGTCAGCATAAATAAATATATGAAACAGTATTAAGGGTCTGATTCACTTTCAGTGACATTGAGCTAAATGAGAAATAAATAGGCTGATATTTATAGAATTGCCCAAGGGAATAAAGGCTTATGCAGTGGTAATAGGTTGCATGTATTCACCGACTCTTTTTTAAAGTATTGTCTTAAATATTGTGCCATTAGATTTCATTTGCATATGTTGCTGTCTAGGCTGGTAAAGAGAGCAATAGAAAATACTGCAAGGTGATCATGATGACTTTAAGGATGCAGACTGTAAATGGATTAGGATATAAACAGTACGAAGCAAACCAAATCTGTGTTAATATGGTCATAGCAATTCCAGCAGATTTGACTTGCATAAGTAGCCAAAGCTCTTATGCTACACCACTCCCTTTCTTCAAATGTCTCTTTGACAAGGATCCAGTGATCTTTTCCTTTGCAGGGTGGTGCCCTCATTGCTTTGTATGGAACAAAAACTGACTGATGATGACTTCTGTCACCCTAGCCATCACTGTAGCAAATTAAAAACCCAAACCATAGCATTGAAATAAATTTGATCTGCCTCTTGCTGCAGAGACTGCACAAGAACATGTTGGGAGAAGAAAGATATGCTGTACATGATAGAGCTCAGAAAATTTCCAGGAGTGCTTGCCAGTATCACTCTATATGCTAAATTTGTACAAACACAGCAGTTAAGAAGTTGTACTCCAGTTAAAGTGTCGTTTGACAAGATGAACGCATTCTGCTGTCTCCTCTTATCTTGTGAATGCTTTATCTCTGGAGGATAAGAGCAGATATTCTGTCTTTCAGATCCAGTCCAGCTCTTGTGTAAGACTTAGCATTCAGAGTACATCAGAACTGAGGAGAAAATGTGAGTCCCCTTCCTCTGAGGACAGAAGAGTGAGAAAGACCCTTCAGACTTCAGAGTTGAGGGACTAATACTGAATTTAATGTGGAACAAATACTTTTTCAGTCATATATATATATATTTAGTATAACCTAAGAGCAATGGAAATATGGTCTAAGCCTCACCAATATTTTTATGTTCAGACATGGCTTTTCTCACTGTTTTTCTTTTATTCAGGGCCCAAATATGCAGATGAACAACACAGCAACTCTGGGAATTCCCAGGGCCTTTTCCCAAAAACGGCAGTGGGAATTTTTAAACTTCAGGAGCTGAATGAGGGAAACACCAAGTGTTCAACATCTTTAGAATCCTAGAAAATCAATGTCACTACAATTGTGGGTCACAGACAGGAATATCTAATGGTTACAGATACTTAGTTAATAGTCACAGATACTTAGTCTTCTGAAAAATACAGCTATTTTACTTCTCTAATATTTTGATTACATCCACCCTTCTATTTCTCACTCTCCTTTCATATCCCTAAAAAATTACCCACTGTGGATGTATGTGTTTTGACTTTGTTGGGATTGATATGAAATCAAATGAGACATTAAAGAAATCAAGAGAGAGCCTTGTCACTCTGTCAGTGACAGATACCTCTTCAAAAATAATTACCTGTAAGAGCCTCAACAATAACTATAGTTATAATACACTTCTTGCAGCAACTTTGTTAGACTTTAGTGTGCCTGAAAGCATTGATCCTTGTTGTGAAGTTCTTACTTTCTAAAGGCTGAATTTTTTAAAAAGTAGTTAATCCAAATTGATTTTAATGGAAGTTAGTACTTAATCCTTTTGGGAGTCTGGACCTAAATGCCTGGGAAAAGTCAGTGGTTGTTCACTGATCCTGAACAAATATTCCACTTGTTCTGTTGTTTTCTTTTCTCCTTAATTCAGTATATTGGAAACTAATTCAAAGCTTTGCTAGTCCTATTACTAAGCAGCTCCTAGATAACAGTTGCTAACATTTGAAGTACAAGAAGGAAGCTTGGCACCTGATGGGAGGTGGTGCAGGAGCAGCAGTGGCTTAATTCAGCATGCTCACACAGGAAGGAAACTGCAATTTTGCTAACAGGCTGCCAGACATGCAGGCTCAGTACCAGAAAAAGCACTTATTACAAGGCAACCTTTGCAATTCCCAATTTGACACACATATTGCAAAGAGAGTGCATGTCAAGGATGGAAATGAGACAGGCAGTCCAAGTAAATCCAAACCTTCAAGCGACTATAAAAAACTCTTGTAATAGTTATTTCCAGCTGCTAGCACTCTTTGGCACCCCCCAAATATCCACACACACTGCTACTTCTTCATAGAGTTTAGACTATGGGTAAGTTAGTGCTGGTGCAAAATGTGTTGGACTGGCAGATTCCACCTGTGAATCTTTGTCTGTGTCACCACACTGTTCCTACCCTTGTGTGGTTGTATAAATTCCTCTACAAAGACCTTAGCCAAGATGATGATATTTCTGTGTCTCTTGTCATGGACTCACAGATTTTGGAAGATAATTGCAAATGTTTAGAAGAAAGATGTCAGCCCAGAGACAAAGGATAAAACACATTTGGTTGAGCAGTCCCTCCAGACTGATCAAGGCTGCTTTCTGGATTCTGCAGATACAGAAGTCTTTTTTAAATTATCCTTCCTCACCCAACTGCATCCATCAAGGAGCACAATGGTCCCAAAAGAGGCTGTTAAACATGTACTTTTTGAAAGATCAATTCAGGGAGCAGTCTCTACATAGCTTTGTGTTTGTTACTCTGGGACATCTGACTGAAAGTCTTTTTGTTGCCATATTCTGTTTTGTCAGCCTTATATTTTTCTACTTGGGTTTCTTCAAGTGGATAATTTGTTCTGTCACTGGCAATTTTATGTAGAGTCTAATAATCTGAGTTAGCATTTTTTGTGCATGTACTAGACAAGGACGAAGACAGGCCATGAAAGACTTGTGGTTTTTTCCCAAGAGATCAGATATCCTCTCATGTGAATGAAAGGGTGTTTCCAAGGATGTTTACACAGAGTCACTGAAAAACAATTTGGTACTGAGTTTTTAAATGCTTTCTCCTCTGTTTCAATGTCACAGGAGGTTTAGTTTGGGATTGTGACATATCCATCTCATACCCATGTTCATGTCATTTTGAGTCAGGGACATATCAGAGAGTAGGATCAACTTCTTCCAGTGGTACCACTGGAAGACTGAGGGATAGATTTTTCTAGAGAGAATCATGAAGCACAGTACAGAAGTAGCTGTTTGATTTTGAAACACCAGCTGTGAGAGAAGATATATATCAATTGACTGCACACATTCTTCCCACAAATGGAAAAGTGCAAAAATGTTTGAAGCACAGATTACTGTCTTGTTCCAAATCTGTATAGTCAGAAAAAGTATACATTAACATGTGGCCTTTGCGCTTGACTTCTCTGTTCATTTGTTCCCTGTAATGTACCCCCAGTATCTGGGATTATCAAGGACAGGGGTTAGGAGTGCTACAGGTCATTGATTAATCACTGCTGTAGATAAAGATAAAGCTCAGTGAAGTTACACTTATATGGAACACACAGATCAAGAAAAGCGGCCCTGCTATGTACATTCAGGCTTACATTTTTATGACAACCTTTTAATTCAGAAATGACCTATTGATCTCAAGAAAATTAATGACAAAGCAGGATATTGATTTTGATTTAAATCAATGGAAAAATTTCTTCTCCCTTTGAAGATAAGGAAGGCCAATTCCATTTAAAAAAACTTCTAGAAAACACCAGACATAGTTGTCAAGTGTAATGGTAGAGGTACACTCTTATGCCAGGAGAGAGGATTAAATCACTTTGAAAATTAATTCATGTTTCAGCTGCACAGCAAGAGGAAAGTCTATGTAAAAACAACTCCACTGATTTCGGCAGCCCTTGCACTGTCCCTGAATTATAAGTTTTTATGTAGAACTTTTCTCATAAGGAAGACTACAATTAAAGCAGTAGCATGTAATAGGTCATTCCTTAGTACCCATGTGTCTCCACTGGGCATTCCAAAATGTGCTTTATTTTCTCACGTACAATCTCCATACATGTTATCACACAACATAAATTACTTTTTTGACTTATGCACGGGATGAGAAGAGACAGGATTGCATTGCAGGAGGGATGGTTAAGTCTAAATATTAGGAAAAATTCTGAAATATAAAGTTTAAGAATGATCCTAAACAAACTGTATAAGGAGGAAGAAGTGTCCCTACCCTCAAACCCCAAAGAACAGTCTCAAAAAAACAGTCTAAACAAACATCTGTCATGAACAATTTAAGTAAATATTAATTCATCCTCAGGAAAGCAAGATGAACAAAGGGAGTTTTTATTATCTTTTCCACTTTTACTTTATAGATCTATAAATTTCCTTTCAACATGATGGAATTAAACAGTTTTAGTTGGCAGCTCTTTGAGTTAATCCCAAATTTTGGAGAAACCTGCGTTCGCTAATATAATTGGTGGATTGTGCTCATTTAAGTTGTTTACTATTTTCATCTTCTATGGAAACAGGGGAAGAAGACAACACTTAGGTGGCATGATGAGTTAAGTCAGTGTTACAGCCTAACTAGGGGTTACTCTGCTCTGACCAGACAGTTCTTGTTTTTGCAAGCATTCTGTCATGAGCTCTTACTCTACTTCTCTCTCACTGGGACTAAACAAACCTTTTTAATTCAGATGGCAGCAGACCACTCAAGGGGACCAAATAAATTGTAAGAGCTTTGGAATAAAATAAAATCTGAATTAAAACCTCAAGCTATGTCTCCTCAGTCCACATCTTGCAATAAACCTGCAGCCAAAAATTTCTCACTTGCTGCTAGCCGCTTAAAGAGAAGGCAGATAAGTGACAAAGAATCACTGCCAAAAAAAAAAATAAAAAAAAGCAGCCCTTCCTTATTCTCACTTATCAAAATGTATTACCTTGTACTTAGCAATAGTGTAGTGGCTTTTTCCCATCAGCTAACACCATCATTCAATGGCACAATACAAACATGAAAAGAAACTATTATGTGCATAAAGTAGTAAGTTTATTCCAACACCAGAAGAACCTCTGGCAGACAGCACATACAAAATGTACTCTCAAAAAAAAAAAAAAAAGGGCTTTTAGTGAGATAGATTTAGCTTATTTTATACCAGGCAGTTCAGGTAATAACTGAGGAGGAGAAAGAATAGGTTTTGAGGGTGAATGCATGAATTCTCCTTATAAATATCACAAACCTATTGAGCTATCTGAGGAGCGGTCCAACTCATACACCTGAGGAGTCTGTATGAGTAAAAGATGGTTCTGAATTTACCAGTCAGCAATCTTTCCCACAGAGTTCCAAGTCAATTGAACAATATTCTGGATTATCACTGAGCCATGAGAGCATTCACATGTTTTCTATCTGAGCCCAAGCTGCAGTATCCCTGCAGCTCGAACATCTTCTCTCTAGGTATGTTCATTTGACCACCCAGTTCTCATCTTGACTCATCCAAGAAGAGAAACTATCTTATGCTATCACAGATCCTATTCCAATGCACACACACAAGCACACACATATTTTACAGCAAGAGAAACTCCAGCGTCTGTTTAATTAATATAAATATCCTTCAGTCATACTTGTAGTGAAGGGAACTGTCCTCACTGTCAAAATTAATGATATTGAACTTATTTATTTGCATTGCAGTGGGGTTTAGAGACTTCAGGAAAAAAGTGAAGGTTTTACTGTGCCAGGCAATGTAGAGTTATTTAATAAAAGACAGCCCTTACAGCAAACAGCTCACAATCAATAAAGACAAGAGAGGTAAAAAGATAGGAGAAAATACTCTTTTATCAAATTCCAGCTTTCAAATGCAATATCCATTTGGAGTCATCACCTGAATGAAATCTAAGATCTGGAAGGCTACTTTTATTACTTGTATCCATAAATATTTATGGCAATTTAACCTCAAAATTCCCATGTGCTCAAGGCTTCATATACGCATTCAGCACAAAGGGAATTCAGAATGCATATCTGAGGGCATAATGGTTTGAGTAATCAATTCTGTATTTCCTTCAAAGAGCTAGAGCACCTTTTAATTGAATCCTCTGCTTTGTATCAAAATGCTGGTAATGTATACAGGGACATATAGCAAGTACTTCTTGCTAAAGGCTTGCCATGTCTGTTTTATTGTATCCTCTGCTTTCTTCCAGGCTCTAAAATACCACCTGACACTCCAGCTGTGAGAGTCCTGATGAAATTTTACAAAATAATACTTCATATTATTTTGAAATTTATGAAATGCTATATATTAGATGTAAATAAATTATGCTTGAGTCTTTCATTTTGCCTTCTGCTCCTTGATATATTGCAGTTTATAGACTCCAACCCTTCTAGTCCCTAAATTGAAGGAATAGAAATTTTCTCTTTATCCATGATGGCTGTGAAGTTTGTGCAATTCTGTGATTCCAGGAACTGAAACTTCCAAGGGCAAATGTAGATTATTAAGAAACTTAAAAGAAAATTGCCTTAACTTCATCATTCAGCAAGTTGCATCTGAATGGGTTCTTTACATCTGGCTGTACAGTTATCATTTCACAGTTTTGTTTTAATTTTTAAGACAGTTTTTAATAACTGATCATTCTGCATTTGTTGTATAATTCAGATATTTTCAAAGAAAAAACAGCTTAGACTAGTGAACCCTTTTAAACCTTTAATGGAAATGTAAACTCCCACTCACGAATCTATGTAATTATCTGTGCCAAAGCTGCTATATGTAATTGGCTGGGGCAGGGTAGCTCACAAAACTGTTATTCCTTGTTAAATGTCTTGTTAACAGAACACTGTTTAAGTGAAGCTCTGGTTAATACACTCACTATGAGAGTTCTGTATCTTGCAGAAGCACAGCATGTTGCCGTAGATGTTGTATTCCCATTTCAGATAAAAAGGGAAAACAATTCTTTTCTTTATGAGCAATAGGCTAGTGCCAGTAGAATAGAGAAAAGAAATCTCTCTTATCCTCATGGATCTCTCTTTTGTTCTAGACACTCTTTTGTGTACTTAGACACAGGGGTGAGCAAAAATACAGTGAAATTTTCGTGACTGATGGAATCTAGGATTATTTCTATCACTAAGTCAGATTCAGAGACAAAGAAAGTAACCAAAGAAAAAATTTTCAATACATTGATGTTGTCAATATGTGAAATCAGTGGAAGGGTTGCTTAAATGCTGATTTTGTTACATGGTTTAGAAAGAGTGTTAAAATAATTTATACAAGAAACAGAAATTATAACTGTTATAAAAACAGAATTCATAAACCAGAAATTTCCTATACTTCCAATATTTTTTTCTGCAGAAGACACTGAAATGCTAGAGCTCCACACAGACTAGAATATTCCATAAACCTCTATTTGAAACAATTTATAAAAATTTTTCACCTGAAATAGGATTACTCAGAATTTTCAGATGGCAAAATCAATTTCTGTAATCCAAACGTGCTGCTTAAAATTCCACAATTTTCCTTAAAAAGGAGAGAAATAATTAATAAAAACTCCTGATATATTGAAACAAACTGACTTTGTATCACTAGAATATGTGATCTTAAATTCCATTTAACTGCAGTGTAAACAATTCATTATTCAGCATCACTGAGATTCAGGAGCACTTGGGGACACTGTAATTGGCTGTTGTGCTTGTAGTGAGCTGGGGGAATATTTGTGAAAGAACCTAAATAAACTAGTTTAATCTGCTTAGAATATGAGCCTTAGTATTGAAAACCACTTCACTCGCCTTGACAAAGCCACCAGTGGCTTTTATGTGACTTATCAAGTCTCCCAGATTCTTCATTTTCAGGATCTGGGACTTCATTTGGGCTGTGCTAGAGATAATGTCTGAAAGTCTGTGATAGAGATTGAATATCTCATGAGTGCCAGAAGAAAGCACATACACAGAACCACCAAGTCATCATTCAATAAGTCGACTGTTGTTCTTTACCAGTTTGGTTTTGCTGAGTTCTACAGATTTTATTTCCAAATAAATGCATCAGCAGCAGTGATGGGAAAACATACCTGCTTCTTCCACTGGGAAAAAATAGAAAGAGACAGGAACGGTAGGAAGGATGAATAGGTGGCAGTTTGAAACACACAGCACAAGAGAAAGGAGCAAATTTTTATACCTGCATTTTTGATGTAAATTATTGACCATCATATTTGGCTACTGATCAGAGACTTGATTTCTCTAGGGGAGGTAGAGCCACAGACTTGTTTAGAGTAGGGCCTGGGCTGTTTTGGAAATGTAACTAAGATCTGTCTTACTGGGAATGTAATTTTACTTCTGGTATCAGCTCTTTTTCCTTTATCTACTTTGTGTTTGCTTTGACTTTGCAGACTGAGCTGTTTGCAGCAGAAACAACCTGTTTTTGTTTGTATTTGCAGTTTACAGCACAGGGAATCCCCACGACTGACTGGGACAGCTCAGGCTCTGCAGAGACATAAACAAAAGAATTTTAAAAACATTTTTTTCTCTTTTCTAAGTGTGTGAAAGAGTGTTAGTTTACACATGCATACGCACAAATGGTCCCACATCTGTTTGTTGCATCTTACTACAGCTCAAAATGCTCTCAACTCTTCAAATCAGAGAGAACTCATAAGTTGCTTGCTTACACAACATTGAAGGTGTTAAAAGTTGAAACTTTGATTTCTATGACTGCATGCAGCTGGGCAGATAAAAAACAAAAACACAGAATACAGCAAAGCACTGCCCATCTGTTCCAGCGGAAGTGAAGGAGGAGAAAGACAATGTCACATCCCCAGACCCCTTCCCCTCTCATCTCCATGGAAGATATCTTCTCCATAAACTCTGCAACAAGAGTAACAAGAGGAGCAAGAGTGCAAGTATAGAGACAACAGAATTTTCTCACAAAAAAAAAGTGTAACAGTCCTGCTGGGCCGCCATACTCAGGGCTTCCAGGAAGGAATGTGATAGATAATAAATAGTGTCCATAAACCAAAGGAATTTGCTACTTCATATGTTCCCACTGATTTACATTTGGAACCTCAGTGGTAGCCAGCAAGCCTGGCGGGTTAACAAAGTGGTACCTTTTGTGAGGAGCAGCAGCCACGCTCACAGGGCCTGTGGGAAGCAGAGCTGTCATGCCAATAAAATTATTCATGTACAGGGCAACATAAGGGCACTCCCTAGCCTGCTTGTAATCTTTTAATTTCATCTTGTGAAGGTTAAAGGGAGTCACAGCATGAGACACTAACGCTTTGTAGACATCCAGTTCCCTTTCTTTCTCTGATTCTTATTCTTCGCTTTACTGATAAGATCTCAGTAAAAGGCAGTGAGAAATAGGTTTACTGTAACCTCAGCAGCTCTGGTCATTTAGGGAGGCTATCATTCATTATGAATGGAAATGACAAGGCATGACAGAAATTCAAAGGCAGCCTTCACAATTCTGTCAATGAGAGGTAGTATCAAATTAATATAGCCATCAGTACACTGTGCCTAACTTTATGCAGACCCAAGGCCTGTGATTATCATGATGAACAATTTACTATATTTGTTAATGCAAAATGCTTTTCCTTAGGAAAAAAAAAAGTCCTTCACAAAGCAGATTAACTTAAATCTTAAAGGTAGGTTAGGTGAAGAGAGTACCATGCATATTTTACTAGGCTTTCTCTTTTTAAAATTTTTTTACTTTCCAAGAAAATACATTTCATTGCAGATATAAACATTTCCAGAAGAGTTCCAACGTAATGAGAATTAATACATTTCACAAAGTTCAGACAAAAATATTTTTGAAAACCCTTTGGTAGGGTAGAACTCAGGTTCATAGCTCTGGTCAGCTTAGGTGTCTTTCAGCAGTTTATTTTAATTATTTGGACTCATCTGAACATTTACATCTTCTAACTCCAAGGTACCATTTTAGCCAAAGGAAAGAAGAGCCAATTGTAGGACACAGTTATCTTGTTCAAAATAGAAATCTAAAATTTCCAAAAATGCCTAAATGTCTAAAAATCAGACAAACCATCCTTGTTGCTTTCTACCATGATCTCTAAAGGGATCTTGAGAGGAGTACTAAAAAATGGAGAATGTCATCATAAAATCATTAGCTGACCTGCTGGAAGGAAGCTCTGTGGAGAAGGACCTCAGGATCCTGGTGGACAACAAGACGTCCATGAGCCAGCAGTGTGTCCTGTGGCCAAGGACGCCAAAGGTATCCTCATTTCCATTAAGGAACGGCATTGCCAGCAGGTTGAAGGAGGTGATCCTGCCCCTCTACTCAGCCCTGGTGAGATGCACTTGGAGTGCTGTATCCAGTTCTGGGCTCCTCAGGACAAGAGAGACAGGGAGCTCCTGAAGCAGGTTCAGTGGAGGGCAACAAAGATGATTAAGGGACAGGAGCATCTTTCTCTCAAGGAGAGGCTGGGGGACCTCAGCCCATTCAGCCTTGAGAAGAGGCAGCTGAGAGGGAAGCTCATCAATATTCCTTCAGTTTCTGAAGGGACAGTGTCAAGAGGATATTTCCAGATTCTGCTCAGTGGTGCCAAGCAACAGGAGTGGAGGCAATGGACAGAAACTGATGCACAGGAAGTTCCACCTGAATATCAAGAAGAACCTCTTTACTGTGCAGGTGACTGAGCACTGGTACAGGTTGTCCAGAGAGAATGTGGAGTCTGCCTCACTGGAGATACACAAGAGCCACCTGGACACAGCCCTGTGCCACGTGCTCTAGGTTGACCCTGCTTGAGCAGGGAGCTTGCAACAGATGACCCACTGTGGTCCCTTCAAACCTTACCCATTCTGTGATTCTGTCATTCTGTTATCTATAGTGCCAACTGTGCTCAAAACAAGAACAGTTTGGTGAATGTGCGTGTACCTGGAAAACAGGAGACTCAGGTTCCAGTCTATTTCATATTTGGTGTGACTTTGGGCTCAAATTTCCCCAAGACAAAAAGCATAGAACTTTGACTAATTTTAAGTGAGCAGGTTATTTCCCTTTACCTCCTCCACATTTACAAAAATAAGCAAAAAGCTCCAATGTTTGTCCTGTAGCATTGATCAGAAAGCTAACATTTGCTGTGAAATTGAATTATTTTGGACACTAAAAGTGCTTCTTGATGAAATGCACAAACGTTTCATAGAAATAGGGAGGTTTTATCCACCAGTGAGATTAAACACCTCAAGAGAGGAACATGGAAACTGCCTAATAATTTGCAGTTACAGTCTAGAATAATGTAGGACAAATTCCAGTGATGTGAATGTTTCACTGGTCTAAAACTAACTTGCTGCTTTTGTGTCTCCAGGTCTATTTGTTTCTACCTTAGATTTTATGAAAATAATAGCGAGTGATCAGCTGTCTTCCAGTCCCACCACGTCCCTTAATAATTTTCAGAGGCATTTTTCTTTTCAGTACTAACTCAGAGAGAAGAAATGGTGGCATTTTGACCCTGGCTGGATGTCAGATGGCCACCAAAGCCACTGTATCGCTCCTTCCTCAACTGGACAGGAGAGAGAAAATAAAATAAGAGGTTCAGGAGTCAAGATAGGGATAGCAAGAGATCACTCACCAATTACCAGCATGGGCAAAGCAGATTCACATTAGCAAGATTAATTGAATTTATTAAAAATCAAAATTAGAGTAAGATAATAAGCAGACAAATCTTAAAAACCCCTTCCCCCAACCCCTCCCTCTTTCACGGGCTCTACATCCTCCCTGCAGTGGCACACGGCAATGGGGAATGGGCGTTAGCTCATTGAGTTTTTTCTGCTGCTACTCAGGGATAGGAGTGAGATCCCACCCACAGGAGGCAGTCCTCCATGAACTTCTCAAATAGCAGTTCTTCCCACAGGCTACAGCTCTTAACAAAGTGCTCCAGAGTGCATGAGTCCCTTCCATGGGGCGCAGTGCTCCTGGATCCAGCTGCTCCAGTGTAGGGCCCCCATGGGGTCACAAGTCCTGCCAGAAAACCAGCTGTAGTGTGGGCTCCTCACACCACAGGTCCACAGATCCTGCCAGGAGTCTGCTCCAGCACAAGCTTCCCATGCAGTCTCAGATCTCTTTTGGGCATCCACCAGCCACAGTGTGGGGCTCCTTCACAGGTTGCAGGAAGTCTGTTCTCCTTCATGGTCCTCCAAGAGCTGCAGGCGAATCTCTGCTCCTGCACTTGAAGCACCTTCTCCCTCTCCTTCTTTACTGACCTTGGTGTCTACAGGGCTGTTTCTCTCACATATTCTCACTCCTCCCTTCTCTGGCCACAATTACTTCTGCTCAATTTTTTTTTTTCACCTTCCTAAATATGTTACCACAGAGGCTGATTGGCTCAGCCTTGGCCAGAGACTGGTCCATCTTAAAGCTGTCTATTGGCTCTGTCTGACATCAAGGAAGATTCCAGAAGCTTCTCACAGAAGCCACCACTGTAGCTCCTCCCCTGCTACCAGAACCATGCTATGAAAACACAGTGAAGAACCATATATAGAATGTGGGAACGGGAATCAAGTAAGACCATTTTGTCTCAGCAAAGTTGGGAATAAATTTGGGAGTACAGGTTACAGTCTCAAGTTCTGATAACTGCTAGCTTATCAAGCAGCAGCCTCAGCCAGCATTTCAAACTGCTATGTTCACATAATTAATGTAAATATATTCATAAATAATTATCAGAGGATCGGGGTCATAAGATTCAATGTATTAACAAGGATTTATCCAACACAAACTAGACAGAAACAATATTTATACTTACCTTTGCTCTTTCTCCTTTCCAGCTTTCTTTTTCTCTTCCAAGCTGTGTATTGGTCTTTCAAGGAAAGACCTACAACCCAGATATGTAAACACAGCAGAAGATTAATTTGGTGTGAATCAGGTTTTACTTGCATGAAACAGTGGTAAAATTCAAATTCCCTGGTCATATACTGCTTCAATAAGGCATATTTTAATGTCAAAATAAGAGAGTAAAGAGTGTGACTGTCCTTCATTCTCTCTTAGGCGTAGAAGGTCTCTGCCAATTTTTCTTCCCTCATTTGAGAAAACAGGTTGCAGAGAATTCAGAGGGGCTCTGTAAGTATCATCAGAGGCTTAGAGATCATGGTCTATGGGAAACACTGAGTGAGCTCAGCTCTACTTGTCAAGTCAGAGACAAAGAGATTGAGGAGAGAACTGCTAAAAGTTTGGCACAGAGATGAAACCAATAACCATTTTCAATTATAGATAGAAGACAAGTAAAGATCTCAGGCTGTAATAAGGGAGAGCCAAATGAAACATTTTAAAAGTAATGATAATGACCTGCTGAAATAAACAGATGGTCTGGGAAAGTTGTGGAACATCCATCTTCTTCCTTGAAGAATAGGCTGGACAAACATCTGCCAGGAATCATTTAGGCAGACCTTCTGCCCACGGAGACAAATCATATTGCTGAATGGCAGCTGTGGTAAATAGGTATGATACATATTGACAAAATTGAATCAGTAATTAATATTGATACAGTAATATTTGGAAATAATAAAACGGTTAAAGGTGTAATGCCAAGAAAGAAAGGGAGAGGAGGGGTTCCCTCCTTCTCCTGCAGATGTTCAGAACACAAAGAAGCAAGAGATAACTATTACTAAATTCATTTGGAAGAAGGGAGAATTTGGTTGGACACCAGGAAAATGTTAATTATATAGATTTATTGCTTTAATGTTAGAACATAATATTGACTCATACTATACCAGCTTGGTGTGCATGTGTAATCCAAAAGGTGAACTACAGGACACCGAGGAAGAGGAGAGGCCTTCCTCAAAAAAGATGCCCAAAAAGTGGTACGACCCCCTAAAAGAATGGTGGAGCAGGCGTGGTAAAGGTGGTGATGAGGGCAGTGATACAAGTGTGACGAATTGAAAATGAGAGGAGATGGTAATGACATAAAGCATAAAAAGGGAGAATTTTAGCTTGGCAAGCTTGGACGTGAGGTGACGGGGGTCAAGCCCTGCCCTCCATACCCCACGCGTACCCCACACGGTTATTTTTTGCTTATGCGCTATTATCAGAACCAAATTATTCCTTATTTTAACCAAATTATATTGTCAATATTTTGAGTGTATTCAATTTTATATATATTAAGCTGCTTAATTAAAATTGGTGTTACATGTAATTTTGATTTTTTTTTTTTATTGGATAATTGAGCAAATATAACACAGCTTTATACTTTCAGCCATAAAAGAATAATTTTTAGTTTCTTAAGGCTGTTTTAAAAATTGTCCTACTCCAGATAACTGAGAAGGCTGAGGCTTGCTGTGACAATCACCAGTTTGGATAAAAAAAGCAAGACAATTCAAGGAAAGAGTCCTTCTTGAGGCTTCTTCAGCCAGCCCAGTTTTAATAACTCTTGCTCTCATCCAATCATAGACAATATGGCAGTGAGAAACCCCCAGGAGCCAAACTGTGGAGCTCCTGAAACATCAGGTGTTGTTCACACACTTATGCACAAGCACGTAGTCAATCTACTAGAACAGATTTAATTGAAAATGAGCTTTATTGTCATCTTCCTCTGATTAAATTGGAAATGGGAAAACAAACGTTGGAATGTTGGGACAAGTTTTCATTTGCACTGATAGTTTTGGTACTGCTTTCTTCCTAAAAGGAAACTTTAAGAAGCTGGTAAAGAGAATTTGTTGTCTTTTAATATTGACAAAGTTAGGAAAACGGGCTATAATGCAAATAGGAATTGAGTGTATTTAGTACTTTGGCTAGATTTGTACTTTCACAATGGTGCTTTTCTACTGTTCTGGTGCTATTAGGAACTTAAGGAAAGTATTAATGAAGTATAACTGCATTTTGCAAGACTGCACACTCAAAGAGATCTTAAAGGAATTCCAGTGTAAATGAGAATCTTGGCAACTATAGCTAAACTGTGTTGGCTTAATTGTAATGTGGTTACTCAGAGACAATTTAATCTTTTGAAAAATGCAGAGGAATTTTAGTGAAAAGAAGATTTTAAACTGTTCTTCGTAGTAGGGTTGAAACTGTATTGAATAAAGAGTCCCTCCACTGGAAGCCTCTGTTTTCTGGGATTTGCAGCCCACTGGTGATGATCTGTTTCTGAATCCTTTCCTGTCACCAAGGTCAGGCTGACAGGCCTGTAGATTCTCCTCCTGATCCTTCTTGTCCATGGGTGTCATACTGGGAAACCTGCAGTCTGAGACATCCCTGGTTAGGCAAGTAAATGACAGAAAATGGCTTGGTGAGCCCTTCCAGCAGCTTCCTCAGTTGCCTTGGGCACATCCCATCCAGCCCCATAGACTCATGAGTGTCTAATTGGCATAGCAAGTCACTAACCATTTCCCCTTGGATTATGGGGGCTTCATTCCTCTTCCTAACATGTTCTCCAGCTCAGGTGGCAAAAAAGACATTAAGTACCTCTGCCTTTTCCTCACCCTGGCTCGCTGTGTTTCCTCCAACATCAAGATGGAAATTTGCCCTAGCCCTCCTTTCTTTGCTGATATTTCTATCCTGAAGGGAAAAGAAGGTCATTTAGACACCAGCCTCCATGCAAACAAACAGTTCTTTACTTGAAATCTTAAAATTCTAATTTAGTTTAATTTTTTTCTTATGCAGGTACATGCCCACCAACTCAGATGATTTGGAATTCAGGGAATAAAGCTAGCAAAAAGCAGAGCAGAGCATTTATTAGCTAGTCCTAGAGAAAGTTTGTCCTGGGAAGTCAAAAGAAACTCTAATAGTGCATCTGATTCTCAGTGATTCTTGAAACTGTTTTACAATCTAAAAAGCATGGAGGACATGTTCAAAGGCATAAACACAAATCAGGAACCAAGCTTCCATTAAAAGTCATCAAGAGTCTGACACCCAGATACCATTTGTTCCTTTGAAAATCTCTTCCTGCATCAATTGCACTTACTTTCACTTCAGAGCTGCAGCACACATCTAGAGTGGCATAAAATATCCTAAAGAAGAAGAACATCAGCCTGAGTGGGGAAAAGGATAGCAAGTGGTGATCTACAGAGCTCACACAGCCAGGAAGCACCAAGCTAACCAGGGTGCAGCCTGGGAAGTAGCAGGAGAAAGCAAGGGGAAAAATTAGAAGAAAGGTAATGAAGAGAAATCTGAACCAGAATGACTTTTTAGCTGAAGATGAATAGTGGGTACCTAATGAGTGACAATGAGAAAGAGAAAAGTGATGCTGGCAATGGGAAGAAGGGATGGATCATTACAAATGGCTGTGTTTTCTCTCCCCTGTCCAGCTGGAGAGGGGAGTGATAGAGATGCTTTGGTAGGTGCTTAGCATCCAGCCAGGGTCAATCCACCACTCCACTAAAACATTCATCCCAACTTCAGCTCAACACTCCACTTTGTATCTGGACACCAAAACCATCCCTTTCTTTCTTCTTTCCTTTCATTTATTCTAGTGTACTTTTTTTTGTTGTTGTGCAGCAACTGCAGCACTGAAGACAGTAATTGGTTGTCTTTTGTTCCACAAAGAGTCTGACATGACTTCCCATGGCGCCACAGTCACTCTGTTAAGTGTGAAGGCCCCAGAAGGCTGATGCTTTAAAAAATAAAATTGTATGTAGAAAAACAAAGAAAAAAGTGAGGGTTCAGAGGAAGATCGGGATGAAAAAGAGGAAGACTGGGAAAATAAGAACAAAGAGAGATTGAGTCTGATCACCAAATTTCCAGTCTGATGTTTTCCCTGTAGAGCATTTAAATCACCTGCTCTTGTTTGGCAATTCCAAAACCATTTTAGGCTTACTGAATTCTGAGGGAAAAAAAAGATATTTTGCATAGATGCCAGTTCTGAGAATTCTGTAGAAAGTCAAAGAGAGCATTTCCTCAAAATGCTGAGGCTGCAAGGAAATAATAAAAAATCAAAGGTTTATTGCACAGAAGGAGAAGCATATAAGGTGGATCTTTAATAAGCAGAGGATTTGCTTTATTTAAAAAGGGCTTTTCAAAAGGAAAACACCAACATATCAGAGGAATTTTTTCCTAGGAATCCGTATGCAGAGTACAGACCCCAAAGCAACACATTTTCCTTAACACTAATATAATACTACAATAATTCAGATAATCAATCAAATTAAAACAACAAATCTCCCAGAACAAAAGATTGGGAAAATGATTGTGTCATTTTTCTTTTTGGTGATACTTTCTCTTTCAATATAATGATGCCTTAATTGTATTTTACCACAATAACACGTGCCAGTGGTAGCATTCCAGCTGTGATCAGAATCCAGTACTAAAAATGAGGCAGCCTACATATCTAGGCTAAGTTGAATATATGAAAGAAGAGGAAAGATAATCTCCTATTCTGTGTGCATAATATCTTTCCCTATATGTATTGTGGCTACGCTCAGAGAACTTTTACGATTTCATTTTCTTTGTATTTCTCCCATGAGAACTGCATCCTCAAACTTCCTATGGGATAATAATACCTATCAAAAGAAAGGGATCTAAATCAAGGCAGAATGGTAATACATTTTAGCTGAGATTTCAGGGAAACAAAAGAAATCTGAGGGTTGATATTGAATATATTTTTTACAGGATTCAGAAGTGTGTTGTTGAAATATCACATAAAGAAGGGCTGGTGAGTAACAGCAAGAATGTGTCAAAAAGCAGGCAGCACTCCAGCCATTGATGCTCAGACTGTGAGAAGAGAGGAATGAGATGAGGACTGACCATTTCCAAACTTATATTAGACACAGTGAGGCTCTGTGAGTAAGACTGCAGAATGAAGCCACCACTCCAACGTACATATAAAGTTGTTCTGCAATCAAGGCAAAAAAATTGTAGAAAATAATGTCTAAAGAGGGGAGCAATTCCAATACTGCAGCACAGAATAGGCTTCGGTGAACCTATTTAATATGTCTTTTTGGAGAACAGATGAATTCCACTCAGTGGAATTCTTTCACAAGTGAAGGGATTTATGAGAGACCAGAGGGTTCAATAATGTAGGCTGGATAAAGAAAGGGTGAGAGACATATCCTATCCAGTAATATATCTGGAATGAATTGCTAAAGTACCAGTCATACGAGGGAATCTAAAAGAACTTTCCAAGTTATGTGAGAGTTTTGAGGTGATGATACCACTCGTTACAAGAGGACGACCCTGATTGTCTTTCCTAACCATTAGAATCAATAGAGTGTAGAATTGACTGAGATGTTCAACACTATGATTGTTCATGTTCTGTGTAACAAGAGCTGACTCTCTAATTGAAAGGTAGCAGTATTCTTCTGCAATATTTTCAGAAAAACATTCATTCACTGTTAAGCCACTTATTCACTCAGACAAACTAAAATGACTTTGTATTATCTTCTAGTGATGAGTAAAACTTGGGCCATATCTCAATAAATGCAAGAAAACTATAGGACACTACAGATTTTCTGGAGGTTTTATATCTGAAGTATTTGAAACTTCACAAATTTTTATACAAAGCCATATATTATCTCCTTTCTTATTTAAATTATTGGCTCAGTTCAAATCAATGGCAAAAACTAAGTGGACTACTCAAACCATAGGCACTGTGCTAGACAGAATAAAATCCCTTTTCATCTTTGTACTTTTGAAACCTTTAAATAAATAATTATTACAGATTCTACTCTCTCTTCTCCACTCTATGTTTAAGATTTCAGGGGAGTGCATGCATTTTTTTGTTGTTGTTTCTAAACACACTCTTGCCCATAATCATTACAGATTTGGAGTAACTGTTTATGCAAGGCAGAGGTCCAGCAATATTTTAGACACAGTAGTAGCAAATTAAGCTTACTGCAATACAGCAGCCCAACCTTCTGAGGTTATATGGTTCCCAGCATAAAAGCATTTTGGAAACAAGTATTACATTATAAATCATTTATGTGGGTACTTCCAACAATATGAAGAGTGGAACGCAAGGAAGAGGGACATATTTCAGAAAGACTCTAATCTGGTTTTACATTAGAGGTACAAGAATAGAAAGTGAATAACCATCTATCTCAAAACCAGAAATGGTAGCACATTATTTGCTATGCTAGGAGGAATAAGTGTGCCACAAGTTTTGTTGTTCAAGCTTTGCTTTATTTATTTATTTATTTATTTATTTATTTTAATAAAGTTACTACATGGTTAATACTGTTAATAATTTTAACTAAAGCGACTACTAAAAAGATCTGGGAATCTGAGCTATTTCATGCAATAGTGGCTATTGATATACTTTGCTAAGAACTCTCTCAGCACTCTGTGTCCCAACATTCTTTTAGTACCAATTAAACTATGTAATTTGCTGGAAATCAGCTGCATCCCTCAGGTTCATCAGATGTTGCTCATAGGCAGCCTTTAACTGTCCCAGAAATAAGAGCGACACAATGACCAGTGGGGTTTTCAAATGTACAAACAGCTATACCCCCAGACCAGCTCTTCTGGTTGATGTAGCTCCTCCACCACACACAGTGAACTGTCCAGGGCTGGAAGGGATCCCACTTCCTTAATTGAAGTTGTCAGCCATCACTGAAATCAGCCTTGACATAAGCCCCTCAGATCTCATGGAAAGAGAGTGGAACCAGCTGAGGGTACACACAGAAATGTTCCCCTGTGTATGTGAATCCTGGGCCCACAATCCACCTGCATTTATCTGATACCTTCTTAAAAAAGACTCCTACTCCTTTTGCCCACTGTTAAGTTTCTCCTTTCCACTCCAGACAGGCTTCAATAGACTGAGATGCTATCCTGAGTTTAATCTTCCAACTAGACTTGATGTTTTAAAATGGCAAACTCAGGTGGAATGCATCCTTTGTGTAAACCTCATCTTCGCCTCTTGCCCAGACCGTTTATTCCAATTATCCAGGCGCATGAAAAAATGAGTTATCTTCACCACTAAATATCTCTGATTAGCACATGCTTCTTTTAGTTCTGATTGCAATTCTTTCTGCTTTGAGGACTCATGGTATGAGAGATATTTTATATGTTAATGCAACAGCAAACCCATAGTTAAACTGATGAGACCTGTCAGCACCTCAGCACTCAATGGAAGGTGGAATTTCTTGCAGTTTTGCAGGAGAGAAACAAATTTGAGGGGATGACTGGACATTGCCATCCTAGGGAGAAAACAGCTGACTCAGAATAGCTCTCTCATATAAAACTTTAAATAAGTAAATCCCAAATATCCATTCTCTTGACTCAGACATGGACCTTCTCTGCTTTTCATTTCTCATGTAAGGATGAGAAATCAGCCAGATTTAAGCCTGAGATACATCTACAGCATCTTAAAATCCAATGCCCTTTTCCATTACTCACATGAAACACTTCAGACCTTATGTACAGCTCCTGGGATCCATTTAAGAGAAGGAGACCATTAATCAACTAATTACGCTGAACAAGGATGGGGGTGAGAGATTGAAGGTGCCCAGTGGCTTCGTGGCTATTGCTGTGTGCCAAGTCCCTGACATTTTCATTGCTGTTCTTGACTTCACCTTTGCCTGGTTGTGCAAGTCTGCTATTTGGGGTGTGACCCAGCTAACACCTGGGACACTTCATTAATGTGTCTAGTTTTATCAAGGTTATTCCAGACATTCCAAAGCATTTGATTTGGGCTTACAGTTAAGACCCACTTCCAACATCTGTTGATGGATGTCTGAATACTTTATCCCACTCCCTTTTGCACGCACTCACTGAAGACAGAGAGCAGTACTTGAAGCATGTAAAAAGGAGGGTGGTCAATGGTGCAGGACCTCAGCTGGGAAAGGGAGTGCTCCCTGAAACAGCAGCACTGTCCAGTGCTGTATCCGTATACACTTGGGGTGAGACACTCACCCAGTTTCAATCACACTGTCAGTCTTTTCTCATGGGAAAACTTTTCACTTTCTCACTCCACTGTGCCCCTCCTCCAGTCAGTCTATAGGTTCCCTGAACATGAATAAGCAGAACCATGCAGGACACTGTACACAGAATCCGACCAGAGATGCAGTGGACTAATACTTGCTGATATTTACTGAACATGTTTTCCCTGGTAGACATTTGGTGTTTCACAGTTACTGTTATTGACATGACGCGATAGGACTGTGTCTAGTTGTCATGTATTTAGCCTGTGATTCACTAGAACATGAAACATTTTTCATTTCCTGACCTTTTCATGTAATGAAATCTGACTTGTTTGTAGAAATCTAGTTTCTTTTTTTTCTGTACTGTGAATGAGTCTGCACCTTGAAGTCAAGTTCCATTTCTGCTACTCCAGCCTCCCAGTTCATCCACTTTCTTCTTCATGGTCAAGTTTATTTGAACATTGCTTAAATAATTAGCCAAATTATTGGCCAAAAACAACTTTTAGGGTACCAGTCTTCAAGATTGGTACCTAGACAGATAGATCCCTTATGAGCTTTCTTCTAACCTCCCTCCAGCTTGATAGTTTTCTTACGTGCATCTCATTCTGTTGCATCCATTTTAACTAGTTCTTGCCAAGCTCAAGCTTTGTACTGAATGTTTGTCTCCTCTAGTTTCCTCATGACTCCTTAAGAAATGTTTTACTTTGATATAGATGAACTGTTCCTACAAAATTTTCTTTCATTCTTTAGAAAATCACTTAATTTCAGAGAAATGAAACTAGGTTAACATATCACAATCTGCTTTTTCTAGCCCTATATCACAATTTTTCCCATTTCCGTAATATAGTTATATGTAATTATCTTTCAATTTAAAAGTTATTCTTGGAGTTTTACACACTATTGAGCTCAGATAAACAGACATCAGTCCTGGGTCACTTTTATCCATTTTTCTAAATTCAGGCATGCCGTTTGCTATTCTCCAAGTAAGTAGTGCCCTCTGAAGATGATGATTAACTACAGCCTTACCTTTAAATCTTTCAGTACTCAGAAGGAAATTGTGCCATATCTTCCAATGTGAGCTCCTAACAATATCCAAAGCATTCTGCTGTGTGGGATTATTTCCACCAGCCCCATTATTTTCCCCAACTTACATCATGTTTTGGGCATGCAGTGCTGTTATATTTTTATCAGAAAGCTTTAAGTACAATTTGCAAAAAACCCAAGGCAGTGTGTCAACTGAATCTGAATATCCACCCAGGTCCGTTTGATAATGGTCTTGAGGTGATACCTGCTGTATCAGGTCTCTAGACCTGAATTGATGTCTCTATTCTTTCATTTCACAGAGATGTTAGCTGTACATAGATAACTTCAAGCCATTCATGGAGTAGTCATTGCTCACCCAGTAGCTTTGGAGATTCCTGTCTGACAAACAGGGTGCCCAAGAGAATCAATGGTTTTGCTGGGAACTTCACATGTAATACGGCAAAGCCACCTTCTGAGACATTTAATTTGATTTTGATGGAAACTCCAAACACTACTTTAACCTTTGTAACTTTATGGGAGATCAGAAAGACTAGCTGCTCAAATATTTTTTGACATACATTGTAAGGGCTTTATCAGGTATCCATACATTTCAACACCCCCACCTATTAGAGAAGTGAACATAGAGACTGCATTTTAGAAGATTTGATAAAAATTAACTGAATCTCATGACTTTTAGGAGTAATTTGTAATTGTTTTTTTTCCCCTGACTTTCATCATTTTATGATTTTTCCCTTCACTGCAGGTCAATCACTTTTCTTTTGGATATTATGGATTGTATTTACCCTGCTGTCCTTGATTAGGTATGTCAGCTCTGAACTGTGGTGTCCTCTGACCTCCACTACTTCCTCCAATAAGTTTGAATGACCTCTTTTCAGGTCACTGTGACCTAATTCCAACTGGGTGAAACAGACTTTTTGCCTAGATTTCTTCTAAACATTTGAGAAATTCTTCTTTCTTTCTCCAAAGTTTTTATTCTTCTACTGCTAAATCACTGCTGTAATGTTCCCAGCGATGTCTTCATTGCAAAAAAACAGGCTAAGCAAGGAAATAAGATCCATCTGGTCTGAAAAGCATGAGCAGACCTTTCCTGAACTTTGTGTCTGTGTCATTTATTATTGTTATCCAGGAAGATCTGTACTGCAAGAACTCTGTTTATCTCAATAATTCTCCTGTATTTGTTCAACTCCAGAGTTTTCCAAAAGTCAGGAAAGGTATTATATAAGCATGAAAGGAAAATAGCTATTGTCTTTAACTTTCTAGCTAATTATTTTTTCCTAAAAATGTGGAATGTTGAAGTTTCTGTGTTTTCAAGATTTTGTCAACATAGGAAAGCAATAACAGCAAAGTTCTGTGCTGATAGCCCTATAATTGTCTTTGTAACTGTCTCTATAAACCCTTGGTCAATGTCATAGCCTGTGATCCTTTCCTTCCTTCCTGCCTGACTGGCTCGCTCCCTCCCCCACCCTCTGAAAGTGCTGTAAACAAAAGCAAGAAAAGGAGATGGGAAAATGTGCTTTAATACAAAAGTAAAAATGAAAAAAAAAATATGTATAACCATTTTATATATTAAATTTCCCTAGTATCACTCACACTCAGTTGACAGTCTAAGCCAAACTGTAAATTCTTTTATTTACTTTCAAGGATTTTTATTGTCTAGTGTGGGTATCTTTTTAGCTTCATCCCACACCTGTATGTTCTTTCTGAGCTTGGGATCTAGCCCTACTCAAACAGCAGGAAAAACTAGAGGCACCTGACACAGACCACACCCTCAGCAGGGCTGTTTCTGGAGAAAAACCCAAATTTAATTCTGAGATTTTCTTTATTTATGAAGTAGCTATGTGAAAAATAAAACCAGTTGAGGGAGATAGCTGGAGGAAAATGTGAGTGCCCTCTCTTCACCACTCACTCAGCATTGCTGCGGGGCCTTTCCTTGAACCAGCAGCTCATGCACTTCAGCCAAGGTGGTTTGAGAGCTGCCTTGGAAAGCGGAGTGCCACTTCAGTTGAACATATGCAGGAGCTTCCTCTTGTCCTCGGGCAATCAAGGTCTCACTGACTGCCTCACCCAGGAAGTTCTGGCAGCATTTATACTCTCTTCAACCAACAGGAAAATGTGACAATAAAGATGCCATGTTTCCTCACAGGACTTTCCTCCATCAGCAAGAAACCAGGGGAGCTGCTCACTTGGCTCAATGAGTAAGCCCCATTTAGATAAAAGTATAGGCAAAGAATTCCTGCAACTATGTTGACACCCATGATCAGTAATCAATAAGTGCTGCAAGCCATAAGAGGTGCTAAGTCCCTTATTTTGGCTGTTTCTTTGAATATATAACATCTAACAAGCATCCATATGATTTTATGGATTCCAATGGTTTCAAAAGGATGCCACAGAGAACAGACTGGTTTTGAACCCACCACGTAAAAACATACTCTTATGTGCCACTTATGTTTAAAGCTCATCACCAAATGATACTGCAAATTCCTCTTTCAGTCACAGAAATAGAAGCACAGGAGGGATTTGCCCACAGTTGTGGACGCAGTTAGTGGAAGAGCAGAGGGTTTGATACCCACAGCTCCAAACTCAGAGCACAGCACCTCACTGTGTGAATCTTTCAGCCTCTTTTCTTTCATGCACCTGCCTGTAGTTAATGAAATTACCTGATTTTCATTTGCCAGTGTGCTGGGCTCTAGGAAGGGAAGCAGGAGGAATCAGCTTGTGTGTCAGCTCTGAAATTTCAAAGGTACAATTTTTATACTGGGATTTATGCAAATTTTAAATCTGTTATACAAACAGTATTAACTTTCATAAATTTTTATTCTAACAATTACATCACATACTGTCTTTCTGGGCATATTTTGATATTTTTGATCTAAAAATCTACATCTGTGTGGAGGATACAGCCTGTAATGGGAAATAAAACCTATAGAAGTTATCATTATTCTCCTGATACATTTTCCTTTGTTTTTAAAGATATTTGGAGTTTGATAAATTTTTGAGTTTGGCCCAGAACCATGTTGCATCAGCCTGTGATATCAGTTTCTGATTGATTGTGACACAATGTTGTGCCACCAGTGACACAGAACGTCACAGGTAATGTTTCATGCTTTTCCCCTCTTTCTGCTCATTGGTTCCAAAACAATTAGAAAAAACAAAAGTGATCCTGTAAGAGTGGTGTTTTCATAATGGATAAGTAATCCTGCTAGATTATACTGTATTAGACTAGATTATACTGTATTGAAAACCAAATACAGTTGACAAGAGTTTTGCCAAAATAATTTTTTCAATAAAAATTTTCCTTTTAACCAGACCTTTTAATGAGCTTCATCTGTTCTTTAATTTCTCTTCTGACACATACAAGCAATTCGTATTTCATGAAACATTATATCTAAAAATTAGATCACCAGTTCTTCCAAATGAAATACAAGGGATTTCATCTTCAGAAAATCTGTTTTTCACAGGTTAACTAGCCAGCATATACTAAAAATGTATACAACTTTCAGATCTCTTAGAGGGAGACAACACCAAAAGAAAAGTCACCATTTCTTTGGTTTGCTTTGAAAATTGGAGTACATGTCTCTCTTATTGTAGCAGATAGGAAGAAGGAGAAGATTTTTTCCTCAGCATAGAAATCTCTGACTTCTGGTAGTGACTAAAATATAACCAGCACCCCTCCCTTCACCCCAAAACACCACCACTACCAAAAACCTAAAATCCACCCCCCCTGCAAAAAATCACTTTTTTTTTTTTTTTGTTCCAAATGTACAGGGTGTAAAATGCTGTTAAACAATATTCAATAAGTTCTTTTTGGATACCAGCCTTCAACCAGCTCTTGTGTGCCAGGTCCTCTGCCTCTTACTACATGGCTGCAATGACAGAGTTATGTTTAATGTCTCTTGTTTTCCTTTCTTTGCAAGTTCTGCAAAACAAATGCCTCCCACTTCTCCTCTCAGGTCTTTGTAGGTGCCTGCCCCTGTCCAATTTCCATCACTGGAGATTTTAAAACCAGACCTTCTTTAGCTGCAGGTTCTAACAACTCATGAAGAAGTATGTACAGTGAGGTACTAATTAGCTTTGTGATAGAGTACATTAACTGAACATAAATGCTAATATTAAGCATGGGAGAAGGGCTTCTTCAGAAATATTAACATATCTCAAGCTCAAACAACTTATTTTGTGATTTAAAAAGGCTTTATTATCAGGGCTTTATTGCTTATATCTGACTTGCTCTTCTTAATCTCTGAGTTGCTATGCGTGTGTATCTAAAGCCGCTTCAAGCCACCAAGTGACACTTTTTGAAGGGCAATATTCCTGGGATCAGGGTCAGAAATATCCTCTGTAAGATCAGCTCTGCAGTTCCAGAAAGGCTAGGCAAGTGTGCGAGCATGAAAATATGTAACAGAGTGAGGAGGAAATCTGCATGAGAAACTGAGGAGTTTTCTCTGAAGGAAAGTTCCATGCCCCAGTTACCCCATCGTCACCAGTACGGGGTGCCAAAGCACGTCAGTGTGCTATATAGAGCCCGTACTGCCTGCACTTCACACATTAGGAGAGAGGCTCTGAAACTCATTTCTGCTTAAGTACCTGTGGTGTTTGCAGGGCAGACCACAATCTACTTCTCACTCTGACAGTCTCTGAGACTTCTCTGACAGCTCTGAAAACAGATCTCACTCCTGGCATATTAGCAGAGCCGAAAGCAACAGTTACATCTTGCCATTACCTACAGCTGATTTCATTGGAAAGCATCTTGTGTCTTTCAATCTTTGAACATGATTCAACTTGGACTTTCAGCCTCCCAGGAAAATGACTTGTTCTTATGTCTAGCACTAGCAAGTGTGTGGTTCATAGGCTCACAAGGAAAACATAAGTGCTAAAAACATTCTGTCGTGTGTTAACAAGTCCCGCACCTTACTGTCTACTGCTCAATTACTGACGTGTTCCGTGAGAGCAACTATGTTGTCTCTCAGAATTCATTTTGCCAAGCTAGAAAACACCCTCCCTTCTAGTCTCCTCTCACAAACTATGTCTGTAGTTATTCCAATCCTCTTTTCCCTGCAGCTGCTCTTGCTTCCACATCTCCTGCCTTTATCTGACTGACTGTACCTGTACACAGGCATCTATTATCTATCTATCTATCTATCTAGTCTATCTAATCTCCTGCATGCCTTGCAAAATGGTGTTAGCAATCCCCTCTCCCTGTTGAAAATGTTTTCTGGCATTTGGGCTTTTCATGCTCATATCTTATTGATTCTTGACAGCAATTCAAAAAATAATTATCTACATAAAAATACATTGCTCCTTTTTAAAGGATGGCACTGAGTTTACTGAAGAATTTCCTGTTTGTTCCTTGCATTATTTGCTCATTTCAATTATTCAGACCTGTTGATAGCATTTTTTTTCTTTCTGTTAAATTCCAGCCCTTTTTCCTGCTGCTGATGCTCTTTAACTGTCTGTTATCCGCTCACATCATTAATATACAAGATTATTACAAAGCTACTAATTAATTAGAGTTCACAAGATCTGTTCCAAGGGAGTCTCACCACTCTGCCACCAGGAGAATGCTTCCTCATCCAGCACAGCCTATTTTCACAGCAGAACAGTGACTGAAATATGTGTTTCTAATGGCATGGTATCTTCCTGCAGTTAAATTCTCTGTGTGGTCACAGTAATTACGACCTCTCGGATATCAAGTGCCTTTTTGTAGCCTACAGCACACCAGGCACCACTTTCAGAACAGGGTGAAAGATGTGGGCTGTGCAGCATCTCTCAGAGAAATACATCATTACTCTGTCTGTCCCTGTAAGTGTGGTGGTATTCTCACTATTTCCTATTTGCATACAGAAGGGTTGTGTCTGATGCAGCTTTCCCTCACCTGGCCTGATCCTGACCCCCACCCACAGCCTGACACCCCAGCCCATCCTTGGCAGGTTTTCACCTCCAAGGAGGTGCCCAGTGCCCAGGACTGGGGCTGCCCCTGTTTCCCCTGGCTGCCCAGAGTTTCTCACTGGGGAGGTAGAAAAGGCTCTAGATGGTGAGGTCCTGCCCTACCTCCCCAGGGGACTACCACACCTCTTGTCCTGAGGGAGTTGCTGCTCTTCACAGTGTCCCAGCATCTACCACAGTAAAGTTGCAGCTCTCTGGTGTGAACTGCCTTTCCCATTTTTTATCAAAATGTGTTGTGTTCATCCATACTTGTCTTCCATAGGTGTGATACTGCATAATCGTTTTTATTGCCCACATTTCTGCATACCACTTAACCCAGGGTTATGAACAGAATCATCTGCATTCCTATATTCCATACTATATTTCATGCCAGCTGGGGTTTGGAGGTGAAAAATCATGTTTTGTGGGAATCAAGTCTTTTAGTCATTTTATCTGTTCTATATTTGTACACATATGAATATGAATATGCTAACAGATTTTCCCCTTAGTTTTTAGAGATACCACGAGCTATTTTGTTTGAAGATCTACAGTATGAGAGCTGTGAAATCTAAGCAGAGAAGAAATTAGTGATTTGAAAAACAACAACTTGAAGTGTGCATTTATGTCTGGATCCAAGTATGGTAAAATATCACCATGGTTCAGGTGGTACAGGTGAAGGGATTGGAATTTTTTTAGTATGAGGAAGACAAGACACCTTGTGCACGTGGACTGGTCAAGGCTCCCAAGTTGGTATAGCCTCCAGATCTCTCCAACATATAGCCACTGCACACAAACATAAATATTATGTGCTCACAACCACATGTATTTCCTGTTTCTAAGGAAATAAAAACAGGGAAATTGTTGGTTCTTGGCTAAGTGGTTAACACTGAGACAAAATTCAAAGGTAGGGGATTGAGACAGTCTAGATATAAGATACAAATTAATTCACATTGGATGTAGCAGGAATTGAAACCTCTTAAAACTGCATGATTGTACTGTATCATTATGTCCTGTCATATTCACATTGTTCAAGTGGAAAGGAAAGAAAGTTATATTATAGCTGGCCTTCACTGTCTCAGAGATGTCTGTAAAATAACCCTGTTCATCTCTGAGGAGGCAGAAAAGGGAAAGTTATTTTAGAGTAAGCACCCATGGCAGCAATCTTTTGGACTTTTTGGTATCCAGATTCTCAACCCAAGACAAGCACAGGGATGGGATTATGCCAGGTCAGAGATTAGAGAAATACCACTTCTTTAGTCTACTCCAGCAAGAAATGGAGGGATTTGGAGGCCAGTCCCACACTAGCAAATGTCACAGCGGGGGAAAGGCTGCAATGGCAGGAAATGGGGATGCCCCGTTCATCTGTATTTCCACCTAGCATGTATGTTGGCAAGGCAAGTGAGGAAAATCTCTGCCTGTATGTATGTTATTACTCTGTTTCACTACTACAGGTCTGGCCAGTCAACATCCTTTGCAAGTGAGAGTCTGCCTCAGGTTTGGTACTGGATTATTTCCTTTGAAGTGGGGGTTAAAATAATACCTGCATTTGGAAATATAAGCCAATTACTAATTATTAGTATGCTCAAGAGAATTTTAGACTGCCACTTCAAATGTTATCCATTCATTACCCAACAGAAGGAACATTAAAAAAAACCCGAGAATGTTTTGTGGTTATGACAGACTGAATATATGGCAGTCAGTGTGAAAGTCTTTTTTGCATGTTATACAGCAAAACTGAGAAAGATTGGTGGATTTCAAGTCAGAGCACACCTGTTGCTCCAAAATTACTTGTTTTTCTATACCACATATTACATATGGTAACCTTGGCAAAAGCTGGTTAGCAGATATGCAAGTAAATTTTTTGTGGGCATGGAGTAGTACAAAGTTAAACCTCATCTCTAACTTATTAAGTAAAATAAAATGAGCAATTCATCCCAGCAGATTGCTTTGTGGGGAGACAGGGAATCTATCCTGTTCTGTATGACCACTGACTTCAGGGGCACACTCCAACCAAAACCCCAGTCTGCATCCCACCCTTCCTCTGCCCACTCATCAAACCTTGCAATGCCCTCCCAAAGAGGGGAAAAGGAGCTTCAAGTGCCACTGATGGTGTCCTGACTGGAAGAGACACAGCAGCGTCACAGTTCACTAATTTCCCAGACGTCCAAAGATGTGAGTCAAATCAAAGCCACTGCAGCAATGACTGCAGCAGACAATTTTACAAAAATGAGAGTGCTCATGCATTTGTTTGGTGTTTTTTTGCTTCTCAGTCACATGAATAAAATCCTAGGCTTCTGCAATCCTTTTTGTTTCCCCTTTGCTTTTGTTTGCTTCTCCCTGCCCCTCCATATAGCATATACAAATGTTTTGGATACAGACTGTGGGCTGGTCACCCAATTATAAACAGGGAAGGTAGCATTATGAAAATAAGCTAAAGTCTATGTCAGTGTCACCATTAAACTACTACAGTAAATAAGATATTATGGTACTTTTTTATGGACCTCTTTATCGTAAGTGGTTTTTTTTTCCTCTTCATATTATCTACATCCCCCTAGAGAGAACAGTTACCTACTATGAAAGAATTCTCAAGACTGTAGCTTTTATTATCATTTAAATTGTCAGGAACATTAAGACATCATTGGTGACAACAGTAACAACTAACCAAAGCAGAAGGGAAGCAGTATTTTTCCATTATCTGTTTCTTTTCATTTAAATTTTCTGTGTCTTGAAATGAGGAAAAAAACTGTCTTTTTCTGTCTTGAAAATGTTTCACAGCATCCATTCTTCAGCCCTACTCAAAGACTTCCTTAAGCATGAAATTATAAAAGTACTCCTTCATCCTATATTTGCCCATATAAGTTGACTTTCACTGAAAGATGTGGAATAATATAATTGTATAAAATTAATTTATTATCTATCTATCTATCTATCCATCTATATTCAGAATGGAATATTAAGTGAATGATGTTTTACAGTTGAATAAGTCAGTAATAAGAAAAAATGTTTCTAATTTATGTTGCTATTTTTTCCTGCCTGAGAATTGGGCAGCCCATTCCTCAATTTTATTTTTTCTTGATACAGAATAAAAGTGGTGAAAAAATATTGAAAGCCAATTCTTCAGCTATTTAACTTTACACTTTTTGAGTGGGTTGCTGACAACTTGTTAAGTTCAGCATCAGAATAAGACTTTAAAGTCCTAGTCTGGAGCTGCTGTTAAGTGACTCATTAAGAACATTTGACAGTCAGAATTTAGAGTATTTTTTAACATTGATCGATATAAAGCATATGATTTTTTTTTTTTTAATTTCAATGAACACAAGTGTATTCCAAAGTCTAAAAAACATAATAGGAAACATAAAATTGCTATCTAAAAGCATTTTATTTTGAGTAAACCCAACACTATTCACCTCTGCAAATTCCCTCACATACAACTTTCTTGATATGGTAATCATTGTCCAGGAGAATGAGAAAGAAAAGAGAAATGAATGACCTTGAAGCTCAAACTGCAAAGCAACATTTCAGTGACTCAAAGAAGACAAGCTAAACATCACCTCATCAAAAAGTTAATATCTAATTTTTGACTGAAATATTTTGACTCAGAAAAGTCTCACTCTGTATTTTTTTACTTTCACAAACTACAGTTTTTCTAAGTATGATTTTTATTAAATTATTTGCCTAGTCAACAGAGTGACAGAAAATATTGAGATTTTGAAGAAATGCAGAGTAATACACAAAGAAAAATTCCCATTTAACTGGCATTAATTACGATGATTTCTACATTATCTAACACCATTCAGAAAATATTTGACTGCTTCTCTGAAAACATTAGTACAATGTTCTGCCATTTTCATGAAGACAAACCTAATGTTTGAAGTTGTTAGGAATTGAATGGGGAACAAAATAAAAAGTACCTTTGCGCTGCTTTATAAATCCATGGCATGTTCACATCTTGAACACAAACCAATTCAATCAATTTGGAAAACAGCTTGGTGTAGTTTTGAAGTCATGGTAAGGGTGATTAGAAATACAGAACAGACTTCATGTGCATATTGCCTGCAGCTCTTCATCTTGGAAAAGGTAGGACTGAAGGATGTCACCAAATAGGTTTACACATTCTTAACTAGCAGACGAGCAGTAATTACAAGCTATTATGAGTGTAAGAACTAGAGGTGCCCCAATGTTTTTTATTAGGAAGAGCAACAAATAAAACTGCTTTTACACAACTTACAAAAAAACTGCAGAACTCATTATTGCAAGACATAGAGGTGAGCGAGAGTTTAAACATATTCAAAACTGTTTCAAAGAGCTCCTGGAGAAAGAACTGCTGGTGTGGTGTTGAATGTGATGGAAGGGATACAGCATCTAGCACCTGTCAATTCTGAAGAAGGTGGCTTGAGGGCACCAACAAAGAATCATCCTCTCTTTTTCCTTCCATTTCTTACATTTGTCCTATACATTTGCAGCTGATCCCTGTAGGAAAGAACATTTGGGGCTGCATAGACTTTTGATGTGACCCAGAATACCGCTTCATAGATCCTTAAGGAATAGAGGTAAATTCCTTGATTTTTTTTTTTTGAGAGTTAAACATAATTAATCTTCACTATTAATATATTCATTAGTCTAATTTAGTCTTATTCAATTTTGTCATCTCTATTATGATAACAGCAAAGTAACAACTGATCAAAGTACTTCATATTGGGAAGATTTCCAAATACTGCAATCGTAAAACCAACAATCTAAATTTCAGCAACAACCATGATCAACACTGTTTAAAGCTGCTGATACAACAGGTTTAATAATTGCCACATATGTTTTGCAAGACAGATCCGGGACCCATCAGCGTAGGTCATTACACAGAACACTTTTAATAAATTCAACTGTCTCTTCAGAGTGCTTTTGCATTGTTTTAAACATGTTTGGACTCTGAAAATTAGTAGAATTCCCTAGTTTTTGTGACTAAAAATTTAAGCAATGGCTTCTGCTATTTGCTTTCTACTAATAGTTCTTATAAGGCAGATTGCTGAAATTAGTAATTTCTGCATACTCTAGTGTTCTGTGAGATGTAAAGTAAAGATGGAGTAAACAATACTTCACTGGCATCAGTGATGCTACAACACTTTACACCAGCTGAGAATCTGATCCTTCCAGTTGGGATGGGAAAGGGAGAGCGTGTAGAGAGCAGCTGTCCCTTATGCTTTTTCAATGAATTTCTGGAACACTAACATTGCTATTAACAGAATTTACAATAAGCTTGGTAAAGATGAACTGCAGTCACATCAGTTTCTCCCGGTGCTGACACAGCTTCTCTGTGCAAACTTCATACGCAGGAGCCAGGGAAGTGTAGGCATAAAGCAATTATGATGCTCTTCTGTTTTGAGTTCCTTCTGTTGCTGTCAAACTGTAAAGAAGCAAAGAAGACTGGATGAATCTCTTCCGAGAAGATTTTGGCCAGCTTTTGCTATAGGCTTTGTTCAAGTTTCTCTGGATAAAGGGTTTCTTTGAAACAGTTTAGACGAAACAAAAAGTTTCCTGAAAGCTGGAATTCAAATCATCCATGTCATGCACTGGTACAAGTATTTCAGCATGGGTACACCCTGCAGTCTCTGGTTTCATAACAGATTTCAAGTCTTTTGTGCTTTTGCCACATGATTTTAACGGGCTTTTGTTGCTCTCCTACACATGAATCATTTTAAAGCCACAAAAACCAACAAGAAAAAGATACAAACCACTCCCTTCTTCGCTCCTTGCTCCACCCAAAAAACTCACAAAAATAACTCCAATCCAATTCATCCTTACAGTACATCCAGACCAGCAGGATTGTCCTTTTAGAATTTCACCCAGTGGGAACTATTTCTGACAAATGTTAAGAGCAGAGACAAAGCAAATCCTACCCAAATCCTACTCTCTTCTAGTCCTGAAAAGCAAGGGTAAACAGTTGGAGCTGTCTTCTGGAACAATGGAAAGTGTCAGACTTTTAGAGTTCCCCCAGAATTATTATTGACATCTCTCATTTGAGGATTTCCAGTGCTTTCACATAGAATTAAACATAGTGGGAGCCAGGAGAAACCAAGAACTTTCTGAAGTAAACCTCAGTGGTTAGGAGCTATGGGCTGCATTTACAAAGGTCTCTAGCTTTAAAATGCTGGTAGACATCTGGCCAGAAGCAAGTAGCCACTCAACAAATCAGGCTGTGCAGGAAAAGTCCTCACAATGTGCCCATATGTAAGTTAAAAGACCAAAGTTAAAAACATCTTTTCTACAATTGTAACATCCTAATCTAATTTTCACTGTGACACAGGAATACTTTTCCCAGATGGTGAAGGAATTCCTCCTTTAAGGTACTAAGTAGCCCTGCTTCCCACCACAGTCTCTTTTACAAGGAGAGGTAAACTCCACAGGCTTCTCAAGAGGAAATACCAAATTGTGAAAACAACTGGAACCAGTGTGGGCTTTTCTAGAAGAAAAGATTAGGCACGAACTGATTTATAAATTCAAAACACTACTTATTAATAGATCTATTCACAGCCGACAGTGAAATCATTAGTGGGTAGAAGAACAGAAGCATCTAGAAGCAGCTTTTATCTTTCCCAGGAATTTTTGAGTCAAATACAGCCAAAATACAGTCCTCTTCCTGGACTGTTAGTGTTTGCAAAATGACAATCAGGTGTTTCAGTCCATCCACAGGTTTTCTGCTTTTCCCTTTTCTAATATTCTTGTGCTCTGCATTGTGAGAACTTAATCTAATAACTTCTTCTCAGATGTGTCCCTTTCTTTTTTTCCAGACATCAGCATTAGATCCTGGTGTTCTCCACTTCGATTAAAAAGACAAGAACTTCTCTGCAACATTTTTTCCTACTCTTTGACCTAGTATAAGTGATGTGAGGAAAAGTAGAGGGAAGGGAAAATTTCAAATGCCTGCTGCACAAAATACCACTAACCTATGAATATCCTTACCAGGTCTTATTCAAGATGAAGTGTATGTGAAGTGGTGAGTATTCTAAGACCATAAAGGCTGTCCTTTGAAGAACTGCCTGGATGCCCTGCAACTCCACGTGTCTCAGGAGTTAAAGCACAAGTCCAGCATTTCACCATCCTTTCTGGGAGAAGAATCCCGGGTACAATGCAACAAGTGCACTCCTGTTTGCAATTTCTGACTGGATGATTTCAGGCTCAACAAATCTTTTCTTTTATTTCTCTTGTTCTGTCTAAAAAATGTAGAGAAAAGGTAGTTCAGACCCATTCCTTTGAAATATGAGGCAATACAAATAAAGCTAAGTAAGACGTGTCAAGCAAGAAAAAGAAAGAGCCCATTGCACAAACTAGGAAAAAGGGACATAGACCATTGAAAAATCTCTTAGCTGTATGTTTGGTTTTGTAAAAATAAACTTTAAACATGTGTTCTTTCTAGGTTTTTCACACATTGCAATTCTATATTCTGTTCAAAGTCCTCTTTTCACTTCACTTTAGGACTAGTACATTATGTATTGTACATTACCGATGAAACACACAAAGATTATAAAGTCAAAGTGAACAATATTCTGCAAAATACTGGTTAGAGTTTCCTACATAATTTTAATGTAGTACATTTGAGGATACAAATTAGGGTATATTTATATTTCCACTAATTATCCACAACTTTCCTCATCCAGTTTCTATGTTTCCTTCTTTGCCTTCTCTTACTGTTCCTGCTTTCAATTTTTCCATTTGTTTTCTCTACATATATCTGATATTTATATCACCTGTACCTTGCTTTAGTAGTTCCTTTAGAATCATTGTCACCTTCTTCTTATCCTGCCTTTAATTTAATCTTCCAAAGAACATACATATTTTCTGGTAGTATGGAGCTAACCCGTCCATGTAGTGGATAATGAAAACACAAAAGCAGAGGAAAAAAAAATATAGTCTCTTGCATTTTTGCTCAAACTGAAAATTATCTTATTCAATTTAAAAAAATCAAAATCAAAAATGAAAATGTTATTGACAGTCTAAAGCAACTTTCAGGAAAATGATGGTTTGAATGAAGAGAGATTTGAGGATGGAAACTACCCGGAAACATTAGTTTCAGTATTTTTGACCAGCATTTCATTTTTAAGACACTCAGCTCACATCTTGAACTGATTTGAATATAAGCAGCTAGAGATCATCAATCAGATCAAAATGTTTCAGAAGTGAATTTAAAACAGGGTATTTTGTACATATCTGTACTGCATTTAGACACATTAATAATAGAGTCTCTTTGTCTTGGGAAATGACTTCTCATCCTTTGTATAAAGACTCCTAAGCCTCATAATACTGTATTTTACTTCAAAGGCAAATCCTCCCACCCCTATTGAATGAGACTGGTTTTGAGATCTAGGCTGTGTTCATCTTTATCCATACAATATATATAGGTAGTATGAAGGCTGAACAGGTGCCACTATTAAGAAATATGCCCTCAGATGGGATGGTCTCAACCTACTGTGAATGTTGTGAAACATCTGTGGGTAAGCCAAGTAGGCAGACTTTTAAAATTATGACTCAGTCTTTTTAAAGATACCATTTTTCAAGAGAGTGTTTTTTTCTCTCCTTTTTAAGATCTAAATATTGCCACCCTCTGTTCATCTCTAAACTCGCATAATCACATTAGAAGTCTTCCCCATACTGTACACCCCCAGCAATCTCACTTCTTATCAGAGGAGGCCAGCACCAGGGGCTTAAAAGAGAGATTTTCCACAGACTGTTCTCCACTTGGTTTCTGCGTGGACTTTCTGCTGAAGAACAGAACAGAATTACAACAGACTTTGTGATAAATTAGAATCATCATCATCACCACCACTGTCATCATCATTATTTGTTTGGCTAATATTAACATCCAGAAGCTTGAAATATGTACTTGAAGTTTTACAACTTCAAAACAAACTCCTTGACATAGTTACATAGGTATGAAAAAAATACCTAAGGAGAAAGAAGAATATTCCTATCTCATGAACGAGGCGCTTTATAAAATAAATTCAGATTTATTAGGGTTATTTGACATCTAGAGACACAAGGGAATCATCAAAATTCACTGGTTCATTAAAATACATCTTTTTGTGTCTGCATAGATTTTAGCTACTACAAGTTAGGGCTCATCTCCCTTAGTATTTCCCACCTAGAAATGAGTGTGCAGAAGAAGCTGTCTGCCTGCCTTCCCCCTAGGCTGTAAGGACAGACAAGTATCTCTACTGGCTGATTTAGACAGTACTGGCTTCCATTACCTATGGAGGTTTGTCAAACATAAACTGATTTATTTCATCAGAAATAATCAGTAGCTTTTCTATGGACACAGTAACATTGTGATTCCATTCTGTAAATCACAAAGATAGACAAAAAAATGGTTATAGTAACTCAGACTTCAAACTGTACAAATCAACAATAAATTTGTGTGTCTAAGATCATGTGGAGACAATAGAAAAAAAAACCAAAAAACAAAACAAATAAACAAAGGCTTCACTAAGCTTTCAGCCATATGCAGAAAAAATTTCAGCATTTGGCTTAATTCCCACTATGATGCTGTCATGCATTCAGTTTGTAATTATAAATCTCAACTGTCACATGCTCTGGGTACAAGGGTTGGAGGGGCTACAAAATAACCCCCTCTGAACTTTATCTGTCATCCCTTGGAAAGCACATGTATTTTCCCATGGGTCATAATCAGAATTTAGTCTACACAGAGCAATTCATAGCTCCTGCTTGGGCCTGGGTGTAGCTCCCAGCCCAGGCACAGAGGCTCCTACTGAGGGCAGGTTGCTCAGCATCACAGCTTCCTCCAATAGCAGCCTTGCCAGGAGAAACAGTGACTGATTTTATTGTCATTTATGCTGAATGTTTTTCTTCTGTAAAGAAGGAGCCATTTGTTTTAACCCAAGTAAGTTGAAAAACAGGAACCATGATTTCACTTGCAAGTGCAAAGAAGCTGGAATTCTTCACCTGCATCACAGAAAAACACCGGTGCTTACAGAAAGCTTCAAGCATATCACTAATAACCAGGTTAAGGTTATTAGTGATATGTTCTTAAAAGGAAGGTCACCACAGTTCTTATTGGACAGAGCAAATTACTCCAGTCCTTTTTTCTTTCAGCTATGATTTTGTGCACTGACCTTTGGAAAGTATGGTCAAATAGCCTTAAGCAGTAGTTGTAAAGCACAAGATCATTGCATGCACACTGATTTCATTAGGCAGCTATGTATAAATTAGCATTACTTACTGGGGGGTATGCAACCAATGGTACTGAGGAGAAGTGAGGTCTGTTCATTCTGTGTGCTATGCCTGTAAGTGAAGCCTTCCTGTCCCTCTGCAGAGATACAGCTGCCCTTCTGTGCACTGCTGCAGATGTGAAATGTTACACAGACCCACTGTGAAATGTGGGGGTTTTTTTCCTAGCAGAGACCATGCAGACCATGTGAGGGAGAGATTAGTGGCCATGGGCTCTTGTGAAGCTTTATTTAGCCCAAGTAAAGGCCTCAATCACTGTCAAATTTTGCACTCTCAAGCAAAAGCAACCTCAGATCAGATTTGACTATGCTTAGAGTTTGAGATCCTTCCAAGTAATGCAAGAGAAGCAACAGTGAAGTCCTTTGTAAACTCCTGGGAGCATCCAACATTTCTCCATCATACGGAAAATCCACCAGAGGTTTGGTCCTTTAGCCTGTGTTTTCTTCTTTAAGAATATTAGGTTTAGTCATGGGAAGGATTTTGATTCTGGCAAGTGCCATTCTCGTGATGGCAGCAATTATTGAAGCAGAAGGCTTGTTAGGCACATCCTAAATATCATAAGAGGTTAGATTTATCTGATTTTCTTTTTTTTCTAAGACCACTTCCCAGCTGGATCCCATCCACTAAGACTGCCAGTGCTGTGCTGGTAAAAATGTCCTCTACATAGCAGAGCTCCCACCATGCAAATATCTCTAAATCTTTAAACACCCTGAAGCTGCCAGCAGGTTTAGATGGATTAGCATTCAGGGTCACTTTTAGTTTTTATGGACCAGTTTGCTAATCTCTCTTGAGAACAATTAGCTCTGTCCAAAACTCAGGGAAGGAGGAAGAGAATGAAAGATTAGAAAGAAGAATAAAATTAATCAGATAAGATCTTAGGTAATGAATTATAAACGATCTGCCAGTTGTGGCAACTGTAGAATTGTTACTAAATTATGGGAGAGGAAAAACCACAGTTCTGAAACAAGCATTAAAAATTCACATTTCAGCTGCAATCCTGATACCCAAACTTGTCTAACTCCTTTAAGTGATCCTCTAGGTCTATTCTCTTTTATATTTCAACAAAACAATAGGAACTAGCGAATGGGAGAGTTGTATTCTGCTACACAGTCCCTTCCCTTGATTACTTCTAAGAAGCTGATGGCTGTGAGTCCCTGCAAAGAAAGTTTGAGAGGCTCAGGGGTATGTTTTGTTTTCAGCAGCATTGACTGGAAACATGCTCTGCATACTTTCTCCAGAGTCTTGAAGATATCACTTAGAGCTTTGCTATCTGTACATGTAAAAAGGATACCTCAAAAAGGTAGCTTGACATATTTTTGCTACTAAAGAAAGGACAATTTATATTCTCTGCTTTAATTCCCCAATGTCAAACTTGATCCATAATTTTAAGTAGTATAATGGCAACAGAATGGTCTTCCTTACATAGTTATGTTTGCTTTTAGAGGAACTTTAAAATACTGGGTGCTGTACTTGCTCTTGCTCTTTCAATTCAGTTTTGCTGTGATTGTAAGAGATGGGGCAGGCGCAGGGTAGTCTCACACAAAACCAGAGCAAGTACAAACTTCAACCTGTGAGTTCACTTAAACACCAAAATATGCCCAAGGGAAAAATCTCTCTTCTTCCACTTTCTGTGGATGGAGGAGCAGGAGCAGATGGGGTTGAAATGAGGACAAAGGACAAACTGAACTGAGTCCCAGTCTCTGCATTTAGGTGAGAGGGTGACCAAGGAGCCTGAGCTCATCCCAGTCTTCGGCTGCAGCACATGCTAACACCTCCTTACCTCAATATTCCGTACCTTGACTTGATCTAGGATGGGCTTTTGTCAGTGTCTCCTTGCATCTTCGTGGGCTAACTAAAGAAATGCAGCCCATGGAATACTCTTGGCATGAAAGGAATTAAATCAATGTTATTTAACTTAAGTTTTACTTTGAATCTATCTGCATTTTCTTCCAGTCTGAGATCCACAAAGTTCTCCAAAACTGTTACGGTTTACTTCCACTTTGGGGAAAAAAAGATCAGTAGTTTGAATTAGTTCAGTCCAATGCTTATCATTGACTTTTAACAATATGTTTGTTTCAGGTTCATTTTGAGAAATGAGTAATATTTCAGATTTTCCTTGAGAGGTAGGCTCACTGCATCCTATTAAGCAGTGGTTATTCATTATTAAAGATCAGTCTTAGCAAAATCAATTAGTAGACCTCTGTCATACTAGAACATGTCTCAAGTATGGTTTCAAAGAATCTGGTACTATCCTGCTGTCTCTACTTCCTTTCATAGGCCCAGTGATAGAATAGAGTGTACTTGTTAAATGTGCAGATGACGTAAAGCTGAGGGGGGCCACAGCACTCTAGAAAACACTAACAGAATAAAAAGTGATCTTTGCAAAAATGAAAATCAGTCTGGAATTAAAAAGGCATCATTCAATAAACTCAGGTGCAGTACAGTGCTGCAGGTTAGGCAGTAATTCTTCAGACAGGACACAACCACTTGCCAAGAGATATTCTTAGGGCACAGTGGGTCACTGTGTAAGGGAATTCCCACTGTAAAAGGGAATTTTAGTCAATTGTGGCATATTATGGAAATTAAAATCTCCCAAACTTTGATGTCATCATTAAGTGCATGAACAAGGAAATTATCTATGACACTGAAAATAATCTTTCTATACATAAGATCTCATGTGGGGTACTGAGTCCTGTTTCAGGTGTCATATTTCAAGAAGAGTAGGGGACATTTGGTCTGAGAAGAGCAAGAGGATTCAGAAGGCCAGAGATCTAAACAATACAACCCAATCAGAGGAAACAAAGACTAAATGAGAAAAAATGAAGGGAGAAAGGAATTAATCGTCTCATATAAAAAATATCACAAAAACATAATGTGGAATACAAAATCATCCTACAAGGAATAAAGGATTAATCTTTCTGGGCACCTGGTGGATAGAACAGAAGGCAATTTCCTCAGTACTAAGGAAAATTTTCTAATTGTAATGTTAGTTAAGGGCTGGAGAAGTTTCCCATAGGAAGCAGTTCTATCTTTTCTTTGAATTTCTTGAAGAACAGATAACAAAAATGCCTGACAGGATTGCTTTAAGTATAGCTGATTCTGCTTGGAGTTAAAGGATAGGCTAAGAATGTCTCTTGAGATGGCTTCCAGCTTCCTTTTAGCTCTAGTCTCTGTACATTCTACCTTTTGTATGTACCTACAGCAGTATATCAGAAGGCAGTTAAAATATTAAAAAGCACATTTTATATTTTTCCTCCTAAAACAAGCAAATTAATGACAGTAATAAAAATGGTTTGCTCACCGCACTCCTTTAGTGTGCTCTAATTAGAACACTGAAATATTTGTGCTTCATATGGGAGCTCTGCTTACTGTTGAAATCCAGACTTCTGTCATCTGCTTTTTCACAGCTAAATCTGCAGGCAGCAGTAGGAACAAGACAAGTCCAATCTTCTTGAGACCGACAGCAAAGGAAATGAGAGCTCAGCCATTAGTTATCTTGGCATAAATAAGTGTGTATCTTTCCCAGACTAGCAAAAGTAATCATGGATACATGATACACCATCACAGCTATTAGCTTGCCTAGCCTTAGCTTGCTTTGCCCTTTACCAAGTGTACTGAGCACATTATCCAAAACTTATCTTCCCTGACATTTCCCAGTGCAGCTCTAGCAGGTAATGCCCACGTTAAATGGGATTCTTTCACTGGAAATGTCTGCTGGGTGCCTGAATTACAGCAGTCACGGAGTATCCCCAAGCCTGCTTGCTGGGACTCCAGCCCCTGCCGACTCAGCCAGCCTGAGCTGCTTGGCAGCTGAAAGCAGGTTTTGTCATCTCAGTTATGCAGCAACTGCTCCCATGTTGGCAGGATACCACTCTGGCACACATGCATAGGCTTTTCCTGGTCATGCTTGCTAAAGGCTCCTGGGAAGGTGCCTAGATGGAGTCAGGTTATTAATGCAGAGCACAGATTAGAACAGGATGTCAGGGTAGCCCTCGTGATGCTTGTACAATGAGGGACTTCCCTAGGCAGAGGCAAAACCTTGTTTGCTCTGCCCCGTGTGCTCTCTTCAAGGGGGCCATTCCTGGCTCCTTGTCTTCTGCTCTCACAGCAGGTTCCTGCTGCTGCATATCCTTGTGCATGAGCCTACACTTGGTCTCTCGCAAACAACCTTCCCAGAAGAGCTGCAGTTGTATTGCCCTCAGTGTGTCACCTCCAAACAGGTGTTAGTGGCCTTGCTGTCAAATTGGAAGAGGGAGAGAAGGATCCCACACGTGACTGAAATGAGTGGTGCCAGTTGTGTGGACAGCTCACAGGGCCCTGCTCCCTGCTCAGAGTCTCAGCCTGGCAGAGCAGAGATTATTTTGGCCCATTTACTGGGGGTAGCAGCAATAATCTGCCAGACAAAATGAAGCCAACACCTACAGTGTACTCACAATAATTAATGGGTACTCCCAGCACCTAGTGTGGAACCCCATCTCAGGAGTCTTCCTGAATATCTTACAGTTAGCAGCCCACCTACTTCCAGTAAAAAAACACTTTCCCAGACTTACCCTACAGTTTTATTCTGTATCCAGTACACTGCCTGGTAAAGAAAAACAATTCAAAAGGGAGGATGCACCAATCTCTTAAATCTGGACAGAAAAAGAGAAGAAATAAGAAGAAAATAAGGAGCTGTTAATTATTCCAGACCTTCTGGCAGCCAAAAAACAGAGTAAGTGTAGGGAGGGCATGCCTCAGAATTCTTCTCTTTTATATGGAAATGTGGAATGTGCTGTTAAGACTAGATTAACTGCTCTGAATTAATAAAATATAAAACCTGAACATTTATTCAAAATTCAGGCCAAACTTCAAGCTGTTTGAGGTTGACAAACAAAAACAAAGACTTGTATTACCTCCTGCTTACATAATTTTTTGGTTTTGATCAGCACAGAAATACATCAGTGTCTGATCTCTGCCTAAGCAAAATCCAGTCATGCTGGAATGCCTCCAGAAAATCTTCACACATCCATTCAAATGTTGCACTCTTGGGACATCCAGGTAAATGGGATAAGCTTGCAGATTCTTTCACCTTTCAGAATCTTTCTTGTCTTCAGTAATTTTTCATTTTCTGAATATTTCTCTACTTCAGCACAGAGAGCAAATGCTAGGGATGTGACATACATACTAACCACTAGTGAAATTAGGTTGAAGGAGAAAAGATTTATCAATTAAGTTGCAAGGGACATGAAAAAAGACAATTCCTTTTAATCAGGTGAAGGAAGAAAGATTGTCCTTCCTTTCTGGACATCGGTGTTCTAATACGATATAAACCTCTCTAATCAACATTATCAGCCTATAAGTATCCTATTTTTCTTTCTTTATTAGCCAGTGGTGTTTTTCTTGGTCTAAGGAGAGCAAAGTAGGTTCACAGTATTTCCTTTTTCCAGAGAGTATAAATGCAATGTCTTACAAGCTAAGCCATCAGACTACCCACTTACAAAGACTGTTTTTGCAAAATCTTTTCCTTTTTTTCCTATATGAACTGTCCCATGGGAAAAGAAAGAATACCCAGCTTTAAAAGTCCTTGCCAGAACCAGCAGCAGGAGAAATGTGTTTCTGCATATACACTGAGAGTAGGGGTACTGGATGTGAGACAGCGTATACAAAGGAAGAAAATACAGGGATTTTTTTTTTTTTTATTTAAGTAGAATACTTCTATTATACTAATATATAAATTTCCCAACATGGATCATAATTAAAACACTGTTTTGAATGAGAAATGGTCATTCAAATGATCATTTTCTAACTTTAGGCCTTTAAAAAATTCTAATTTGTGGGAGTTCTGAGATAAACTGCAAGCCAAGGAATGAGAACTTAAAATAATGTCTTTTCTTTTGGAAAGGAGGCTGACTGAAAGGTGGCTCAGAACAGTGAGATTTGTTACAGTAACTGGCTGTGGAAGAAAGTTTCTCACTGCAGCACAAGAAAACTGAAGTATTATCCATTGAGTCAGAGCTGACCTTCAGCGCTTTCATTAAAGGATACCGGGATATAAACTAAAACATAAAAACATATATTTGTCTTGTGTGGCACAGGAGATGAATGTTCTATCCTGTGAGTGTTCAGGATTTTCAGCAATGAACAGCTTAGCCTCAGCTGCTGTCACACCCTCCACCCTTTTCTTTCACCCCTCCAGATACCCTGGTACTTCTTTTAGTGCCATGGTTCCTCCTGCATGTTGCCACCATAAGCATGTCCTTGAAGGTTCTGCAAATCAGCAACCATCTTATGCTGGCTACAATTAAAATGCAAGACAGGAAGCCTCAAAGAAATTTCCAGCAGTAGCTATTCTGAATATCTGTCACACCCCCTCCTTAGAGATCTCAGAGTCTTTGGGGACTATATATCTTTAATATATTATTGTAGATGTGGAAACAGTGTTTTGCCCATGGTGATTCAGAATAGCTGTTAGAGCTGGACAAGAGCACCAGTGTCTCACCATAATTTCTATCTTTAACCCTAAAATCACCTAATAATGAAAACAAAAAAAAAAAAAAAAAAAAAAAACCACCAACAAAACATTTCATCATTTTGGTGGTCAGAAAAGGGCAGCTAGAGCTGAATGTTATGAAAATTGTGTTGTACCGGCTATGGGGCTGAATCGCCCCGAGGGAACAATAGTAAAAGAGGTAGACAATGCCGTTGGTAATAGATTATAAGCTCTACCATAATGTCCAGTTTTGTCATCTCAATTCACAGAAAATGTTGTAATATCTATAATTAAATGTGCAAAGGGAGGCATGCAGATTGCTAGTTCTGAAGCATGGTGCTCCTAAGACAACAAAATGAGGAACTGTGGCATTCTCCAGGTAACAAAAGGGGAATAATGTGTGTGCCAGTGGCCCACCCTGACCTGGGAAAGGCCTAAGGGGTAGTGCATGTAAAACTGGAGAACATTATGTGCAACAGCTGGGAGGTGCAACCTTGGCAGAATTGATAACCAAAGTAAGAATTATCTGGGCAGCCTTATCATAATTGCTAATTAAATAAAAAAATTGTACAGTCAGGAGAAAACAGTACTAGTGGGAAAAAATACAGTGTTTTATTTCTTGGGGAGGGGATACTTGGAAAGACTTGGTAAGAAAATAGAGAAAAAGGGAATGTAAAGTAAAGCCATTCCAAAGATTGGGGCTGATACACTACTTTGTTCATGATGATCATCCCAATGTTGACCAGGGAGTCTCCAGAGGGCAAAGACCCTCTTGTCAGTTCATTCCTTTCCCTATATCACAGATCCCTGTGCACTAGAATTTGAAGGTATCCTGAAAGCAAAGGTAGATGCTGTGTATTTGAAAGCCAAGAGCATTGTACCAAAGAGGCTGCACTGAATCAATGAAAGGTTTGCCTGCCCTAAAAATACTGTGTAAAGTCGCAAGCCTCTTAGAGCATGAAAGATGCCCGTAAATTGGAAAAGGCTCAGAGAAATGCTACAACAAATGATTAAGAGACAGATGGAGTCATGAAAAAAAATATTGGAAGAATTGAATAGGAAGATAAAAGGAGGTCATGCCAGGCAAAGACTGTAAATAACAAGGACAAAATAAATTATTTAAGACTGCAAAAGGAAATATAATCCACTGTTACTGAATAATACTGAGCAGAGGAAAATTCAGTCATCAAATCTGTAAAAAAAGATTTCTTTTCTGGTCCAATAGGTTGAAGAATAAGCTCTCAAAGGACATGATAGATATTGTACGACCTGAAGAAATTTAAGCTTAGAGTCATGAAAATCAAGAACAATAGATGTCAGAAAGGGTGGAAAATCAGTCTCAAAATTGTAAGTAAATGATATATGCTAAGACACTTCCCTTATTTCTCTTTTTTACTTCTTGATTGTGGCAACACATTGAGAAAATTGTATATGAATGTTTTATTGTTATCATTATTTGGTATATGTGTTGAGAAGAACCTCCTTAACCTGCTAGCTAAATACTTATCATGAAATTTTGTTCGCCCTAGGAACATTTGTATTGCAATGATATTATTTTAAATCTTTTGAAGTCTAGGATTGATCACAAATATTTTGAAGTTCAACCTGAATATCTTAGAAAGGTTAATGATTCATTTTCCTTGATTAGATGATCACTTGCAATGCAAATATTAGCATGTAAGTATTTAAATTTCTGAATTTTGTAAAAATGTATGCATGTGGCTTTGAAATTTGCCTTTCAAGTTTGTGCCAGTTGCAAAATAATCAGGTGGTAATACCAAGCAAATACACAAGAGACCTGCACTTAATCTTAACAGAAATAAACTGAATTAATCTATTTCTTTACAAAAACTTTCTTGAAATGTTTGCCTGGCTCTAATTTAATTATGCAGCCCTCTCATTCCTGATGAACAATTAAGATTGCTGCAATTTTTCAACAAACATAGAATGAACTAGGATATTCAGCAGTGGTTTGCAGGGGGGGTGGATTCTGGAGTAGGCCTTCTGGCCACAGATGAGGAAAACATTTAAATTATTGTATTTTCAAGGCAGCAAGAATGAAATATTTGCCAAGAATGACAGCCACTTTCAATTATTTTCTGAACAAAGGACTTAGGACTGTCAGTTGTTGTGTGGTCAAATGGGCCCTGTGAAGGCTTGATCCCATCACCATACCAAATATAAGCACAGAATCATAGAAGGGTTTGGGTTGGAAGAGACCTCAAAATCACCTGGTTTCCAGCCCACATCCCATGGGAAGGGATACTTTCTACCCAGGCTGTTCAAAGGCCCATCCAACCTGGTCTTGAACACTTCCAGGGATGGGGCAGCCTCTTCCAGTTCCATCCCTGGGCAGCCTGTTCCAGTGCCTCATCAAACTCAGAGTAAAGAATTTCTTCCTCATATCTAATCTAATTCTACCTTCTTTCAGTTTAAAGCCATTCCCCCTTGTTTTATCAATCCATGTCACTGCAAAAGTCTTTCTCCACTTCTCTGGCAGCCCTATTAGTCACTGAAAGGTGCTATAAGCTCTTCCTGGAGCCTCCTCTTCTCCAGGCTGAACAGCTCCAACTCCCTCACCCTTACTTCACAGGAGAGGTGCTCCAGCTCTCTGACTAACTTGTTGGCGTCCTCTTGACTTGCTCCAACAGGTCCACGTCCTTATGTTGAGGACCTTAGAGCTGGATGCAGGACACGAGTGGGGTCTCACAAGAGCAGAGCAGAGGGGGAGAATCCCCTCCCTCACCCTGCTGGCCATGATGCTTTTGATGTAGCCCAGGACAGGGCTGACTTTCTGGGCTGTGAGTGCACTTGGCGGGGTTGTGCTGAACTTCTCATCCACCAGCATCCCCAGGTCCTCCTCCACAGGGCTGCTTTCAATATGTTCTCTACTCAGCTTGTATTTGTGCTTGGGATTTCCCCAAGTCACATGCAGGATCTTGGCCTTGTTAAATTTCACAAGGCTTACACAGGCCCACCTCAAGATTATGAAAGCCCCTCTGCACGGCATCCCCTCGCCCCAGCATGTTGACTGAGTGACACCGCTTGGTGTCATCAGCAAACTTGCTGAGGGTGCACTCAATCCCACTGTCAATCTCCTGAGAAAGCAGAACAAGAGTTTGTCACTGCAGAATTTATGCAAAATGTTTTGGAGGATAGCGGCAGGAGGTCGTATCATGCAGAACCATTTACCACTCTCATAAACCCAAAGATCCTACCTGTAATTTCTCATCTGTGTCTCATAATTCCAAATAATCCAAGCACTTTCCTAAATCCAGGGTGGGCCTACACTAGACAGCAATGCACACAAGAGTAAAGGAAAAAAAGATACAGAAGCAGTTTTCTGTAGGAACTTCAAATGTAAATTTATGTTATCCCTATCACACCAGATAAAATGAGATGGACTGCCTGATCTTTGTCATTTAAACCTAAGATGGTTTAAAAGGTAATTTTAAAATCTTCTTTGAAATAATAATTTTTTCTCAACTTTGGCCTGGATTCCATTGTTCCATTGTCACCTCTCAAATTATTATATCCCACATGGCCAAGTAGTTCCACTGTTCTGGGGTCATACGTTTCATTTTAAGTGTAAAAGTGTGAAGCATATTACTAGGTGTGATATAAAAATTACTTGTCAGCATTAGCCTACCTTTTCCCTTAAATTACCCTGTTTAAAAGTATATAACTTTCCACTTAGGCAGCAAAACAACACTTTTTGCCTCATTTGCCTTAAGTCAGAAATACTCTGGTAACTTGAACAGAGTTACTACTTATTTCCAGCAGTGAAACTGAGGACCAAGTTTGGTCATTGAGATTCCGCTACTGTTTGCATACAAAGGATCTCCTATCTCCATGATACAGAAAATAGTTTATAATATAAATAATATCAATAAATCAATAAAGAGCTCTCCATAGCTAGGTTTGAGATACACATCTTTCAATAAAACTACCTCAAACACTCACAAACTTAGATGAAATGCCTCTTCATCATTACTGGGGAAGATAAGCCTAAAGATCTAAAATACAAATTAAGTGGGCTGGTTTCATTTTCTGTTTTCAGTGAATGTCCACGGCAAAGCCAATGAGACATAGGATTACACATCATCTGTACAAGTCAGTCCAGATACTTAAATCCCTAATTCATATTGTTTCAGAGTTTGGAGTACATGTCTTTCCTGGAGACACAGAAAATCAAAATCCCCAAGCAATGAAGTTGCATTTTGGACATACCCTAATTAGCTGCATGTAAACTGATGTGTTGACAGAGCCTTGAGCATCACAGCTCACATTAGTCCAGACCTGGATGCCCTCCATGCAGACCAAATCAGTCCAGCTTTTCTAATTGTTTCAAGCACGGCAGACAACACAGGCAGGACTACACTCTGCTCAAGAACTGCATTAGCTCATTTAGATAATACCAAAAACACATGCATGGCGTCAGCTTGCTCAGTATAATCCACGAAGAGTGCCTCATCTTGGAAACTGGGAAGCTGGGAGCTGAACTCAGCAGCCCACAGTCAAAGACCAGCACTTTATGAGTGGATAGCTTAGCTATTTCCCCCTTTTATTCAGTCAATTATTTTGAACAGCTAGCTACTCTTTGCAAAGCTTGGAGTGGGAGTGGGTGATTTCAGCACTGCAAGGCTGGAACACCTGTAGCTTGGTACGCAGTGTGTTCTCTGCATGTGTGACTGTATGCAAAGGCAGGGAAATGAGAAATGTATTCCACAGGAGCTGTTCAATGGCCAAAGAAACATCATGTTCAAATAGCACAAAACCTCAATTGTTTCTCACTGTGCCATGATATTAGGGTAGTGAGTGACTGACAAACAAGAGAGCATTCGACTGAGCAATGAGCAGCACTCTCTGCATGAGTCTCACTAAATCTGGGCTTCCAAGGACTGAGCAGTACCCACGTCATTCCCTTCAATCACAACAGCTCTTCCCTTCATCGATTACTATTAATGATGGCTGAGCAACCCGGAGGAAGAGAGCAACTGATTCAGAAGATTGACCTTGTTTGAAAGGGTAGTAACAAAACTGATGGTCACAGAGGAAGTCATCTGAAAAACAAGTATCCCCTTTAATAAGGCAAATATTATATTCAAAAAGAGGTCTCCACAACAGAAAATGGCACATACTTGACTCAAGCCTCCTCCTATATCACCATAAACCTGAATTATCTATCCCTTTCTTCTACCTATGAACTAGCATGCATGCACCTGCGTTTGCTGTTAATTTTTTACAGGTGGCAGAAAGGGTTCTCCAAATATTCACCTCCCCAGACACTGTCAGATGATGAACTTAGTTAGGGCACAGTGTCACTTATTTCCACACATCTGGAACACGAGCACAGTTAAAGCACTGTTAAAGCCCTCAGTACTGAGAAGTCAGATGGATGAACAGACGAGACCAATGTGAAAATACCATCTACTGTTTTCTGATCCTGAGCAGGATGTGTGAAAAAATCAACAGCGTTAACTTTTCCTCTCAGGCAGTAATGGTTTAAGCTGCCTATCTAAAAGAGTACATCAGCATGCCGAATAAAGAAAAGTCTTTGGATTACTAACTTTTTTAATCACTGAAAGTAGGATCTTTTTGATTTAGGAACTTCTGTGTTCCACTGCCATCCTTGTTTCTCTGCATATCCAGGCATGTCCAGGGGTATTGATCACTGAGGGAGAGGTTCATTTTCAGGAAGAAATTCTGTGCCCTGTGATTTTAGTTGCCAATTCGTAGCCCTGCTAGTTACCTGTAAAAAAGGATGTAATTGGTTTTTTGCTGCAGTTGGGAGTAGCAAGAGGAAACTGTCTCTACTCAGAAAAGGAAATTTTTTGGTGGGGGGGCAGAAAAAGTGACACAGAATTATGAACACTTGCATCTGGACTGCAGTCATAAGTGAAACTCTGCTGCCACCAGCTTGTCTGGGCTTTCTTTCTGCTGGTAACAGGGTAATTCCACATTTTACCAGCCTTACGTGTTCAGCCCCTCCTTAATGTATCTCCTTGTGGTTTGGCACTGAGCCACAGAAGTTAAAACCATCTCCACCACACTAAGATGGAGATGGAGGTTCAAGGAAGGTGTCAATCAAGCTGAAACCTTCTGCCTCATAGAGATCTGGATACCTTGCAAGTTCAGGTAAGGTTTATTTATGTCTCTAAAATCTAGGTATAAAACCATAAACAAATACTATGCCTTAGTGGGAGAAGGAGAAGCAGAGGGGAAATAATCTAAAATCCCGCCCCTGTTAACATTATTTTAGAGTAAACTTCAAAAATAGCACTAGCTTACAAGGAAGAAATAAAAGAAGACCCATCTTTCTATACCTTTCAGAGCTAGTGGACTAAGAGAAGTGACAGGCAGATTATAGTTTAGAAAGCTGTATTTTACTTGATATTTTATTTAAAATTTTTTGAGTGTGAAATATCTATCTATAGAATGCCCTCTTGTATAAGGGCATGCCTGTCTGCCAGATAAAGCAGCATGAAGCTCAGAGAAAAATGCTTTGAATCCTCCTAGGAGAAAACAGTTCTACCTTAATGAAGTCCATTATGGGCCTCAGCTTTCAGTATGAGAAGGAACTTTCAAAACATATCTACAATGAAAATGAAACTCTCTCATGGAGTGTAAAAGTTGTGACAAGCCAGCTACAGATGGAAATGACAAGGTTTTGCCTGCCACAGACAGCTCAGAAAACATTCCAAAATGTACTGGAGCCACAAGGAGTTACTGGATTTCAATCAGGGCTCAGTGAAATCAGTTGCAACTGGAAATACATCAGCTACACCATATATTTTTAACAAGGTAAGAAATACATGAGAATGATTTTCTCTTGGCATTATCCCTTCAAATGTACAGCATGAAGCTTCCTGACCGAAGCTGTAAGACTATTTTTATAGTTAGAATGGAGGTATAAGAGTCAGGAATGCAGGTTTGTTTTCCAGCTCTACATTGCCTAATTTCTGCTTGAGATTTTTTACATTTTTTTAATGCTTCAGATCCTCCTTTGAAAAGTGAAACCAATATTTTTTCTATTTCTTTATGTGATTGTGCTTGTATAGCATGGGGTTTCCTCATAGTACAATGGAAATTATTAACATGGAAACCTTGAGGTTTCCATGTTAATAAATGTGAGAAGAATAAACAAAATGTAGTAACATTCTGAGTTAATTCAAGACGGTGCCTCCTGCTGATAATAAATCTGCTACTGCTTGGAAAACAAGAAAATGAAGAAAACAACCCTCAGCTGAGAGTTTTACCTTTCACATTCTGAATACACAATTCTTGAAACTTGTTATGAATATAGGAAAGCCAAGCTGACAGATTAAATATGACAGCCATGAAACTGAATCTTTTGGCAATAGTAGATTTCACAAGGTCTTCAAACTAGCCATCACATCTATCATGACCAAAACATTTCTAGGTCCCAGTGGGACCAACAGGCAAAGAACTGAAATCTCTCATTGAAAAACTTTCTGTCACATGAAAAGAAACAAAAGGCTGGCACTTTCTTACCTGGAGGAGTAACCTAACTCTTTACTGACACGATTTTAAACTTGTGTGTTTTAAAGATCTCAAACAAGTTCAAACAACTAAACCCAAACTCTGCCCAGATTTTTACGTCATGATGGAACAAGTGGTGTTAACCTGCCATGTAAGGGGAAGGTTCTCAGGTTTTTACACCATACTGGACACCAACCTGTCCAGTATGATTCTGCACAGATATGTACTCTTCCCACTGTAAAAATGTTATATGAGATTTCTAGTGGGCTTCCATGCAGCTTCAATGAGTGTCTTGAGTTCTCTTTTACCACACAAACTAACAATGCCTTGCTTCCAGAAAAATGAATTGTGCTCTGTAAATCTGCTCTGAAGTTCATACAATGGCGACCACAGATACCAATTCACAAAGCAATTTTGAGTTTTCTGCGGCAAAAATCCTAATGCAAGGGTTTCCCCAAGAGCCCCTTCTGTGTCTGAAAACTAAAGGAAAAAAAAAGCCAGCATCTTTCTAGCTGCCACAGATTGGTCTTTTCTGTTTGTTCATATACTCCAATACTGACAGAGCAAAGACTGACTGATTTGGAATATTAGAATAGCAGTGTTACTCTTCTAGAAATCCTTTACATGGTAATTCATCTTTGTTTGTGCAGTCTTTGCAAGCAGAACTTAGCCTCATAATTTCCATGAATTCTCTCCTTCCCTCTCATATATTATCTTCATCTTGCAGACCTCTAAACTCAAGTCATTTTATTATTGATGAGCAGGATTTGTATGTTTGTCAAGAGATTTGATCTGAAGGATCATAAACTTCATGCCATAATTTTTTCAGCCAATACTGATATGCAGGCCTCTCCAGTGTGAAACAGAGACTTGCCTGAAGATGCCTTGCAAATTAAGGGTGAAAGGGAAGAAGCTTGCAAGAGCATGAAAGTTAGTGCTATGCACAAACGTAATTACTTATTTAGACCCCGAGTTTAGCAGTTTACATAAAATAGCTTTAGTTGCTCGTAAAATTCCAACAGCTTTTATCCAATTATAAAAATTATAGAACGCTTTTTCTGTAGACTACATGGCAGCACATCCCTGCAACACACAGCACAAAGATACCTGTCCAGAGGTGGGAGGAGAACTTTCCTCATCACGGCTCATGGCCAGCCTGCAAATATTGTCTTTTTCCCAACCTGGAAATTAAACTTGAACTAATTCTAGTAAGGAGGTAGTATAAAAGAGGATCTTTATTTGAAGGCCTTCAGGGGCAGTTATGGAAAGATGTCCACAAAAGCCCACCTTGCCAGGGGTGAGTACATTTTTACAGGTTTTAGCATAATTTATAAAAAGCACCAATTAGGAGTACAAGTGATGATGAAATTCCCTCTCAGGTTAAGCCCCTTCTCTGGAGTCCACCCCCTCAGCACTAGTTGTACTTTGTCCATAAAAATGTATCTTGAAGAGTTGTTCTCAACCTTGGCAGCCAGGAAGACCCAAGATAGCACTGGGGCCTTCTACCCCCTGGGAGTTGGAGCTCTGGAATATGTGCTGTCTTTCTACCTAGGGAAAGGCCACAGAAAATTACTGGGAAGTCTAGCCGCTAATACAATAGGTTACAAAGCTTCAAGTGTGTGTGCAAAGAATACAGAGAACCTGTAAAAGAGGAAAAACCCAAAATGGAGTCACAGGGCTTCCCTCCACAGCACATATCCCACACGTTTAGTGGGGGATTTGAACCAAGACAAATGCCTAAATATATCTAAACTTTCTTTTACTCTCCCCATTTGACATTGGAAAGGCGATAAGGAATTTAATTGGGCCAGGAGAAGCTACATTTCCTGCAGACTAATTTCTTCAGGCTACAGCACTTTTTTCTTTCATCCAGATCTCTTTGCCTGTCCAACCAACCAGCTATTGCACTTGTCAGTGAGCTCTGAGGCAGAGCATCCTATTGAGTAGATGTCCTCAGACATTTTTGCAGTCTGCATGCATACAACCACTGACAAAACCTCCCACTGAGACTCTAAATCCCCAAAGTTAAGAGGGCTAGGGAAAATATGCAGCCATTTGATTACCACGAAATCATTCTCTGTAAGTGGTGCCCTGAGATGGGTTTGGCTCACTAGAACTCTTCAGAGTGACAGAGAGGCATGGGGCTGGGGGACACAAACCAAAGAGGGAGCATACAGCTCGGGTGGAAGAGCATACCAGGGACTTTCTCCTCTACTTTAAAACGTTTTGGTTCTCATCTCTGTAAAAAATCTTCCAACACTACTCAGGGTGGTTTTGATCCCTCCAGGGCCAAGACATAATTTTACCCAGAACCAGACGTAATGAAGTATGGATGCAGGCAGTTTGTGTCATTGTACTTCAGGCCAAAAAATGCCTCCTGGAGCTTATATTTAACAGTAAAAATGTAGACTCTGAGTTCCAGCAAAACCCAAATTTGGCTGGTATGGTAATGAAAGGATGAACAACATTTTTAAATCAGATTATTTGAATTAAGCAAGTAGATACAGAATTCATTTTTTCTCCGTTGCTGTCATGTTTGATGGATGATCTCAGCTGATGGTGAATTTTTAGTTAGATTTAGGAGATTTACTTTTGTTGTGATAAAGGGATGATCTCATTTAGAGGTCCTTTCCATATTCACTGCTAATTGTCTTTACACAGCAGTGAAAAAACAGTGTCTTAACATACAAGAAAATGGCAATAGTAGTAATAATGGTAGTAATAACAAAAATCACCAAACAGCCTGGGGCCAGGAGGGGAGTAAAATGGTTTGTGTTTAGTTTTCGTCTTCACATTGGTAATGAACAAAACAAACAGAAAATGGGGCAGTTATGGAGACACAAGCCGTGTGCAACAGAACGGAATCCACTTTGAAATTTGAGTTAACAAGGAATGCATTATGTCAGGAAATATTGGATTTGAGACCTACTACTCATGTCAATCAATTTAATTTTTTTGCATACATTGGAAAATATATCTTTCCCAGTGTGCAATATTTAATTAGACCTTCATGAGACTTTAAAGCAGGCTCCAAGGATTTTCATAACTTCATGTTCACATGCCAAATTTACATAAATGGAGACAAAGAGATTAAAAAAGCAGGGAATGTAATGAAAAATGCTGCCATCTAAGACCTTAGGAGGAACAAAAGGGATAAGAGGAAAAGATACTTAAGAAAAAAAATATGAAAAAAGAGAACTAATAAAAGAAGTTTGCATGAAAATATATTTGAAGAAGAATCCTACCTTATGAATGTCTAACAAAAATAATAGCCCTTTTAATCTGTAGATCTTGTTCTTTAAAGTGTAATGAAAAGCTCACTATTGTAATTTTAATAAAAGGAGGAAGCAGGTATCAAATTTTGATTGACCCAATGAGGACAGAAAACATATTGCACCTCACTGTCTCATCCTTCCTCTTCCTGTTGGCAAGTGGTTACCTCATCTATTCAGTTTTTCACAAAAATAAGTCCTAATCACCAACTTCTTTTGACACAGTCTCCAGAGGGGAGATCACTGTTAAAAACTAATCTCCAGACAATGGTATTCCACTTTGTCTCCAACAAAGAACTTCTTTCAGGGCCATAGATACAGCTCATGAAACAATACATTAGGTAGTTACAGTCACATTCTTCTCTCAGTCCCCAGAAAAGATTTTAGAACATTTTCCCACTCGCCTCTAAACACTAAAATTACCATGCCTGCATGGTGACTGCAGAGCATGGCATGGTATTCCCAGAATTTTCTCTCCACTTGAACAAAGAAGCTTTCTATGGCTTTCTTAGCTCAGGAACAGCAAAGAGGTTTGGTTCATTTTTCTCTCTCCTCCCACTGGCTCATGCTGGGATCAAGTATGTCTAAAGCCAAATCCAGATATTTACAGAATGCTTTCACTAGGCTGAGTTCTTGAAAGCCACTTTATGCGTTCTTTCAGGGTGCTCTCACCAACTGAGTCATCACTGATGAAAAAGATGGGGGAAGTAAAGGGGAGAAACAAGCAGAGGGATGGCAGAATATATCATAAAAGTCATGTCTTAAAAAAAAAAAAATGGATTTCAGAGGTAGTAATTTTCATTATGCACACCAGGGGCTAAGTTCATGAAATAAGGTGTGAAGCAATGAGTTAATAGTAGAGTTCAAGCAAGAAGAGGAGTGGGTGAGAGTTGGCAGTTGAGCAGGACTGTATTCTGGAGAGTCAGAAGGCTGAGTCTAAGTGTTTTGTAACTCTAAATATTCCACCTGCTCCCCTTATACCTCTCTCTTGGTATCTTACATATAACAGGAACTTACATCACTGAACAACATGAGGAAATTCATACAGAAGTGTTAAGGAACAATTAAGATAATTCTCACAGCAGCATGTTGTGTTCCTGATATGGACCAAGACAAAAGCACCAACAAAAATTACACCAGTCAAGGTAAGAGACAATAAGAGCTGTGAAGGATGTCAATAGAATTTAAAAGATTTGCAGTGATGAACCAAGAAAAAGCAATGTGATTTTAGCACTGATGATTGAAAAATAAAATGAAATTATATTGATGAGAAGGGAAAGGTGCCTAGATCTGCTCACTTAATTCAGATGTATATAGTGTGGAAGTACAGATTTTCTTTATACTGACCAGGCCTTGATTAACAGCACAGATAGTAGAGGGAGAAGTAGATCAAGATTTTATAATTTATGATGATTCAATCTCTTATTGCATACCCTCACTGGCCTTGCCAAGGTGGAGAACTATCAAATCATCTTCTTCCCATGTTGGATATGGACAACTTGCCACTGAATTTATTGCTATTTTGTGAAGGTACCAAAGAGCCACAGTGTTTATCAGTCCATCTGGCACTTGTCCTGATAACTGGTGAATGGAGAAAAAGAATAGGTAGGAGAGAAGGAAGATCCACCTGAACATAAGGAAGACCTTTCATACTGTAGGGATAACTGAGCATTTCCTTGTATTTCTCAGAGAGATTGTAGTCTCCATCTCTGGAGATACTGAAAAGCTATCTGGACAAAGTCCTAAGCAGCCTGCTGTGGGTGGTCCAGCTTGAGTAGGAGAGACTAGTCCAGATGACCCCCAAAGGTCCCTTCCAAGTTAAACCCTTTGTGATTCTATGATTCCAGAAAAAAGTTAATGAATGTCGGGGGATTTCTGGCATACCTGCCAGATTTTCTTACTTATCACTTTGAGTTTAGACAAGTCATTTTATCCTTCAATGCTTTTCTTCCTTCATCTGAAAATGGGGTTTAATTATATCTACTACCCATGGACCATACTTCATTAGGAATCCACACACCTGCAGAAAACCTGTGCACTGTTTATACCTTAAATGGAACATCCGTGATGCCCAGATATTGTGGTTGTTCAAGAAGCTGTGGTAAATGTCACTCTCCCTTTGCAAAGCCCTTGGGATACCTGGAAATCATAAGCCTTAACACTCCAAAACATTCACCTCATTCTCTGTGTAGGCTGGGGAATGCCACAGCTACCAGCGTTTTATGACTCCAAGACGTTAAAATTTGTCTCGTGTCATAATCCATACGCTTGGGCTGTTACTTTGTGTAGTTAAAATCTGAACATGCTTCCCTGCTGCAGATAATTAGTGATATGCACATGGGAGATGTTACAGCTCATAGGACAGTCTTTGCTGTGACAGTTGACAGTGAAGGCAGTGCAGTGTGTTCCAAAGAGGGAAACGGGAGTATCAGGAATTGATTTTTGCCTTCATAAAGCCTCTTCTAATGCACCTAAACCTACCTACTGCTCAGATTTTTTTGAAAGTATAAAATTAAATTTTTACTTGTTCAGTTTCATTGGAAGGGGGTTTAGGTATTTTATTATGCTTGGCACTCAAACTGAAACCCCTGTGAAACCTAACTCTACATCCATCTCTTGATGTTGTCAAGGTAAACAGTCTAAAGGAAGTTTACTGTTTAGCTCTGGATACTAAAGGGTTACATATTAGAAAAGATGTGGGATATCTTCAGAATATTTGGGCTACAGCAGATTATGAGGACAGTTAAATCAGAAGTTGAAGAAATAATATTCAATATATAGTGAGCTGTTTCAGTAATTCAGTGGAAAGGTAGAGTGAAGAGGTGATGCAGGTTTTTTGTGAAGATGATGATGGTGATGATGATGATTGATGAGGCCATTATACTGCTGATAGCCTGCTCCAGCCTTCCAGAAAAGTCCCATCTCTTTTTTCCTTTCTTTCTAAACTATGAAAACAACTTTCCCATTTAGATCTTTCTTGAAGAATAAGGTAGTCAAATTTCAACCTTCAAAATCTATTCATGAGACTCTGTAGAACTACAGGAGAGAAAGATGCTTTCACAGAGAACAACTTTTTTATTCCATCTATGGGACATGGCTTCATTTTCCAGCTTCTGGGAAGACAAACCACAAATCAAAGCCCTTATGGGCATTTATTAAGTGTTCCCTGTGGTAAACAGAGAATCTGATGTTGTTTTACTTTTGTAGGCATGGAAGTTGATATTTGCATTGTATTGATATTTGCATTGCATTGTATGTAAAGTGGATATGTTATAAAAATGTTGCACACATGTAGACAAAAATATTTTAATGGTCTATTTCCATTTTTTTATGCCCCGCTAATCAAGTCTACTTCCTTCTACTTCAACCATTAGTGACCACATTTGGAAACAAGTTAATAAACCTGATATGCCTGCCATGTGATTGATTAACCACACTCAGTGTTTCCATCTAGAGAGCAAAACTGTGGATCCCCAGCCAACTCCTTGGAAACCTTCATCCCTGATTTTGAGGGAAGGCTAACAAACACTGCCACGTCCAGTGCCCTTATCTGCATGATAGTAGGGACACAGAGAAGCCCTCACCCTCCTCCTCCTCCCAGATACATCAAAGTTCTCAGGCCTTGCTATATGCCACGCACTGTACTCTGAACATTTTTGGATCTTTCTGTCCTTACTGCTGGACCTTAAAAGTCACAACAAGTTTGCTCCACTGCCAGCTTAATCCACTTTCCCATTCTTAAAAGAATTAACCCCTGTATTTGCAGGCAACATTATCCCTTAAAACTTGAGTTTCAGATTTGGAACATTTGACCACTGATGTCCAGAGTCTTAACGTTGCTTTAAACAGCAGTAATGGTGTCTTAGCTGTAGACCACTGGCAGGTGTCACCTATGCTTGATGACTTCAGAGGAAAGCATCTTCCTCCTCATTATTTCCTTGTTTTTGTTGTCCAGTTTTATATGCACCTAAGGTTTTCTGGCTAATTTTTATTTCATGTCTAATTTAAACTATTGAAAAATGTTTTCTTATCACCTGCATACTAAAAACTGACTCAAAATACAGTAGCTACTTGCAAATTCTTGTTTCCATGTGCCATGAGGTCTTGGAAAAATGATCAAAATCACATCACTCATTGTAATAATTCCAGTATAACTATCCATGGAACATGGCTGAGAAAATTACAAACTGCTGCCCTCTTAATCTTCTCAAAGTACTAAACTAAAGCAATACCCTATCATACCTGATTATTACCTGTGACATCCAGCCACATGTTATAACAAAAAAATAAAAGGAAAACCAAATTCAACTACTAACAAAAGAGAAGATACACTTTGTGTGTGCATTAATCACATATATTGGCCTCCAAAACTTCAGAACTAGTTGCTAGAAGCGGTAAGATAAACTTGATAGAGTTATACTAGCTGTGTAGAATTCTATTCCTTCTCAACAGGATAAGCTGAGCATGGCATTGCATGTGACACCATGGTACAGGATCAGTGCTAGCACTAGAAAATCATCTCTCATGGAGAGGCTTGACAAAGCGTGTCATACATACAAAGTGTGCTACAAGTACAAATTCAGGGGGTTCAGGGATTGAAAGCAAGCTTTAGAGCTTTCAATCTATGCATAGGCATGTAGGCATAGACAGCATTGCTGATTCAAAGTGACACAGAACTAATACATTCATTTCCTTTCAAATCCATGTTTCTCCTCACAGCTTCTACCTCTGGATGTTGAGAGATCACACGTTTCTGCAACTGTTTTTTATGTGAGATTCGAGAAGAGATCCTTTTTTCCAAAGGAGAAAAGGCATAATGAGGAGTCCAAGACCTTTTTTTGGGGTAGGGCTACCACAAGGAGAGAGCAAGAGAAAAGGAAAAGAGGGAGAAAGGAGGTATCACAAACTATGAAGAGAAAAACAGAAAACAAATATCAAGATGCACGAAGATTCACAGGGAAGGGCTGTACAAAGATTCATTTAAGGCTTATGCTCATCCTTTTATTTAAAAAAAAAATATCCTCCACAGGTCAGCTTTTACTTTTGGGTGAACTCTGTCTTTCAAGGGACTAAAGCCAAGAAGGAACTCAAGTGTTTTCACAGCAGCAAGATTTCTTCTTTGCTGGCTTGCTCTTCTGCATAAGAGCATCTCATGAGCAAAAGCACAGATGATTGTCTTGTGAACAGACTGTCATTCAGCCTGTGTCCATGTGAAACTCCCAAAGGCACCAGGGTTGTGAAATGAATAAATATCATTTGTTATTGCAGGAGAGGGAATGAGAAAAGGAGGGGAGAAGACAAAAGTGAAAACAAACTTTGTGCATTTCAAAGTCATACAAAAGTCAACAACCTAACAGTTTCAGAGGAAGCAAAAATCCCTGTCCTGAAATTATGGAGAAAGAGGATATTTCCCGTTCCTTTTGCCTTAAAATTTCCCTTTGAAACTGTTTTACACCAGCACCATCAAAACCTTGGCAAACACAGAGGCAGAGGACAGACATGAACTAGATTCATAATGAAGTGAGATAGAAAACAGGTGAGGACAGCTTTTTCCCTAGCTCTTACCAGCTTTGCAATGAAAGGTTTTCAGAGCTCTAATTATAAATCAAAGCTCAAGTTCTTCTGTGAATCACTGTTTGAAGGAGCTGCAATTTTGCCCTTTAAAGCATTTCCTCAGCCAGGCAGCTGGATAGGGGAAGGGTGATTTTTCCATGTTTTATAAGGTGGGCAGAGAAGGACAGTCAGCTGCAGAGAATAAGGCAGCACAGCTGCCCCACATTAAAGAGAGGCAGAAAAAAAAGCTGGTGAATAGCTCAGCCAGGTGGATTTATTTTCCTTGTCACTCAGCAGCTGTGGCAAAATCCCAAAGGCAAAAATGTGTCACTGCTGAAACAAAACCAGAAACAAAACCAAAACCTGTGAGCCCAGTCCATGACACAAATATGTTGTGTGGGGAAAGGTTACATACATGCATACATGTAAGGAATCATTCAACTGACTCAGTCACTGGGGAGCATTAAGCACATTGCCTGGGACTTTTTAACTGCTCTTTCCATGGGAGAAGGTATTGGGGATAGTAACAAGTCCTAGTTCTGTGCTGCAGTGACAGTAAGATCCATGGAGGGTTATGAAAAATTCAGATATTTAAGGAGGGAGAACAAAAACATTTAGCTATGGAGAAAAAAGAAGAGGATAATCCATTCTCATTTAAAACAGGATGCAAAAAATTGCTTGAAAAAAAATCTCAGTAATACTGTCCAGATGAGTCCATCTCTCTTTGAAACTCAACAACACCTGGGCATAACCTGTACAGTTACAGGGGCATTTTATAAGCTTTTCCACTTATGCAGTTCCTCTGTGTGTATGGAGCCCATTCACTGTGCTCCCTTAATGCTCTTTTTCTCTGCATTCACTTTTGCAAGGACCAAAGATCATCAATTATAGAACAATTACAACTTTAATGATATTGTGAATGAAGCTCTCTTGCCATTCAGCTGTTTTTCTCTACCCTGCTTTCCAGAAAATTCTCATCATCATCTCTCTGTAAAGTAGACTTCACCCTGAGACCAGATTTCCACATGCCTTAGACTGGGTCTCAGTCATGAACTCACAAAAATTAAGAAAGAAGAACAGCCCATATGAGACAATGAGCTAAATAAATTCTGTGCTATTACATTCTACAGAAAATAAAATAGTGTGGATAGTAATTCATGTGTGTAGCTCCGTATCAGCAATGATGGCTTGGATTCATATAAACATCAAGGGACAGTTCTGAGTTACCACATCTGAGAAGCTTTCTGAGGAATAGAGCAGTGATTGATGTCTCTGCTTTACCTGGTAATTTCACACATATTAATGTTTTCTATGCCTGCTTTCCTGGACCTTACAAGGTCTTCTCATCGTGGGAGCCTTGGAAAGAACTATCCCATAGGGACATCTTTATGTTCTCTCACATCTCATAGCTGTGTCCAGCTGTAGGTAGTCTTTCCTTACAGCAGAAAGAGTTTCTTTAAAAAAATACATAAAAGCTTCTTTCTTTGCAATATTCTTCAGGACCTCACAGGAAAATGCTTAGGGAAAAAAAAAAACATTGTGCATTAGTGCAAGTCAAAGAACCAAATGCATTTATGAAAATCCCACTCAGTCCTGCTATGAGACAAGATTTAGCAGGCTTAACAACCTGGACTCTAATATGTCTCTCATCTGAAAATAATAATTTCATTCAAGGAGCAAGCTAACAAAAAAAAAGAGTTATGAAATTGATTAGACAGTGGGCAATTCATGTCTCTGATTTTGTAGGGCTTATTTTTCTCTCAAAAAATTTAATTTAATACCAGAGCCTTTATTTAGACTAAATTACAAAGAGAGGAAAATTAAAAATGTGATGCAACAGTTAGAGAAGATAAACAGAAAAATTACTTGATGTGCAATGCATATTGAGTGTTCATATTTCCACTGTGAGGAGAAGAATCAGTCCTACAAGCAACAGGAAATCATGCTGTTCAGATGGCTTCAGGTGTTAGCTTCCAGCTGCTGCAGAAGTCTCCAATTTACTTAGTGGCACAAACCACATTTTTTTTTCCAACATATTAGGATCTAGTCAATACCACTGGATCACAAAAAATTATATCCTGCTGAGCTGGAGAATATAAACAAGTAGATATTACAGCAATTGGGGATTATAAAATAAATCTTAATGAAAATTTCTTCTTATCCATAGACACTCATGTTTTTAAAATATGTAGTTCACACTAGCTACGGACAGCATGGCTTGTTTGATATGGGGCCTATTGACTTTGTAGATGTGTGTCTGTGTGCACTCCTATCACCTATATGACATCTTAAAAAGACTTTTAAGTGTGTAGCACCTTTTAAAGCAAGGTAGAATTGGGAGGAGGAATTTCTCCCCTGCCCCTTCAGTTCTGCAGATTTCAAGGCACATCTCTGAAATGTAAACATATGTTTCACATTGTTTACTTTAAAGAGGAATAATAAAATCCTAGATTTACACGACAACTTTTATCTAAAAACATATAAAATCTTTTTGTAATGATGCAGTGTGTATAGTGAGACTGTTGAGAGAGAGGCATGTAGATCTCTATCAATATTCATAGACAAGCATGCACTTTTATATGTGTATCCACATATATACATCATGTAATGCAATGCTAACAGACAGTTATGTTTGTAATAGACATCAGGCAGTGTGATACTAATAGACCTTTATATTTAAAGTAGAGTGGGAAAATGCTTTTAAAATAAATCTATATGAAGAAATAGAATGTACAACTTCTCAACCTTTTGTAAGACACCTAGTCAGTGCACAAATGTGAATATTCCCCATATGCATATTAAATTTCAATGGAATTTAAAAGAATTAATAAAAATAAAAGCCTTCAGGAAAAAATGGTGAGAATGAATCTTCAGTATACACCTACACTATGAGTGCCTTTCTTTTCTCTGCCTTGCTCTTCTCTCAACATATTCCCCTGCTCTGCTTCCAGAGCTCCCACAGCACTTTCTGTCTTGCAGCACTCAGCCCTCCTGGCAGCATGCCCTTGCTGTACAAGGAAGGTAGTGCAGGGCTCTGATCTTCAAGTGAGCACCCAACAAGCTCTCCCCTGGGGCCAGGCTCTGTAATTGTGTCAGGACACTGGTATGCCATCGGAGATGACATTTCTGTACGGCTTTGGCTTCACTCAGAGCAGGCATGCCCACGCTAGCAGAGACGGCTCAGGGACTGCTGTAAGGGCTCGGAAAGGAGAGGTGCTTTCAAATAGCCCCAGCAGAGAGGAGTTGGCCTCACCCACTCCCTGTCTCCACGTGCCCTGCAGGGATTCAATTCTATCATCACTTTCAGATTTTGTATGTTCTTCCCCAGCTTTCCAGCATACCAGAAACTTCAGTTTCCTCTTCCCACGTTTCTTACTTCTCAAGGAAACCGTCAATCCCACAAGACTTTTAGACCATGCCTGGCAGGATTTCGAAGACTTGCTGAAAATTGGAGATAATGAGCAGAAGCAGGAAGAATGACTGTGGAGCTAGAGAGTGGTCCTGGAGGCAAGCTCATTTATGCAAATCCATTGCTAAACGTTCTCTCACAGCTGGGCTGAACTTGCCTGCATGAAATGTCCCAGCCCTAGATAAAACTATATTTATGACCCAGCCTCAGAAAATAAAATAATTTTTTAAAGGACAATTAGAAAACAATAGTGATTTGAAGTTCATGCTAATGAATGTATCCTTTTTAATTGCCAGTTTGCTTTTCTGAGACTAATGGAAGACCTTTACAATACCAGAAATAGATGATACACGTTTTCAATACATGAAAGGTTTGTTTCTGAGACACAGTGAAGCCTGACAAGTTTGTTGGGCCCTTGTGTTACATGTCAAAGCAGCTAGGAGCATCAATAGATGTGAGATGTTTTAATAGAATAAAACAAATATTCCTAATGTGTTTCAAAGTTATGATAGGTCTCTTTTCCTCAAATTAAAATTTTTGGGAGGTTGGATTGTTTTCTTGTTTAGATTTTTTTTATAAGTGCGCACCTGCTTATAATTTGTTTAAAAATATATATTATTCTCTAGGATTCGTAGAATCCATCGGATAAAATAAAACCAAACCAGAGCCACAAAGACAAGCTGAACCTAAACATCACTGAAGTAAAAAAAAATCACTAGTTCTAAGAACAGATCCAAACCTGCTGTAAAAACACAAACAAGTCCTGTTATCCTTGCACTGTTAAATGAAAACAAGTATATCATAAAAGCAAATATCTAAAGTCCAAAGAAGACACCAACTCTCAAGTGAGTCTGTAGTCAAGACCCTCCTGTAAGACAAAAATCTTAGGTCATTTCCATTTCCTCAATATTAGAAAAGAGTCTAATAAGCAAACCAGGGAAATGTATTCTTATGGATGCAGAACTACAGTTAGAATAGTTGACTCCTGATCAAGCTGGAGAGGATTCTTAAGTACTATACCACAGGCATTTGGCCTGGCTTTGGTTTTATTCATTATTTTAATTGACCAGAACAAAGTTGTTTTATTTCAGTTGGGGGGGGGGAGGTGGGGTGGGGTTAAGTGTAAAAAGCAAGCTGGACAAGATTGCAAGCTCTTTGGAAGACAGGATTGAAAATAAAGCATATTGAAAAATTGGAAAGCCACTCTGGAAATCCATAACATGAAGTTCAATAGCCCAAACAAAAAAGCCCAAACAAAACCAAGCGGACAAATGACTGCACAAAGGATAACCAGTGAGTACAGCACCCCACAAATTGCTTGTGCCAAAATTAGGAGGATGCTGTTGCAGAAAGAGATGTCACACCAGACCCAGTTACACAGGAGCACTGAGCAGAAGAAACCACAGTCACAGCTCATGCTGGTACCAAAGCACAAATGATTACCTCTGGTTTTGGATGGCTGGTATTGAGAAAGACAAAAGGAAACTGCTATAGAAAGAAAAGCAGCAAGAAAGATAAGAGGATGAACAGATGTAACCTACAGAGAAAGTGAGCTGTTCAGGCTAAGAAAGAAAAGGCTAATGGGGGACATGGTAACAACCTTCCATTTCACAACTGGTTGCTATAAAAATGCAAATCAATAGCTCTTCTCGAGACAGTAAGGACAGAAAACAAAAGAGGAATTTGTAGGAATATTATATGGTTTGAAAATTCTGATTCTCCTAGTTAAATATTAAGAAAAATCCAAACCAGGGTGAGGCATGGGAATAGACTCTGTAGGGATTGCTGCAAGAGATATTTCCCAGGAGCTTTGTAAGAATAGATTGTACAAATATCCAGTAGGTGTGTTCATAGTATATTTACCATGAAATAAAGCAAAGAGGTATTTGGGTCTCTTGGGGTCCCTTCCTATTCTGTGTTTCAATGTTTGCATGTATTTTGAAGATGAGTTCTAATGAAAAAATTTCAGCTAATGAATATGTTAAAAATTATACATTGTTTTAAGCAGCATGTATTGGTCATCTCCAGTACTACATAAATAATTCAAATTTTTTTCTGTTCCCTGATAATTCAGTGGTTTTGGATATTGTACATTAAACTTCTGCTAGAAATATATCTTCGTTATGTATTTGAATTTTTTTTTTTTGAGAGCTGATCAAAGTGGAGAATATTACTTTATATTAATATTTCTATTATGATTTTAAGATCTTAAAATTATAAGCATTCAAATAAATTATTTCTAAGTATTATAGATGCTTATCAGTTGTGTTTCTCATAAATATCTGAGGCATTTTTAATGAAAAAATATCATCAATACACGTTTCTTTGCAAATATAAAAAAAAAGTCAGTTGTATTCTATGTAAATATTATATTTCTCATGCAAATGTCTAGGAGCAGATAAAAATTGCTACAGGTATGGAAAAAGCTGAATGCTACTTTCCCCAGGTGCTTCTGATCCATTTCTCCCCATATTAATCCAGTTCTCTTCATATCAGAAACAAAAGCCAAAAAGAATAGAAAGAGAAAAAAGCCATAAAAAATATCACTGCCTGGAGGAATCAAGGTTTCCTTTACTTACAGTTTTGTGATGTCCTTTTAGTGAGCTGTATTGCTATTTCAAAGCCAGCCCCAAGAGTGCATTACTTTTAACATGAGGGAAAGAGTTCCTGCAAAAGGGCACACACCTTAGTAACAGCACAGCTGCCTATTGTGCTAGCAGAAAAACCAGGGTTTGCTGAGATAACTAGATCAACAGTAGGATGAATGTTAGCATAGCTAAATCTGCCTGGGATTTCTCTTCTCTCCAGACCAGATCTACACAGCTGTGCCGGCATAAGCCTGAGGTGCGGATTTGGATTCAGACATTGTGCAGTAGGCACCTGACTCGGGATCTGGAAGTGTCCATTTGTCTCAATATCCTCTAAAGGAAGCTGAGTACGACTGGATTGGAGTCACAGAGCAATCTTTTAGATGTACAAATGAAATTGCACTCTCCTCCCTGGTACAAAATGGAACAGAAATTGCTGTCACTTTCTAAATATCGAACCTCACAAAATGACTGTAAAATCAGAATAAAGCCTGAAGGACTCCTAGAAATCTTACCAGTGGAGTTGTGTTTTTTGGTGAGAACTGCAATAATTTGCTTGATATGGTTAGAGTGAAATAAGAAGAGACATAGTTCCATAAAGATATCTGAACATTCATTTGCATAATTATAAACTTCTCCTATAAAATAATAATTTAAAAAATTGTTTCTGAGAAAAAAAATCCTGATTTCCTTTCTTAACAAAAAAAGCAGAAAAAGTCCCAAAGCCAACAAAAAAATGTATAATAGTATGTCTGACAATGATGACATCTGTGTCATCATTAGTCCTCTCTAGCAGTGCAAGAGAGAGCAAGGTCATGCCATATAGAGTAAGCCCACCAGGGTATGTCTATAGAGAGGCATCTCCACATACCAAACACAGAATATTGCACACAGAAACAGCCCATTCCATTCATTTGTGCTACATGACATCTTAATCCAAACTCAGATGAAACCACCCTAGAAGTCCTCAACAAACCTATATTTCCTGATGAGTGTCACTGATGTGAGCATTGCGCATGGCAGTGAGGTGCAATGAGTTATTTAACACAGGACTCATGGGCATGAGAATTGATTTTTTCTAAAAGCAGCACAAAGAGCAGGTCAAATACTGCCTTGAAGAGAGGGGAGATTCCACCACTCCACGCCTTCATTCCTCTGGACTGCAAATGTCTTCTCCATCAAAAGCCTGACCTGCCTGGCAGCTCGTGTGCTTTGAGATCTCTGTCAGAAATGTTTGACCCTGGGGATTTAGACCAGAAAGCCTGTCACATTTTGTAGCAGGTGAAACTGACTTATTTTGAAGCCTGGTCAATTTATCAAGTTGTTGTAATGGCAAGATTGTCACTTGCTGTTATCAATGACATTCAGTTCAGGGCAAAGCTGGCCATCAAGTTAACCACAGGCAAATTCACCAGAGCACCAGCTGCAATATAAACAAATCCCACCACCCTACTAATTCAGGTACTGAAATGTGAGTGACTTCTGGATGAAAGATAAAAAATCATGAATTTCAGACAGCTGAGCAAGAGAAAGTGAAGGAAATTGTGGCGAGCTACTTTTAAGCAATGTTTACTCTCCCACTGCATCTTGCTCAGAAAACATGACTTGTGACAGGGGACATTAGGTTATGCCTTCCCCGTGCCTTACAGCACTTGTTTTTCCCTGCAATAACACAGATGTCAATGAAGATGCACCAGTGAAAAGTAGTGAAGAATCAGGCAAAGTAATTTCATCCCAGCTTTGTTTTGATGCATTGAAGACTCACACTTTTGAAGTTTTCCTAATAAAAGTAGCATAATTTCCATCATTTTCTGCATGTACAAAATAAATGGTGAACTGTACAATTGGTACCTGTGCACAATTAACAGGCATACATTCATTTTGGAACTTATTTTATTTGAAGGAGATAGATTGCTGTGAACACTTTAAGGGATGCTATTGAATGGAAAATTAGCTCAAAATATCCTTGGTGTTTTAAAGTGTAAGTTAACCTGATATTTCAGTTGTCAAAGAACACAGTTGCCTTACTGTTAGCTAATTCCAGTGCTAGCCATAAGTGACTTGTTGGGAAATGTAGGACGCCTATTGCCTCCTGAGGAAGAAAATGGGCTTCCTAAAATGTCATGACTCTACTTCACTTTTCTCTGACAGAGATAATAAATTGCTCCCTTAAAAAAGGCTAATGAAATTTAGCCATTTATGTTTTAAGGTGCTTTCAATTCCTTGAGTAGAAAGGCAAACCTTTGCTTTTGCTGCAATGAATGCAGATATGTTAGAGCAGACAACTAGCAAGTTAAGGAGAGAATATTTCCCAGGTGAAGAGGCAGAAAGAGCAATCCTCCCTCATGAAGATCTCAAAATACTCCAGTCTACTGAAGCCTTGTTATAGAAAACTTAATAATACAGCATTGTTAGGACTGGATAACATATACTTCCTTTTATGCTAGAGATAGCATTGAAAATGGTGAGGATGTTCCGGAATGATATAAATAATTCTCCAGGAAGACGGGGAAGCAAAGCTACACCTGACAGAGGTGCTAGACATGTTGCTTACCGCTTCACATTGCCAGATCCTAATGGGTAGAGAAATAGATAATGACATGAAAAGGAGATATTTCAATTCTTGTACGCTGAATTCATCCTTCAGAAAATGTAACCATGCCAAACAAAGATATGTACATGGTCACACTTTTTCAAATTTAAGAAAAAAAAAAATAAAACAGCCCAACATTTCTGTGCTAGATTCAATATTAAGTCAGAATTGTTCCATGTTCTTTGTTTATTTCCATGCTTTCCTTTTTTCCAAATGCAACCTCTTGGGAGATAAAATAGCAATTTGCTGCTATGCATGCCTATATTTCTCTGGGTTATATAATGTGAATTATTTTGGAGAAAAACAGAAGCATTTTCCATCTTGACTCCTTTTTAAGCCATCGTTTAAAAGCAAATTTGTGTCCAGAGGCCAGTTTCTTAAGCATTTTTTCATCCATCACTCCTGTTGTTACCTGTCATCCACCCTTCTTGACATTCTCAACTTTTATTTTTGTTTAACAATTGTCTCAGCTGGTAAAGGCCATTACCATGTTGTTAGGCTCTAATCAGATGAGATGTTGTCAAAATGAGGAAAAACATATCAGTTTCATCAAATCAGAGAGACCACAACCTGTTAGGCTGCAAAAACAACAGAGTTTTCTTGTACTAATACTTCGTCTCTTATGGTGCAAGTGTTTGTGGTCAGCCTGTTGTGGAAACGTTTTTGATAATCCTCCATTTACTTGGTAAGAAATCCATCTCCCACTCCCCTAACAATCCCTGTACTGATTTTTCCTGCTTTTCTTTTCATGGGAGAAGTTATACTGAACTATTTGAAAAGCTAGGTCACAGCATTGTAGTCCTAGACTGTCAGGGCTCCCACCACTGGGACTAGAGAGAAGAATCCATCCCTCTGCCAGAATGTCACTTACCCTTAATTGAAGCCAGAGATTAACTACTCTTTCTGGAGGCTTTCTCCCTGTCACCAGCTTTCAGGTCATATTGAGGATTCATTTATTTCAGGCAGTTGAAGATGCAACATTACACTGTGTGTCTATGTACAGGCAAAGCAAGGAACTGTTTTTCCTCCCTACCTGACTGTGCAGAATTTTTGTAGACTGCGTGTTTTGCTCATGCTTTTCAGAGCAGCTGTCTCATGCTTTTTAGTAAAAGGAGAAATTTTATGGCTGTTTACAGCACTTGGGCTCTCATTCTCAAAAGAACCCAAAAATTACTGATTCTATCATACACTAGAGTCCAGAAAGAATGCCTCAGTGAAGTGAATTGCTAACATTTCAAAGAAAAATGCCTCTGTATTGGATAAGCATGGTAACTAAAACACAGACTGAGAAAGATATCAACAAAAATGGAAAAAGTTCCATTCACTGTGATAAAACAGTGATCTCCACGGGTAGTTTGAATGTGGATCATGGGTTGAGAGAAACTCATTCTTAGAGTTATTTTGCAAGAACCCCTCAAATCTTGTGTACTTGTTAACACACTTGCTTTTTCTACAAGCAGAGCAGAAGTTCAAATTTTGGAGGAGTATTTGTTTCTTCCAAGCAGTTCCATCCTAAATTTTAGAGAACACATGGGCAACACTAAGAGAGTTGAGCTGGTAGCACAGAGGAGTATCAATTGCTAAGATTTCTCACGGAAAATGTAACTACCAACTCCTTCTGACAATAGAGGCCAAAGGAAAGGACAAGGACACCTCCTTTCAAGCAGGCTGTTCATCTTCCAGTTGCTATTATCCTGAAGCATGTAAGGTACTGCCAAAAGTTAATCTAGATGTGGGTGAATACTGACAGCCATGGATGGGCCATGTGGTAAGGCCTGAAGATTTCTGTGGGTGTCTAACATTTATTTTCCTGATTTAATGTACTTCCAGATAATGACCTATATTAAGGTATTAAACAATGTCCTAGTCTGTATGACTGGAGGGGTTTTTTTTCCCATCTTCAAATTTTGAATCCTCCGTTAGCTATTTCAGAGGATTTTCTCTTTTTTCCACCTTCGTAGTTGATTTTTATACATACTATATGGACAGCTGCCCATAACAACAGAAAACTGTGTAGATCTGGCTAAATTTATCAGTTATCTGAAGAAATTGACCCATTCAAAGAAGATTTCCTAACCATAATAATTTCATGATGCATGTTCATGTTGCTTTGGCAGAAAAGGATTTTCCTTTGCCATTACATATTTAATAAAAAATGACTACAAGAAAAGCAGCCATTCATTGAATTTCATCTGATTCAAATCTATTTTTCTCACCCAAAAAGGTTTAATTTTTACCTTACACAGCAGTGAAATACCATGCTTATAACTGTACCATGCTCCATTCTCCAAAGAGCTGGCAAATAATCATTTAGGCAGGGCCAAAGGGCCAAGATTCATACCCAAATGCACAGAGACAGGGAAGGGAATGAAGGAAGAGATTTGAGGAAGATAGGAGTTCAAAAGGATTGAAGAAAGGGTTATTTCATGAGTCATACTGTTGGTGATACAGAAGGGGCAGCAGGGACTCTGGAGGCAGCTTGGTACAGCAGGTCATGCTAAATTACCTGATGTCCTTTTAGCAGAGCCTGGACTCCAGAATGCTCAGGTCTCTGCCCTCACACGGCCAGGCTCATCACTCCTCCTTTAGGCAGGCTTTCCTTTTAACTATATCTCATTGTACAAAGAGAGAATGCAAACCAGAATCTTTAGCCTTTCTTCTTTAAAAAACCACAGCATGTTAGAAAGGTCTCCTCAGAGAGCAGCACACACTTACCTCTACCCCCAGGGCTTGGTATTATGTCCTTTTCCCTGACACTGAGCTGCTAATCTGAGCAAACATGCCATGCTCCTTGTTATGGCAGGACACATGAACTACTTAGTGCCAAGAAAGGCCTAAAGGCATCAAAGTTTATGCTTTTCTATGCATGTGGAGAAGGATTTTCAATAGCAGCAGTGGAGATGGTTTATTCCAGTCTCCGCCCTGCTCCTCTCTTAGGGTGGCACAGCAGCAAGCAGAGGGAAGCTCAGCACAGGAGCTGCTCACTTCCCCTTTGTTTCTCCTTACTGCTCAAATAGTCCCTTTTCTGAGCAAATAATGCTTTTCTAATGCTGCATCTCTTTGGGTACATCTCCTGCATTATTAATATCATCAACTTACAAAGAAAATTAACTGTAGAATTTACCTCTGCGTTCAGCGATAATCTCCCATAAGCTCACACCTCCTGACCTTGTTAGCCTGAGCTTAGAACGTCTAAAATAAAATCCTGTCTAGCAGGCCACTCAGGCTGCATGGTTAATCCAGGAGATCTCTCAGGTCAAAGGCTTAGATTTAGCTGGGGTACTGCTGCAGCATGTCTGAAACACTTTACCCAGGTAAAGAGCTTTGGAAACCTGCAGAAAAGGGTCAGAGGCAGAGTTTATAGCATCATATCTTATCGGGTTCTTCTCCAAGTGCCTCTAAGCAAAGATCTATTGCCTGCAGCAGTGCTGCACTCCATCCAGCCAGGTCCAGCAGGACACTTTCTCAAACAAGTGCTGGTGTCAGTAAAACCTGAGCTCACCTCAGGCTGAGTGTACTAATCTTCTACCACCTTCTCAGCTCAGCCTCCCCACACTTTCTTCTCCTAAAAGGGACTCCTCTAAGTGTCTAGGTTTGATGTTTGATTTTCTTCTTCGGGATTTTTTTTGGGTTTTTTTTTTTTTTGGGGGGGGGATTTTTTTTATTTTTTTCCCTTTTTTTGTTTTTTTGGGGGTTTTTTTGTTTTGTTTTGTTTCTTGGTTTTTTTGGGTTTTTTGTTTGTTTGTTTTTTTGTTTGTTTGCTTGTTTGGGAATTTGTTTGGGGTTTTGTTGGTGTTTCATTTTGATTTGGGAGGGTTTTTTTTTGTAGTTTTGGAATCTTTTTTCCTTTAAAATCCACTGACATGTATATTTAATTACTTTAGACAGCAGATTGCTGTATCTGCTATATTTTCTACACAGCTAAATCTATACTAAAGACTTCCCCTTACAGATGAAAGACTTGGAAACACCACATAACACACACTGTTCCTCACTGGGACAGTAGAAACAAGGAGCTTAGCAAACTTGAAACTTTCTTATTTCAAGTTTATTATCATTTTTAGGAGTCTGTTCTGAGAGCAACTAAATCCATTCATTATTCCTTACCTCAAATTCCTCATTATGTTGTTTTGGGGGTTTTGCACTCTTGTTAGTTGGAATAAGGCAATTATTCTGCTCCAATTCTAAATAGCTAACTTTTATTCACCTTTTGTAGAAGGAGTAGGGATGCTAATTAATTCTCCACTCCCGATAGAAATCAAATTTTTATCAACTACCGTGGGGGTTATCACTGGGCTGTTGTATTGTATTCTATTGGATTTTTTTTAAAAATTGGTAAAATTCACTCAGTGATGGAATCTCAGATTTAAACATTTGAGAGTCTGTCATCATTAAAGGCATACTCTCTCTTTTCCCCCAGGTGTCTTAAGGAATCATAAGGCAGAGACTGCTGCTTCTCTGGGAAGATCAGGTGAAAAAGGGATGAAAATACTGGGTACACAAAAAGTGCTGGGCAAAGTGTTTCCTGCAGAAGGCTTGTCAAGCCACAACACAGAACTGAGACAGACAGACAGCCATGCAAACAGCAAAACCATGATAGAAGTTCCCTTTTGCAGCATATGCCCTCCTATAACAATTTAATGATGATTGCTGGTAGTGAGTGATGAAAGTTGAGAAGACAACATCCATGTGTATAAACATGCCCAGCTTATTCACAAAATGCATGAAGGGAGTCCTCAATGACATTTAAAGGCAACAGGTTTGCAGTAGACAAAAAGGGCATTATTTTCCAATACAGCAATCAGTAAAATTAATCTGCTTATTATGCAACTTGCAGTTTCACTGTGTTATTTCACTCAATGAGGCAAAAAGCTTTGTAAATTTGAAGAAAGGATTTTGCAGGCATATGCACAAAATTAGCATCTGCTGATTGTTATCCAGGAAAATATATCAAAAATAAAATATCATCATTCTCAGGTTTCAGGACACAAGACTGTCTATCTTTGGAGGTCAAGAATTCCCTTTATACTATTATCATATTACCACACTAGTTTATGTATGAGCACAGGTCATATATTTCCTAAATGTGCAATCTTGATGAAATATCCATGCAAAATGTTAACGTCAAAAAGTAAGCATTGTTAAGACTATTTTCTGGGTTTTGTTGAGCATCTGTCAGTTTATTGAGTAATGTCTATATTTCACATTTTATAGGCTTTTGTAACTTTTCTGAGCATTGACACAGAAAGTGAAGATGCATTTTCTATATTTTACTTTGACAAGTGAATGTTCACACAAAGCTTTGGAGACAGGGTGACCACACAGTGACTCTCTCAGATAGGCTTCCTTAGTCTGTGTTTTTCTGTAGTGTGCCTCTCTGCCTTTGAAACCTCTTTGTGTATCTTAAAATCTACCTGTGGATCTGCAGTAAACATAACAGTGCAAGAACTAACCAAGGGCTTGGTATTTTTTGTGATTAAAGGCATTAGACTTTAGTCTTAGTGTTCAGTTATCATTATTATTTAAAGATCATTATTTTATACTAATAAAGTATATTTTTAAGGTAAACTGAGAAAAAGAAAAAAAAACAGTGGAGAAAACTCAACAGGAACATGGCCACTTTCTCCTTTTCTTTCCCTGTATCCTTCAGCCATCAATCCCATGTGTATATTTCTGGTTTTGGCTACATCAATATTTGTAACTATTTCAGTTCCATATCTTGTTTGCCCAGGTGTCTGATACAGCTGGAAGCAGAACATATCAAACAGTCCAGGCTAGGCAAACCATTACAGGGAATCCTATGCTCACTCTTAACAACCATTTTTCTTAGTAGGCATTTACCTGAGTAGAGGGGAGCACAGGTCCTATCCTAATAACTGATGACCAGATGTATAAACAGCAGCATGTATCCAGGCACTCCACTACTGATCTCTGAATTTAATATCTTCTGCATCACATATTCCCTACTTAATTACCTCAAGGCTAAATGGCAGGTGGGAGCATATCTCAAAGGATGAATTCTGTTGTGCTTGGTACATTCGACTTCTAGTGGCAGGAGGCAGCTTTTAAAAATTTATTTTCTCTTGGTTTCAAATAAAATTGTATTATCGCCACACTTCTGAAAGCTACACCAATTTATAAAGCTTTTGGAACTACCAAAATATTCTGGTATTGTAAAATTGTTTAGATGTGCTGATGCTGAAATATTCCACTGAATTATATAAGAATATTTTATTCTGTTAATGTGAAAACACTGTAACATAATCTTCAATCTTCAGTACAATATGCTATTTAAAATCTCATGTTAATCCAATAGAAATTAATATGTGTGTAACAAAAAACAACTAATCAAAATGGTGTAGTCAAAATGATATGTTTTCACCTTAGCAAAACAAAATGTTTTGACATAACAGAAATAAAAGAAGACAGCTGAAGTGATTTGTTTCAACCCCTTTTCAATGAAAATTTCATCAAAATTGACATATTCTCCAGGAACATTTTGATGCTGATGAAACAACATGTCACAATGAAACACGGTCCTATTTACACTGGTTTTGTTTGCCTTAATTTTAAGAAAAGGAAAAAAAAACATGCAAAGGGCTGGCTCCAATGACACTGCAGATTTTTCAGGCATACTTTTGGAGGTGCTAGCAATTAAAGTGTTTTTGTCCACTTACATCTTTAATTGTCTTTCCAAAAATAACCCAATAAAATTCTTAGTTTGTTCCTTAGGTGAATATGACTAAACAGATTTGTCATTCCCCATTCTTTACTACAGTGAAAGCTCAGGAATAGCTGTAAGCATTTCATGACATCTCTCTCTTCTTGTATTCTTTATTTTATGACTGGGGGTGATTTTTCCTCCTGCACACTTAGCCCTCACACACCTTCTCCTCATTTCCATGGTACAAAAGCTTGGGCAAGCTCCCTTTTACTTTCTTCTTGAGTATTCATAGGTCTAATTAAGTTAAATTCAGCTTGTCTGATTTGAGAAGTCTTATCAGGAATACTAAACCTGTGCAAATAATATGCATAGACTGAAGTATTTCTCCTGAATGCTAATTAACTATCATATACGGCTTCATACATAATCAAATGTCCAAATGCACCAGAAGCCTTACAGAGAAAGAAAATAAAATAAAAATAAAAGGAAGAATGAAATAAATGCTTTAGAAAAAGTATCAAAGAAAAATCCTTTGCTGGTAATTCAGAGAATCCCAATAACCCTGAACACATTTCCTGATTCATATTATGACCCACATTCTAATTTTGACAGGGAGAAGATGGATCTTAGCCATTCCTCCACTTGGGCTGCAGAGACTGCAAGATGGTGAAGAAGGAATAAGAAAAGCTAGGAGAGTCATTCAGCCTTCTTCATACTCTGCAACAATATTTTCAAATTGAATCTTGAAGAAAATCATAATTAATCTTGTTCTTAGTGTGACTACATCCACATCTATGTCTTCCCTTCAGTGCTTTCCATTTTATTCTTCTGGAACTTCTTACCTTAGATTCCAACTGTCTCAGGGCACAGCTCTGCGTTAGTGCAGACTAGTCCTCCTAATGTTCAGAGAGGAATCCAAGCAGCCCGACTCAGACCCAAGGAGGAGGCTATCATGGACCTGAAGACCACAAAGAAAATCTTCTGGACTTGTCCACCTGGATACTCTCTGATGCTGGCAGTGTGATTGATTTCACTGAACATAAATAGATATGATGTACATGCCAATCTGAGCTCCTTACCCAGGTGCTGCCCTCAGTCAAACAAACAGAAATGCTAGGAGTCCATCCAGCCTGTTTCTGGCTTCTGCATTTGTGGGAGAAGAGCTGTGCTCTAGGAGAGCATCTTTCTCTCCTGTGATTGCACAGGAGCTCAATGACATCTGTAGGAATCCACAGTGTTCATGCCTACAATCAAGTGAGATTATTTCCTTACCAGATTTACTAGCTGGACCTTGCTGTGTCATAGGATGGCAGCTTCCCCCCTGGTAGGACCAGGCCTGAGTCTGCTGGGGTGCTCTGTGTCCTGTGCCTGACATGTCTTCTAAAACCAGGATAAGATATGTGCATGTAAACCAGTTTCTGCCCACTGGACCATGCCCAAATATACAGCCAGGAAGTTGGTGGTACGATGGAACGGTCCCTTTGGATCCCAACAGGCTTCCATATCCCAATGCACAAAACCCTGGAGCACCAAGAACTGGCAAGCACTTCAATCAGTGTGCCTAGAATACTCAGAGCCCTCTTCCCATGTGTGTCTTCCATTATTGTCCAATTTCTCTCCCTAAGTAGGTGAATTCTTCCTCTCCCTTAACGCTACATCTAATTCTAGTGGCTCTACCATAAGAATTTAATTTGAGAATCTTTTGCTACTATCAACCTTAATTTTTCCTTTCCACAGTTTTCAACTATTTCTTCTTATCCCTTCATCTTCTGAAGCAGTGAATTAGTTCTTCCTTTCCATCTTTTATATTGCTATTCTGAATGGATCAGGCTATGAGCAAATCCTTTTCACCTTCCAATCTAGTCATAATTTCTTTTCTCTAAATTGGTATTTTCTTCAGGTTTTTTTCAAACCATTTCTTTTGTCCCAAGCTCAGCATGGAAAAAATAGACAGTTTTGCAAGGCTGCACAGAAGGTCACTGGTATCTCCACAGCTTTGTGTGAGATCTTGTAAAATATATAATAGAAAATATACAGCCCAGCTTGGCACTCCTGTGTTTGCTCATGTCCTCCTGCATTCTCAGGCACACAGCATCCAGTTCTCTTTTTTGATCTTCTCCCATCAACAGAAATTTCATATATTGTAGTCCTACACTCTTATAGTCCCAAGTGTTCATTACTGGATAGCAGAAAAGGACATGCTATGTTCTATATTTGTGTAACTTCTGCTTTTGTTTTGCTCTGCTGAAAAGTGGTATGTTCCTCGTCAGAGTCCTAAAAATTATGCTAGGAAAATGAAGAGAGATGAGAGAAGATTCACATTGGATTGTGAGCAGTGAGCAGATGCATTTTTGTTTAGTTCTCATTGCTATAAGCATTTCTATTTTCAGACATTAAAAAATCCTTCCTTTTGTTTTTTTTTCTGACTTTAGCTGAGTGAATATTTTAATATCTACTGCTGTTAATCATGGAAAAAAAAGTACAGTTATGTGTAGTGTGTAAAGATAAAATAGTTTACTATGCATGAATATGAGTATATTAACTGGATAAAACAAACAGAAAAAGCTGACTGATAGAAACACTGATGGGAAGAATTTGACTGATATCCCTGTGTGTGTGACTAATACATGGATGTATTACATGGATACAGTGAAAGGACAGATGGATAGCATTAATCAACAGACAGATGGATTGAGAGTAGCTGTTTTGAGGGGAAAGTCGGGTAAAAGGAATATTAGAGAGAAAGAGTGAGTGCAAGAGTGCTTGTGGAATTTCTTCTTCCAGAAGAGGCCTGATAAATCTCTTTGGGAATCAGCTGCTTAAAGGCAACTCCCTCTTTGCAGTGTTCACTCTACAGAGGTGCAAGGAAGATGAGAATAACCTTTGAACAGAGTGAATCCTAATTTAGACCTGAGAGCACAGAGCAGTATTAATGAGAGGAACAGTAGGACAAGATTAAATCTTAGCAGAAGACCTAGTCTGGCTTTAAAAAAAGAAAATGTAGAATATATTTGCACATAGAAATAGCAATTTTTTTCCTGCTAATGGAACCTAAGACTTTGATGTAGCTTTCATTTAGCCTGTGTTTTCCTTAAACCCACTCACACTTTTTAAATATCTGAATTTCATATTTTGAACCTTAATGACATGGAATCTTAGCAAGAATTGGGGTTTCCATGAACAAAAGTGATGCAGTGATCTGCCTGTACTAGCAGCAAAGGTGCAATATGATGGTGTGTGGTTACATCCCCTGATGTTAGCGTTTGCTACTGACAGTTTCCATTAACAGAACTAGATAGCTCAAGAAACTGAAATTTAAACAGCTTCTCCTCCAAGTTTCTGCTTTAAATCTCCCCAGGGAGGTAGTACTTGTAACAGTAAGAATTAATTCATCCCATTTTGGTCTTAAATATGCATTTGTAGAATGTTCTGTGCATGCACACTGTACAAATATTTGTGGGACTTTAGCATCCTAGGTAACACATCTGAAGGATCTCCTACTTGAGTTAGTCATGTGAAATGACCCCTCCTCAGGACTAGCAGCCTTCCCTGCATAGGGCCCTGCTAGCAGCTCTTATGCAATCCACCATCTCATTTATGCTACAGATAATGCACAGCCTCAGTGTTTGGTAGGCAGCTACTCACTTTGAGCACAACTTCTCAAAAAAGATCAAAACCACTGATACAAACACTCAAAAGATTTTCATATCCTTTAATTCAAAAATTATTCTATTGAAGCACATGTCTTCTGACCAGTATTCACCAGAAAAATTATGTGTTTTGGGTTGCCAAGGTGACTCACAACAACAGATATTAGAGGATAATATTCCTTCTACTTAAATAAGGAAGACCTTTGAGATAAAAATAAGCAACGGCAGAAATAGCATTTTTCAGCTGACTCCACTGAGCTTATACTCACAGTCACGTTTTTTCTGAGGCTATTAATTTCTACATCATTTTAAAACTGACTGGTTGTGAGAAACAACATTGCAGAAGTGAACCATGGTACTTTCCATTATGTGCTCTCAGTATGTCTTCCGAGTCAGTTCTGATTAGCTGGCTGGAAACATTACATTGTCAACAATTCAGACAAAGCCAGAAGTGTTATCTTTTTTGTCTTCTGAGCAATGCAACATCAGTAGTGACCAGCTGACTTCAGATTCCTCTCTACTTTTTACTGCAATAGTGAGGCGCATAGTAGTGCACCTCACTGCAATAGTGAGGTACTTTCCATAAACTTGGCAAGGTTACATTTTTGCCAGGCTGAAGAAATTAATTTTAAGCTGGAAACCAAAACATCAAGTTTACTGAGAAAGAATCCAGAAAAAACCGCCAGACCCTTTTTTTCTGTTTCCATTCCATAGTCTCAGGATTTAGCTTAAACCG